>NW_027466092.1:11907500-12330000 GCF_046127955.1 Nelusetta ayraudi | reverse complement strand
CGTAAAACGCAATGGAACGACATTAACACAACTTGAAACACAGTCGTAACCCTTTTACGTTCCAGCACAGTTTCCTGTTCGGGTTTAATTCGAGTCTGATGCAAAAGGAACTGCACTGCTGAGTCTTTGGGCAGTTTGTTTGCATTGCATAAGAATCCTCAGGAAGCAGAGACACGATTAGTTTCCAGTTAACTACGCATATGATGATGATAACAAATGTGTAATGTAGCAGTACATAAAATTTCCCCAATGTGAGATTAATGACGGCGTTCTACTCTACTTAGATGTAGTCTTAGATTAGTTTAGCGCAGACGTGGTGTGTGTGTGTAATACTTGTGCATTTTTCAAGTTTCAGGCTGGCGTTTCTTAACCTACATTTGATCCCAGCATGTAAGCTGATTTTTCATATCTTGACAGCGTTTAAAAGGAACAGATGCTCGGTGGAGAAAGAGCTCTGCAGGGTTGTTGGTTTAATTTCCAGCAGGGACGAGGGAGTGTTCCCCAGCTGTGACACAGCCAGGGTGGCTGGTAAAACACCCAGGGGTGCTGCACTGCAGTCGAACCTGCCCTCTGGCCTTCTTTATGAAACCCATGTGTGCGAAGCAGGACTGCACGTATGCACAACTCGGAGTGAAAGGTCAAGTTTTAATTGCCCGCTGACGCGTTCTATTTCTTTTCCCGTGTTTTCTGGCAAATTGTTTGGATTCCAGATGAGATTCTCACGATTAACGGCACAGTGGAGCAGATTAAGCGGGCTCAGATGTGACAGCGTTTTTTTATGTTTACAATTGATCACGGTGACCCGCCCATTTCGGTCCATTCTTGCCAAGAATGTGTTTGCATTGAAACTACCTTTCTGTCCTTTTATTGTATCATCTTTGTTCCGCATTTTGATAAAAGAAAATAACAATAGAGCTGCTTTGAAGACTGGACAACAAGGAACTTTGATGACGTCTTTGCATCAAGAATGTGTGTATACTCTACTTTCTGCAAAAGGCATGAATTAATAAATCAATAACCTGTAAAGAAGTCACTTTGAATCTTAGTCAGTTCCTGTCTGTTGCACTCTTTCTAAACAACCCAGTCTGGACGCTCCCAGTTCAACTCCTCCGAGATCTTTAACAGGCCTTTCACAAACTGCAGGGAATAAAAATGGCAAAAAAAAAAGTTCTTGAAACCAGTGCAAGAAAACTTTATCGGCTGATCAAATTTCAGTATCAGGCTCCAGCATCAGCTTTCAGTTCCTCTTTTGGTTCTGAGATTAAAAGGAGTCTGTTCTCAGGCAAATGTAATACTCATCGCACCAGTTTCATTCTTAGCACAGCTGGTTCATTGATTTGCATATCTGGTGCATTTCCCACAGATGTAAACCGTGCTGGTGAATCATATGTGATTTGCTGCGAGCAAAATTCTTCACAGGCTTATTTTTTATTTTGGGAAAGGTTACCATTTTATTTTTAGAGCTTATATACGTCAAGCATTCGGCCACCTGCCCTCGCAGTGTGCCGTCTGTGTTCAACTCCACAGCATGAAAGGTCTGTCTGATGGAAAAACACTGCTGGTTAAGTGTAAAATGTCAGACATGACGACAGCAAACGAGACGACACAACGATGGAATAATAAAGAAGTTTCTCAACTTCCAGCCTTCTTCTGACAGAAAATCACTGCTCGCCCCCCCGCTGAGACACGCACCTGCTTGGTCGCGGCCAGCTTCTTCTGCAGGTGCTCGATGGTCTCCTCTGCCACCCGGATCTTCCGCAGGGCGTCTTCGTCCGCCAGCTTCTTGCTCTCCTTCCTCTCCCTCTCCTCCAGATCTCGCACACGCATTCGCAGCTCATCTACCTGCGGGGAGAAACATTTTGGGGGGGATAAACAGGATTTTCCACGGCACAAACCGGGCGGCGGCACAGGGGCTGACATTATTGGATACGCAGCCGTCCACTCGCGCACCACTCCTGCGCTGACAATAAATCTTAGATTGGATTTTCCAACATTTTACATTGTAGCTTACACAACACATGAAACAGATGCTGTAAGACATTTTTCTTGTCATTCTTGATAACATTGACAAGTTCTGACAAAATAAAACAATAAGTGTTTAGGTGTGTAGGTTGAAACAACAAACAGCTCTTTTTTTTCATTCAAATTCAAATGACGTCTCTCATTTTTTCATTCTTCATTTTCTCTTCCATTTATGACAATATCTATCGTATATGCAAACTACTGAATATGCAAACTAGTTTGGTGACATCACCTATTTAAGTATGATGACCCAAAAAAGCATTGGGGTTAGGTCTGCGGTTTGCTGACGTTTATCCTGAGAGATAGCCTTGATGTGTGAGGTTTTGTCAGGTTTTGTCTTTCTGGATGACTGTTTCATCAAAGACGTTCAGACTCAGAATGAGGAACCGAGGGCGGATGGATGGCAGAAGAACAAACCTCGGCTTTAGATTTGCGCTCAGCGGCCATCAGCTGCACTTTGTCTCGCTGTTCTTTCGGAGCCGACTTGTACATGTCCAACAAGAGCTTCATCTCTTTCTGGGACTCCTGTGCTTTCCTGACAGGTTGGAAGAGACACACAGTTAAAATCAGCATTGTGGTTGCCTAGCTTCTTTGTGATGGGGTGTGGGAAGATTCAAGTACTTCAGTTCAACTCTGAGCATCTTCAGCGTGTCCGAATCTTTCCTCTTCAGCTCGTCGCTGCGCTGCCTCTCTCTCTCACGCTCCCTCTCCCGCTCTCGCTCGGCCTCTCTCTCTCTCTCCCGCTCCCTCGCCCGCTGTCGCTCCAGCTCCTTCCTCCTCTCCTCCTCCTCCTCCTGCTCTTCGTCCTCCTCTTTCTTCACGTCCATGCCGTCGCTCGTCGTCTCCTCCAGAATCAGGACGCCGGCGTCGCCGCTCTGACAGCGTAACTGTCGAGCAGGGCGAAAGAAAGAAAATCAGAGTTGCAGCCGACTGGTTGTGGTTGCGAACAGCAGCCAAGCAGCAGTTTTGTTTATATGTGTCTAGACACATATATGTAGTTACTGACAGATAATTTTTTGTTCTGTTTTGCATTAAGAAAAAAAGAAATGCAAGGAAACAAAAAAAATGACAAAGTCAAACACCACAGCGTCACGTACACCTTTAAAACTCTGGTGTTACACAAGTTTCCAGATGTTTAATAGGTCAGTTGATCCCTGGTGGATCATCCTGGCAAGACCAGTCATCAAGTATCAACTCCCAGTCTTAGCAGGACGCTTAAATTGACACTTTGTTCAATCTTCTGGGCTCATAATGTGTTATGGATTTCAATGAGGGATTGTGCCCTCTGTGACATCATAAGGGGTTGATAATCACAGCTGCACGTTTCAGCACACACTTTTCAAAAAGTGGGGTAAGTCATTTTTTCCAACTTTTCTCATTTCTGGTATTGACAAGACTAGAAAGAAATTGACAGCATAAAAAAAATATATTAAATGTTGCATAATACTGGACATGTACCAACTGCACTGTTACCGAGTGACTCTACAGGCATGGAAGAAATTTGGTTTTCCCACTGAAAGTGGAGCCAGCTACAGCACAGCCAGCCTAATCATCCGTCCAAGTTTTTTTTTCTGATGGGGCCTATTCTTTCCAAAAGTTGTCCACTGGCTGTTTGACAGAGACAACTTCTCCTGTAGCCATCTACGAAGGGAACTCCCCCTGCACAGCCCCTTCAACAACCACATTACTGCAATAATAAGCGCGTGGCACTTTGCTCTGTTTTATGCATTGACATGTTAATATACTGATTATCCACTGCATTTGTGTGGGGGGTGTTTGCACACAGAAAGACAAAACTTCATTGTATGTTACATGCAATGAAGCTAAAAAATTAAAAAAAAAGCAGCTGTATTCATTTTATCCCCCGACTATGTGAAATATTGCATAGCGAGTCAAAGCATGTAAGATACCACACAGTGAATTTATCTGGACCAGCTTGTGTACCTTGTTGATCTCCACCTGTGTTTCCCGCAACTTCCTCTTGTAGCGCTGCACGTCACCTTTCAGCTGCAGGTTGTGGTTCTGCAAGCTGCTAATTAGGTGTCGCATCTCCCGGTTAATGGGTCCTGAGGGGGAGGAGATTCGTGATTGCTGACGGGTTCAGCTGGATGAACAAAGTCACGTCTGTGCATGACGTGTGGTGCAAAGTTTTTGAAAAGTCACCAAAAGAGGACACAACACTTCCAGAATTGAAGCTTAGTTTTGTGTAGCTGCTACATTCTATGATAGCAACTATAGGTTTGCTTTCCTTTCTTCTGTAGATGCATCTGAAGAGGTGCAAGTACCTGCTTGTTCATTGGCTGCCAGGTTCTGTTCAAACTCAATCCGCAACATCTCGTATTCTTTGCGCACTTGGGCCAAGGTGTCCTCCAACTGGATGACCTCAGTTCGCAGCTTCTTCTGGAGGGACAGCTCATCACTCTGTCAGATGAAAAAAATATATTGTTTTGCTCTATATATGGCTGAGGGGATCACACAGATTCCAGGCTGGAGTTGCTAGAGCAAATTGAAAGCTGTGAGAAAGAGTCAGGAAACAGGAAAAGCAACACGAGGGCTCTACCTCCATGTGCTCGATCTGTCGGAGGTGGGCGTTCTTGGTGGTGAGCAGGAGGGCCCGCGCTTCGTCCAGCTGGGTTTTCACCCCCAGAGACTCATTGTACAGCAGGGAGAATTGAGACTGTAGACATTTGTACTCTAATGTCTCCTTTACCACCTCCTCTGGTATATTGCGCAAGTCCATCTGCAAAAAATCAGAGAAGACAAAAAAAAGACATACTGACGCGGTGAACTTAAACAGTGAAGAGAAAAATCAAGGCAAGCAATGCGTTACACATGTGAGCTACACAAGTGAAAACACTGCTTTCGCTGTGTTTACTGAAAGAAGTGAAGCAAGGAATTCTGAAGACAGAAAATGCATGCTGATACTGTGACCCCACAACTGAGGTATGTAGTGAACCAAGCCTGGTTTAACTCTAAAATTACACCCCTGCAAGCAGCCAGAAGTAGTGCCTTTACCTTTAGCTTCTCGCTCTCTCTCACAGCCTCCTGAAGCTCCACCTGCAGTTTCTCAAGCTCTGCCATGCGGCTATTTGCCAACTCCTGGTTGTGCTCCAACTCAGCATTGAGGCTCTCAAACTAGGACGAAAACAGACAGTAAAAAAAACCCAAAAAGAAATCATCCCATGGCACTGAAAACCAAGATCCGTATTCTGCGCAATGGTTGTATGCCAAACAGGATCAACTCCAAAGAGGCAACTCAATAAGGGGCTCACCTTCTGAATGTTTAGTGTGATCTGCCCCCCGGGAAGGCCCCCTGAGCTCCCAGTGCTGCTGTACCCAGACTTCAGCTGCAGGCAGTAAATGGAGAGCGCAGGTCAAACAAAGTAAAGGAACATGGTAGAACTTAGGCCAGGGTACATTCATTCTATGACCTCAGAGTTATATTTTCCTTTAACTTAAGGCGATTGGAGGAAACAGGGCTAAAACATCTGTACACAAATAAAAAAGCAAGGTTTGCCTTATTAAGAGCAGATGGTTCAACATGCAGCGATGATTAGAAAGTCATTACAATGAATTCCTAAACAACAGACACTGCATTAGTTTCCTCTCAATTGGCAGACTTAGAGGAACAGGTACACATGTTTTACACAGATAATTAAAACAATACCTGCTCCATAGCCTCGGCGAGATGCTTATTCAGCTTTTGCTCCCTGGTCCGAAGTTTCTCAATGTCCCACTGCAGGTCCTCCACTGTCGTCTCCATCTCAGACACCTTTGTCTCAGAGCTGGTCACCTTGTCCACTAACTCATTATACTGCAACATGGGCAACAACATGACAGGTATCAATAAGGAATATGTGCCCTCTTCGACATCACAAAGGTTTGATTATCAGCGTGTTTCAGGGGTTGGCATGTCATTTAGAGACACGCACTTGAAGAAATGAGGACTAATTACAAATACATTTTACAGTCATTTATAGTCAAACAGTTCCAAGCCCACAGACAAGTTGCAAAACTATTATCCAGAATTGCTGCAATCAGCGCCATACCTCCATTGACATCTTGTGGTGTCTGCCTTGCAGCAGAGTGGCCAGGTCTCGGAGTCGAACACTGTCTTCCATCAGAACTTTGTTCTCAGTGTTGCTGTCAGAGTGGCTGTCATCCTCACATGCTGCCAACAAACAACATTATTCAAGACAAGCAGGCCCTGCACGTTTACACACACTAAGAAAGTAAAAACAGAAGGTCAACCAGTAAAATAAATAAATAAATAAAAATCAATGAAATGTATCAACGCAGTGTTTATTTGCATTACTGACATATTTAGTATGCATGAAGCTATATTAGTTTGTTACCTGCAGCCTGGACCTGCCTGCCCATGTCATCAATGCGACTGTGCAGCCTGTCAAACACACAGACTAAGCAGGCGATGGCCTCCTTGCTGAACTGCATGCGATCTTGAAGGTGAAGGGTGAGCTCCTCCTCACTGCTGTGTTCCAACGTTGTCAGAAACCCCTGGGCATTTTCACTTAATGGAGGAGGGGGCGGCAATTGCTTTGCGCTTTCTAGGTGGTGATGATGCACAATGAGAAATAAAATCAGCACAACTGGTAATAAAAGTATTCATACTTAATCAAGAAAACAGTGACACAGGATTGTGTCTTTGATAAAACACTGAAAACTGCTTTCAATTTCTACTGCAATTGACTGACAGTTTGGATGTAGAGCATTTCGCAGGTTCTCAAGACTCCAAGAACAGCCAAAGCAAATATAGACAGCATTGCCTTTTAGCTAAAAGAGGTTATCAAAACATAAAAGAGGAGCCTTCTTATCACCTGTCATTAAAAATATAGCCAGTGCTTTGTCCTTATCTTAAAACTGCTATTAGATTTTTTTAATTTTTTTTTTTTGAACAAATACACATTGTATAACTTTTATAATACTTAAGCAAAAATGTATTTGGTAAACTGTATCAAAAACATGAAGTTGTTAAAGTAAATGGATCAAATAAATGTTACAACGACATTATATCATTTTACAGAGGTTGTAATTAAGAGGCATAAAGGTCCGCCAATCAAAAAATTTTAGTCACAACCTCCACATACTATTACAATTGTGGATTACACAATCAGAATATTTAGCAAAGAGGGAATTTGTTAACACAATTGCGTACCTGTTTTTGAGTCTTTCGGCGGCTCTGCGGGTTTCAACAACTCTTCAGAGACTGACGGAGGAGGGGGCTGCTGCTGCTTCTCCTGACACACTTCATGATGCTCGTCCTGATGCTGTTTCTCTTCCTCCTGCTGCTCTGTCTGAACACCGTCCTTTTGCCCCTCTGGGAGTGGAGGTAAAGGCGCGGCTGACATGGGTGAGGCCAGACATACAGCATCTTCCTCCATTGGCGTGGAGTCAGAAACAGGAGGCGGAGGAGGCTCAGACGTAACGGCTGCTTCAGGCTCAATACGTTTGCGAAGAATTTGCACAGCCTCCTCCAGCTGCAAATCAGAAAACACAAGGGTTTAAAAAAGTGCAATTGTTCCAAAACAAGATATGCTGCAGTTATATATTGTGTTTTGCAACACACGTCACTAAAGAGGAAGGGGCAAAACTCTGCAAGAAGCTATTTAAATATCAACAAAAGGAAGGACCACTGCCGTGTCAGATGAATCAGTGCCAATGTGGTATGTCTATTTATTATTCATCATTTGTTCAGAATTGTTAATGATTAGGTTGGTACAACACAAAGTGGTGCACAAAAGTACCTGGGACCAGTAGCGGTTGACAATGAGCAGGGTAGTGTCATCAGTGGCTTGTCTCTTCTCAAGTTTCTCAATTTTCTCACGCAACTCGTCCTCCATCGCCTGCCTCTGCTCCAAACGCTCACACAGCTTCTTATTTTTAAACTGGATGACCTTCATGTCCATTTCCTCCTGCAAAGAAAAACAAAGATAAACACGTGAAAAGGTGGACACTTACTTGAGTAATCACAGCAATACCTGCTGGAAATCGACTGCATTCTATTCTTGCTGGAATACAGTACATATAAATCATGCAGAGTAAAAGAAGATAAACATTTTAAGCACTAAATTACTGACCGTGGATGAGACTCCAGCTATGCGAATAGGCTCAATGAGAGTGGTGGTGGTCTTCTCCTCTTTTTTGCTTTTTTTCTCAGGTGGACCAGGGGGGCTGTCCCCTCCTGAGGGACGCTTTCCTCCCCCAGCACCTGACATGTTTCCTTAGCCTGTAAGAAATTAACCATGACATAAAATACGTATGCTGATCTATTTTCTTTTTGAGAAACTACGATATGATATTTATTGTCAGCTAGCTTTACGATTTGCTTCGCGCAAAGTCTCTGAGTTTAAATAGGTTAACTCGGTGAACGGTTCTTTCATAATGGATCATAGTAAACGAGTCCTTCCTCGCTATTCTGTTACTATCACGGGTTTTGTCAGAGGGTAGCTTAATTTTAATTTAGCATTCTGGAAAAGAATGACTGACTGACTGACTGACTGAATTAGCAAGTTCGCTAACGCTCGTTATGCTAACGCTAACGTCAATTCCGGAGCCGTTTAGCAAAAAGGCACAGTTTGTTTGCCTCGTTTAACGACTTACTGACGACAATTGGAACTCAGGTATCGTCCCTTTATTTGAAATCGCTTAGAAATATTCTGAATAAAAAATCATGACAAAATTAAGTTCTTAGGAGCGTGAACGGTAACAAACCTTGGTAAGAAGCTATTAGAACTCAGAGCATCCGGCGAAGCTGCACCGGAAGTAACGACATTAAACTTCCGTTTTTACTAGAAATGATGAAAATTAGTAAAACGTTTTTTTGTTTTTGTTTTTTAATGAAGTTTTGTAATTATTTTTGTATTTAAATTCGGTTATAAATTGGATTTTTCTTCACAGTCTTTTGAAGAGTGCCTTGATTAGATGAGACTATTAAAAGACCAAACAAAACTACAAGACATGACGCAACGCACTCCGCCCTCTTGGGGGCAGTACGAGCACAGTCTGTCACAACAAGCTCCAAACGGTTTCCGAGGAATGTGACCAGAATGTAAACAGTGTTCGGGTGGAAGTTAGTGGCTTTCTACAAGATATATAGTCCGTTATCTAGCTTTATCGCACACACTCTTGACGACCAGATAGCCCGTGATGGAGTTCGTGCTGTCCTGATTCCATACTCGCCGACTTTTTCGCGTTTGATTGCATACATGGTGAGTAGCTTCCTGTACGGTCAGTGAACCTGCTGCGGCATTGCTCTAAAATGGGAGACAATGCTGACTGCCATAATGGGCGAATGGTATATTTTTGGACAGCAGGGTTAGAAGAGTATGTTCATGTTTCAAAGAAGATCCTTTCTGTTAAAGTGCATTCAACGTCACGACTAAACCAGACACTTCCTGGCCGCCGGATGGGCTAGCAGTGTCAATAAATATTCTGTATCCTCACAAAATTGTTGTTGTTGTTGTTGTTGTTGTTGTTTTATAGATTTATACGCTGCCAGCATGACTAAGGATATTGTTGTTGGGGATGAATTGCCTGAATGGGTTGGAGCTAAGGAGTTTTACCAGAAATATGACCCTAAAGAGGTGATTGGCAGGTAGGTCCATTGAAGGTCTCAAATATAGTCTCATATTTATTGGGTGATAATCAAAATAACAATTTGATTGTGTTTTAGGGGTGTGAGTAGTGTGGTGCGCAGGTGTGTTCACAGACACACAGGTCAGGAGCTGGCTGTGAAGATTATTGAGATCACGGCAGAGAAGATGACAGAGCAACAGCTGGAGGAGGTGAAAACCTCAACGCTGAAGGAAATCCATGTTCTCAATATGGTGAAAGGACACCCCTCAATCAGTATGTTGGATGTTTCTCATTCATGCCGGCAAACCTCTTGTTTTTCTCTTCAGTGTCACTCAAAAGTACTAAACCCATGGTGTGTTGTTCTATTTCAGTCACGCTAATCGATTCTTATGAGTCTACAACTTTTATATTTCTGGTGTTTGATCTGTGAGTATTCTAGCAAATAATTACTTTGCAATATTATTGACATAGCTATTCACAGTGGGATATTGAATTGGTCTGGTGTTAAAATAGGACAATAATCTTTTTTACCCACAGGATGAGGAGAGGAGAGCTGTTTGACTACCTTACAGAAAAGGTTACTCTGACTGAGAAGGAAACCAGGTGAGTTCACACATTAACACACAATTTAAATTAGAAACATTTGATAATAATGACCATCGCCACTGTCTGTAATGGAATGAAATGTGCTTGGTCCTGTTAACTGTTTATTCCTGTGTCTGTACATATCAACAGTGAAACTCATATTTTAAAACTTAGTTATTGTGGTGCAATAAATGAATCTTCCAACTTGAATTGATGTTGTAACATTTGAAGTTTCAAATAACCAGAATAACGTGAACAAAAAGCCAAAAGGTACAGATGCAGAAATATTTCTGTATAAGTAACATGAAGGCCTCAAAAGACACATGATGAAAACAAAATGAAAGCATTTTCTAACAAAATGAGATGGCAGTGTGACGCGTCAGATAATCCATGCACCTCTGTGCTACAAAGTGAAGTCATTGAGCACCTTTACATGTTCTGCCAAGGACAATATAATTATGTCTTCAGTCTGGCTAAGGTGAGAATTAAGTTCTGTCTGCTTTGTATTGTCTTCATCAGAATAACGTTCACATGAGAATATTGCTTGTCAACGTGCTCAGTAGCTGTCGGAAAAAAACAGGTCATACTTGGATAAAAGCATTTTGTTAAACCTCTGCTGTCTTACAGGAGTATTATGCGAGCTCTGATGGAGGCTGTGCAGTACCTCCACTCTCTAAACATTGTGCACAGAGACCTCAAGCCTGAGAATATCCTCCTGGATGATCAGGGTCACATTAAACTGTCTGACTTTGGTTTCTCAGTGCAACTCCAGCCTGGGGAGAAACTCAGAGGTAAAACAGAATTACCAAGAAAAATTCCATCTCAGTTATACATTTCGATGTTTGTTTTTTTTATTCATTACACTGTAAAACTGTTTTTCTTTATTTGTTTTAATTAGAGCTTTGTGGGACACCGGGCTATTTGGCACCTGAAATACTGAAATGTTCCATGGATGAAATGCACCCTGGCTATGGCAAAGAAGTGGATCTGTAAGTCTTTCTGTCCAGCAGCAAATTTACATCCTTATATTGCTTTGAATTGCTCTTCAAAGTTTTAGTTTAATTACCTTGATTTGTGTTTTTTGAAGATGGGCATGCGGAGTGATCCTTTTCACCTTGCTGGCCGGTTCGCCGCCGTTCTGGCATCGGAAACAGATGCTGATGCTGAGGATGATTATGGAAGGCCGCTATCAGTTCAGCTCCCCTGAGTGGGATGACAGGTCTGACACTGTGAAAGACCTGGTGAGAACTCATGTTCATTTGGATATAACTATGAAGTGAAAGGCAGCTTCTGTAGTAGAAAACGAGTGCACTGTGTCACTGCTTTGTTTTGCAGATATCCAGGCTGCTGGTGGTGGACCCAGCAGTCCGTTTGACTGCCGAACAGGCCTTAGCACATCCCTTCTTCAGGGTGTACCAGAAAGAGAACACGCGACTCTTCAGTCCCAGGAAGACATTCAGGGTGAGTTTGAGGGGTTTTGTTATTTCTATTGGCAGCTTATTTTTAAAGAACTTATAATAAATTCAATTTGGGCTTTCCATTCTGGGCTTCATTGCTACAAATGTGCATTATTGATTAGCCAAAAACTCTACAAATCATCAGAAATCAGCAAATTTAGCTCCCCGTTTACAGTGTGCCTTAAAAACATCAAAACTGAATTTTTGTTTTATTTTTTTATTTTATTTTTAATCTTCCACTTTTTTGCTACAACTACAAATTCACTGACAAGCTTGAGAAACATTATTAGTTAAGTGAATGAAACCTTTTAACATTTGAATTGATAACATTCTCTCCTGCTTTCTCTCCTCAGGTGCTGATAGTCAGTGTGCTCGCCTGCATCAGGATATACGGCCGTTATCGACGGGTGCGACCACTGACGCGGGAGGTGCTGGCCAGAGACCCGTATTCCCTCCGCGGTGTCCGCAAACTAATAGACGGCTGCGCCTTCCGCATCTACGGCCACTGGGTGAAGAAAGGGGAGCAGCAGAACCGGGCCGCCCTCTTTCAAAACACAGCTAAGATAATGCTGCTGGACCTGGAGGACTTTGAAACATAAAGAATCCACCTCATTCCTAACCACGTTGATTTTTTTTTTGGTTTGTTTTTTTAATTTAAACATTTGCATGTTCGTCACGTCAGAATTTGTCTTGCGTCTCTGCGTCTAGTTTTAAAAACAATGGATTTGGGGACCGTGATTGTGTGTGTGTGCTTCCTTTCGTGCTGTGGCTCTGCATGTGAAGGATAAGAAGTCCCAGCCCAGCGTTCCTTATCTGCCCCGATTCACATCTGTGCAACGCTTGCCAGGTCATCATGTTTGCAGGGCCAGTCGCTAGAAACCGTAGAGAAGACGTCGCACAATCATTTGATGAAGACACGCCACATGCAGTATACAGATTATGTATATTTTGGGGTTTTACTTGATAACTGTTATAACCGAGGAAATGTGTTTGTTTTCTTTAACACTGTGTGGCTCAAGGGAACATTGAAGCACTGTGAATCATTTTCTTTGAACATGCTCACATTTACAAAAGTTGCAGATCAGTACCATAGAGTGTTCATACGCAGTGACACATGTACACATTCCTCAGTGCAGAATCATGCTCATACTAACTGCAAAGACCTGTGGTCCTTTTATAAAACTAACCAACACCTCTCAGGCTATTCCTCATTTAAATATGTAGCACTTTAACAAAAAGTGGATATGTACTGTCAGTAGTACCAATCAATGCAAATACAGATGCTACTGTATGGAAATAAAAAAAATACCTTTATTGACAATTAAAGTTATGACTGTGTTTAAACTGGCTTGTGTGTGCTCATTCTAAAACACATACATTCTGCATCCTTGTGAAATTCCTCTTCTGTCTAAAATGTGTTGATGATGAAGCTGGCCAGACACCAGCATCATCTCCTCTGAGACCGCTCTCTTACTCATTCCTCCCGTTTTTGAGATCTGAAAAAGAAAGGGTTACAAAAAAATGATTCATTGTTTCTTGACTTAGTTCTGGAAAGTCCTCTTAAAACTGTATTCTAATGCTAATGTGTGTCTCTGGCCTGTAAACAAACTCAGTGTTTCAGAACAGCAGTTAGTACTTACAATATAAATGTTTTTTTAATAGATACCATTTTATCATGTGATGTTTTACCATTTCTTTTTTGTCTCTTCATATTAAACATCTTTTTGTCTCATCACATTTACAAATATTCTTCCATTGGTCATGAGCCGCTGTATACATTTTAAATAGGTCTTACTCAGTTTTACTTTTCAACACTTTAAGCAGGATCTTCCTCGGGGTTCTCCTCATTTTGTTCACTGGCACTGTGGTACGTCAGTGACATATCAAGTTTGACCTGCAATTAGACACACACAAACACACAGTGGGATTTGCACTGCCTTACAAAATTATTTTATTCCATACGGACTCGCTTGGAAGGATTTTGCAATGCAACAAATTGGTAACACGCACCAGTGGAGTGAAAAAATACTTGTAGAGTTTGTAGTGTCTAATGTAGTTGCTGTTGATGTACTTCAAGATGGAATTCACCTCCTCAGAGCTAAAGAGGCTGATGCTAAACGGAGGTCTCTGCGGAGGGAAGGCAGTCAAACATCAGCTGACGTTCATCAAAATGCAGCGATGCAAACCAAAAAGGCCTGGGATTGTTGTACAGACCCTGACTGAGTGGCAGAGAAGTAGCTCTTTGCAGTATTGGAAACACTGTTCTATGTTGTTGAGTGGGGTTCCTGCAATCAAAGTGTTTTTGTAATTGTTTTATTTACATAAAAAGCTTGTTTCATCTCGAACCACAGAGGTCTCTGCAGTAACTCTGCTTACCAATGTTGGCCTCATGGATGGATTTAATTATGGACAGGAGAGCTGAAGTTTGCTCACTTTTGAACATTTGTGCTCTGCAAAAAAACACAGTCTGCAAGTACAGCTCCAGCAAAATGGCCCATTTGTGGTCAGAAAGTTCAATTCCAAATACTCTGCATAAAACCCTGTAACAGAGAAGGCAAGGTTTGACACATGTAAGCAGTGCATGTTGTTACTTGTTTAAATAATGACAAAAAATAAAAAAAATAAAAAAAATGCTGACACCTCTCCAGATCCTGAACGGACTGCAAACTGTTGATCTCCTCCATGTCTTGGTGACTCACATCAGCCCTGCAGACATTTTTTAGACAGATTTGGTCGTATGAGGTTAACAAGAAAGCAAGCGATAGAACGCAAAAAATAAAAATAAAATAAAATAATAAAGTGTGTTGGAAAGGTTACCATAGAAGCACTTTCTCTTTTGGGACGATGTACACCTAAGTATCGCAGAAAACAACAATAGCAGCATATTTACTGTGAAGGCTGACGCAACTTTTACAGTCACAACATTTGAGCTTACCTCCAGTTTTGAATCCATTCTTTAATCCTCAACTGGATTTTTTAAAAAACAAACAAAAAAAAAACTATAGAGCTATGAAATACCATTATATATCTGGCGCTACTATTTATCACGCGCAGCAATCATCACGCGCAGCAATCTTGTCACGAAACTCAAGCGACACGGCGACAAACCAGCCGCGTCTCCATGGTAACGTGCCGCCTACACGTTCGGCGAGCACGGGCTCCTATTGCGATAACTGCACGTGCGTGACCACACACCTCGTCTCTCACGCACGGTTTTGACGCCTTTCTGCCACTTCCTTTACTACAGTGAAATGGGCACCTGATGAAAGAAAACGCGAGCACTTGTTCAAGACGGCAGCAATTTTCACTCAGATCTTTTCCCAACTGAGTAAGACCGGTTGAGTTAACTTTACGGATTTCAGGCTCCACGCAAGAGAATCCAATTTGATCTGTTTAATTACTTAGAATGAATCATACCCTTCGACGCACAAAACCTCTTATGGACTTTAATGTGGGATTAAAAGACAATTAATTTAGAAGCATTTTATGACACTAGTGCAGGTAAATACTTAATAGACAACCTGTACAAACACTAGTCCCATGAAGTACTGTGTTGTGTACTTGTACCTGCAACCTATCATTCAGTGATCTTTTTTTTTTTTCTATCCTAGAGCTATTCTATTGCTGAAGCTAATTTAATATCACTTTTATCCCCCAAATATGATTTACATGTCTTCTAATGTGTTGCCTTTTTGGGTAGGAAACTAAGTCTCCATAATATAACCAGACCTCTTCCTGTCCTACCCTTGACCGCTAAACTGGAATCATTAGCCACCTGACACCTGGCTCACCACACTGAAGGTGTGCCTGAGTCAAGCATCAGCAGGTTCTTGCCCACCAACATGGTAAGAATACACTGAATATTATACAATATTCAAACCATACCAGCTTTCTCCTGCACTCAGGGTTGTGGGGGTTAGCCTGAGCCTATACTAGCTGTCACCGGGCGGCACTATAATATAATATAATAAGCAGGCAAGTTCATTAAAGCTCTGCTTAAATAACGTTTTTTTGTTTGTGGGGGTGGGTACAAGTCAAATACACCAGTGATGTTTTTAGACAGTATAGAAAATTGATTATTATAAAGTAGCCGAACATTTAAATAGGAGTTGAACAGTAGAGATAAATAAAAGTGCTACAGCTGCAATGACAAACTAAGGCCAGTCTGCTTTGTTTGTGTGTGACAGTATCCATGGCGACATAAGGGCAAATCAGGGTGTGTCTGCTTGTTGCAACGTGTGCTACTCGAAAGCTTTCTGGTAAAACTGTGAAGTCTGCCTCCATTCTTCTTCTTCTTCCCTTTTTGGCTTGTTTAAACGGAACGGTAAGAGATGCTGACAGCCGGTTCAGAATAAATAACAGGATCAGGCCACGACCTCTCTGTTGGCTCCACGTTCACATTAACCGCGACAACAGCAAACAGCTTCAGCGTCTCCAACAGAGCGCTTGCAGTAAAGCTGGCCGTGCCTTCCAGACTGGCTGTCCACACTGGCTGAACTGTGTGCAGTGCAGTTTAAGAACATTATCCTCCCTTAATCTACTTTGCCTTCTGCTACATGCAGGTGGACACACAGTCAGTTGGGGCAGCCGCTTCCATGTTGAAAACATTGCATGCGATTGTCTCCAATGCTGGAACCCTTCTGCCTATCTTGAAGTCGCCCCGGTTCTCTGCTTGCTACATTGTAAATAGCAGTTCCCTTTAAAGCATGGAGGAGCCAGATTTAAGACAACAGAAGCTGGATAATCAGGTAAATCCATCATCAATTCAATCAATTCTTGTTTGTGTATTAGATATATTAGGTGCGATGTAGCCATTGATTAACCTTGATATATTTCCAGGCCAAAATATTGTTTGTTTTTACAATTTGCACTTATATAGATTTATGTGGGATGTTTTTCCATGATTTTTTCTTTAATCAAAACCATGCAAGAACATTATAATTCTAACTATTAATTAGCAGAGACAAGAGCGTACATCTTTGTTGAAGTGGTTGGTATGTGACTGAAGTCAGGATTGGCTTGGAAATAAAAGCTTAACTGAGGTCTTGCGCGGTGCCCATGTGTCAGAATCACATGGAGACACTTTACTCAAGATTATAGAAAGGTCTGGCTACCATCTACATCAGACCTGGGCAAAGCACCCCCCCCACACACACACACACCCCACCCCCTCTCACCCTAACATAACTTTGCCGGGACGTTAGCACAAATTCCCACCAGCAACCCCCCAAACCCCAACCCCCACCCCCCGTCAACAAAACCTGCGTGGCCCTCTGACACGATTCAGGTCTGTCATGTGGCCCGTTGCAAAAATAGTTGCCCACCTCTGATCTAGATCATGTCTATATAAATATCTTACCCAAAAAGATCAGAAAAATTATATAAATGGTAACTCCTGGTTGTTGGTATGGACAGCAATGAAGTGTGTTGCAATTGAACACACATCCTGTATTGATAATTTACAGGAATCACAGAGAGCGAAACAGCATCTTTAGATGTAGCCTATTGTCCTTATGTACATTAAGGCCGACAGTGTGAGAGCTCTTAACATTGCTGTGATCGTTCCACAGCGGTCGCTTTTGATGAAAAAGCAGCAAAAGAAGAGGACAGACTCTCAAATGGTGGTGGCCAACCAAGACGCACGACAAAAGAAGAAGAACCGGAAGCCAAGAGCTGCACATTCTGATGAAACTCCTCTGCTGATCAGTCAGTCCCTGAGTAACACGTCCCTGAGTGGCAAGTATCATAAAATCTGCCTATTTCATGCAATAGAGATGAACGAAATTCAGTTCCTTAAAAGCCCAATGTGTAACGTTTAAAAACGTTTAAAACGTAATAAGATAGCTTACCTATGGGTGATGCTAAATCTTACGCACTCTGGCCTTTAAAATAAAAATTAATCATGTGAAATAATTTGTTTTGAACTTGTAGACCAAGTTGAGCATGCCCACGACAACCCGCTGGACGAGATCACCCTCGGTGAAGGTGGCACGGTAGTGAACGCACCAATGGATGACATCCCTGCAGAGAAGCTCGTAACTCCCAAGAAGATGTACTGGGAGGTTGAGGGAGATCCTGACGGCAAGTGTGAGCTGGAGATGGATCCCCAGGCGGAGGGGGAAAAGGAGATAAAGAAAGAAGGGGAAAAAAACAAGGGTGAGGTTGCATAAAGCAGAGCCCGTGAGTTGCAGTGTGACAGTTTTACGAGCCGTCATCAAGTCACTGCTATTTTGCAGATGCGGACGAGAACAATGGAAAGGAGACAAAGGAAGAGAGAAACAAGGAGAGAAAGGAGAAAAAGACGAAGAAGAAAGACAAAGTGAAAGAATCAGAGGAGCCACCAAAGGCTAACAAGGCTTCCAAACAAGAGCGCAAAAGTAACTCTCACTCTTCAGATCACATTAAAACATAGTTTAGAGACGCTTCAATTTGTTGCACGAGTGTCTTCCAAGCATCATTTTTTTCTCTGTCTTGTCTATCGCAGAGAAGAACCTAACAGAAAATTCAGCCCTGGAGACGGAGGCGGATGGCCCAAAGAAGAATAAAGGAAAGGAAAGTGACAACGAAGAGGAAGACGTGTCCAGCCGGCCCCTCCCCCAGTCACCCAAGAGGAGAAAACAACTTGACACAAGTGAGCCATAACCCGAGTCAACACTGTTTCGGCAGAGCTTTGACTTTTGTTAAACCAATGTCCCACCGGTCGCCTCTGCAGCCAGGTGCCAAATAAGTGACGAAAGCAAAGATGAGGAGCTGCAGGAGAAGACGAAAAAGGATAGAAAGACAAAAAAAGAAGAGAAAAACACACCGAATCTGGCGTCACTGAACTCCAACTTCAGGGAGGGCTCCTCCTCCAGCAGCGAATCCATTGAAAGAGTGAGGCCTGACTGACTTTCTTCTCATCTCAGCGCACTTTGATTTGTCACAGGTGGCACATCAGAAAGTGCATCAGGTGATGAATTCATTCTCCCTCTCACCTGTTTCAGTTATCGTCCCAAATTTGTGTGGAGGACCTGAAGAAGTTTGCCCTGCGTCCTGCTCCCAGGGACATGACCATCCAGTGCCGGGTGACCAGGGACCGCAGGGGCATGGAGAAAGGCATGTACCCCACTTACTACCTGCACCTGGAGAAGGAGGACGGCAAGAGGGTGGGAGCCTCCTGTCTTACCGCACGCTGATTGCAGATCCCTTTGTCCCTTTGAATCCCTTTTTACAGTAGTTTTTTTTTTTCTGGCTATACAAACCAAGGTGTTTCTGATGGCCGGTAGAAAAAGGAAGAAATGCAAAACATCCAACTATCTCATCTCCACTGACCCCACCAATCTGTCCAAAGACACTAATTGCTACATAGGAAAACTAAGGTACAGTCATTTCTATTTCAAACGTGTGATTGTGTATATATATATATATATATGTAATCATTTTTCATTCTTTCTGTATTGTATTCCTGTTCTATGTCACTTTGTGTGATATCTGACTGCAAGCGTTGCTAATTCAGATTTCTACAAAATGACAACTTCTGCAAATCTGTGACAAAACCATGGTGTAAACCAAACAGTGCGGGCTAAAATAAACAAGTCTCTAACAACAAGAAGAGACAAATCATAACATTGTGTTTTCAGTGCGCAATGTCCTAAGTTTCATCTCATTTTACATTTAAAGGACCCATATGCTATACCCATGGCAGTGTTGTTTATCAATAAGGTGTCTCCAGTCAGGCAGTTAATCCAGGAATGAGAAAAATGAGAAAAGGAATGTTTGTGCTATAAGCAACATCATCCTTTTGTGATGTCACAGAGGGCACGGACACCACTATCCTAAAAGGCTGTTTGCAGATGGCTAAATAAGATATTTTTCTGGATATGTACAGTATAGTTTTCTGGATGGTGAATCATGTGACCCCCCCCCCATAAATTTGTTATGATGTTAAAGACTTTAAAATGCATGTCACCACTCTGATATCCTCAACGGTTTGATTTTGTCGGTTGTCTTTTTTTCAGGTCCAACGTTCTAGGCACAAAGTTCACAGTTTATGACGGAGGTGAAAACCCGGAGAAGAAACCATTTGTCAAAGAGTGCGAGTCATTGCGGCAAGAGCTGGCGGCCGTTTGTTATGTGAGTCCAAAATAACCTCCAGCACCAAACACGCTCAGCAACACAAAAAGACCCAGCATAGAGTTTGGTTGTTGTGTTGCAGGAACCAAACGTGCTGGGATTCAAGGGCCCCAGAAAGATGACGGTAATCATCCCCGGTATGCTGGAGAGCGACGAAAGAGTCTCCATTTGCCCAAAGAACGTACGTGTCACACTTTTTTGGATCATTGCAATTTCACATTTGTTATGTGCAATACGTTTTATAGGAACATTTTACAACTTATTGTAGGAGCTGGAGACATTGCTGGCCCGCCACGCAAACAAAAACACCAACAAACTGGTCGCCCTGGCGAACAAATCCCCCAGCTGGAATGAACAGACCCAGTCGTTTGTCCTCAACTTCCACGGGAGAGTCACGCAGGCCTCAGTCAAGAACTTCCAGATCATCCACCCAGACAACGGTAAGACGTCGCACATCCATCAGCTCCTCAGTGCAGGGCAGGAAAACATCTGGAGATTGAGCGACACTAACACGGCCTCGTGCCGACGTGCCTCTTTTCTCGTTGTCCCGACACCCTGCTGGCGTGTCCTGCAGAGGATTACATCGTGATGCAGTTTGGCCGTGTGGCCGAGGACGTCTTCTCCATGGATTACAGCTTCCCCCTGTGTGCCATGCAGGCTTTTGCCATCACCCTGTCCTCCTTCGATGGTAAGCTGGCCTGTGAGTGACCCACCCACGCTGTTGCCTCAAGTTACTTCACCAAATCTTTCAACAACTTTGGTCTGTTTGTTCAACTTACCGATGCCAGTGTACATATGCACAAGACTAAGAGTAGATGCCCCGTATGTTAACGGCAACAGATGGCAATTTGTTTTGTAGAGCCAGTATTTTAAAGGCCCAGTGTGTAAGATTTAGCAGCATCCAGTGGTAGTAAAGTGTAACTGCAAACGCATGAATAATGGTTAATGCATTATATTATGCTATCGTAGCGCTCTGTTTATGAGATTGAACATATCAAACAGATACTTATATTTGGTGACATTTTGTAACTGTAGAACATATGCATGTTTTTCATTTCTTCAGCAGTGGATCATTGCAAATATTACACACTTGGCCTTTATTTCTTCATGTGTATTGAAGTGAGCTCAAAGTAATTTTGGCAAAACATTGTTCTGTCTTTTTAGAGCAAAAGGAAAAAACGACCGAATAGAAACTCCAACTCACGTTTTGTTGAGAATAAACAATCTTGTACAAGTCTATGTATACGCACTTTTCATTCTCCTCAGAATTACAGAATTTGGACTTATTTAGGTTAGGGGTTATTTTTTCTTTTCTTTCAGCAAAACTTTATGTTTCCGGTCAAATCTTAGATTAGATTGCATGTTGTTTTCCTGTCCAAAGTTGCTGGCTTTCACCCTAGAAATCTTTATCACTTGGAGGAAGACTGTTATCGGAGTACTGAATAAAAAAAACAGTCTTATAGAACACATTGCAATATGTTGCAAATAGAGAGATGGCCGTTTCATGGTTTCAGCCATTGCACAACACTTGTTTTCTTGACAAACTGACTGTCTCACAAAACCTCACTCCAATCAGTCCCACTGATCTTCTGCTCTCTCACAATGTCGCATAATTCCTCAAATAAAACAGGCCCTACGTATGAGCTGTTGTAAAGTTAAATGAGGTCGGTACACATTAGTAATAGCAAGAAAAAGTTCAAACTGAAACCTCAACACTGACCACTGTGTGGTACACGTTGTTTATCTGTTTCCTGTTGATTTGCTCTTAAAGTCTATAAAGGTTTTGAAATGAAAATACTCTTGTGTGTTTTTCTTCTTCCATTAGATTTAGTTTCTCCGCAACAAATACCATAAACATGAAGTCTTAGCTTTACTGAAGTCTCAGTTTAATTCAGCTTTAGTTAAAAATCAGCATTTGGTCACAGACAGAGCGATTGCTCCATGTACTACTGTAGGACATAAGATGAAAAAAAACAAATCAAAAGTCAAAAGTCACTCTGACACCAAATTGAAAATAACAAATAAAAAAATCATCTCAAATGAGGATGCTGACAGTTTTGATGAATTGCTGAAAAGCTTCTCTTCAGTCAGGCTGAAGGATTGTGCAACACTGGCATGATGTCTTGATCTGTTTGGAGACAAGGAGAGTGAAGAAAGATCTCAAACAAAACACCTTTCTATATTCTCAACAGCACTGAAATGATACATGATTACGTAACTGTGTCGAGAAAGAAAAGGACGTTGCTCCCGATTACATTCATTCGGGATTCTTCTCCAATCAGGTGGGAAAGACGACACAACAAATGGAAAGAAACTCCAATGTATGTATTGCCAATTTTCTTCATTTCAGCTGAAACTACAGGCAATTTCCTGTGAATATGGCTGGTGAGGAAAAAAGAGTTTGTGAGTGAAATAATCCAAACTGAAAAGAATGATGGTGTGAAACCAAAGTGGTTAAACAGCCCACAGTTTAGGTAGCTACAGCAGTTTTTAAAGGTCACAGGACTGGACAAATAAAGAGGCGGCAATTTTTTTCTGAAACACTTTTGATCTTGTGATAATGATAAGGCCCACCCCTAAACCTTTCACAGGTCTTAACCAAGCTACCCTCCGCAACAGTGAGAGTGCTCAGTGCGGGAGTGAAGGCGGCCAGCGGCTCGTGTCCACATTCTGAACGTTGTAGTGGAGCGTCACTCATTTTGACGAAATGGAACTTACCCGCCTGCTGAGGCTGACACTGCTGACCGTCTTTCTGCTTAAGTTCATCTTTCTGCACGGAGGATCTGTCTCAGGTTCTGTCTCTTTTCTATTTTTAAACTATACATCAGCGAGTCCATGGTGGAGAATTTATAAACTCCCATCTGAACTCCCACCCGCCTCCATTGTTAAGGGCGTATGATATTTATTTAGTGCAAAATGCTAGATATAAAGGTTGATATATTGTAGAGTCAATGAGGGACATTTTCAGCTATTTTAAATCACATTTTACAAAAACATTTGCTGTAATTGTTCTTGGCTCCAGCAGTTTATGTTAAGTGCTTTTTAAAATTCCTTTACACCTATAAAACTCTTGATTTTGAACATAGAAAGAATTTTCCACTATGAAGACTTTAAGAACTTTGCAGTTCAAGTAGAAAGAGATTTTCCCCTGGCCAGTGGCGTGAACATCAACAACAAAAACTTAACTTGTGTAAGTTAACAAATGTAAGTCAGCCTCAGTGTCTTTTGGACTAGATGTGTGAAGCGTAAGGACTTAAAAAAAACAACCCAAATGAGAAGCTTCAGACGTGTTTCTTCAGCAGCGCTTGGCCTGCATCGTCTGTGCGACACACAATAAAGGGTCTCGTGTGTGTATTTTTAGGCACAGAGCGAAACCTGCACTGTGTGAACGACTACTTGACGACCATCAACTGCTCGCTCAGCCTCTCCACCCCAGACGGCAACAGCTCCTACTGGCTCAACATCACAGAAACAAGTGAAAAGTGAGAATCTCTGTGGCCCTGTTTTCACTGGGTCACTTGTAACTGTTTTGGGTGATTGGATCACGAGAACGGATCTCGCAGCATCTGTTCGCACTTAGCAATTAACATGCGTCTCGAGCGTGCCATTTGTGATCGCATCACCCCCCCCCCCCTGCCGAACCTATGCAAATGCAACATGCGTCATTTCCATTTTTAACGACTGGGGGCAGTAAAGCGCAAAACCACGGCGAGTTTTACATGACAGCGAATAAGAATCAACTTCCTGTTTGCGGACTATATCAAGTCACTCGTTTTAATTCTACTGCAGCTCGTATGGATCCGAACGAGGAGTAACGACTGGTGGGACAGAGTGGTGACGACTTTATTTTCGGATCAACAGTGGCTGGCAAATTTTCGGATGCAACGTCGCACATTTAATCTCATATGTGGGAAACTGCGACCGCTGCTCCGCTGACAAAATACGCTAATCCGGAATGAAATTTATTAGCATGCTAATAAACGAGTCTAACAAAAATGATTTGTTTTCGCTTCTTGTTTGTAACTTTATGACGACGCTGGGAGGTGGGGCGCCGACCAAGTACGTACACGGGAGAGGTGGGTGGAGTAGGCGGTCGTTAATGTGGACTGAAGTCGCATTCTGTTCGCACGTCCGTGACGAATGCGTTTTTATGCGATGCGATGCGATCGGATGTCAAAACGGATTTGCGCTTGGTCATTTCATGCGTTTTTCGTAATCTGATCAGCAAAAAAGCGCATGAAATGACCAAGTGCAAACAGGGCCTGTGATTTAGGCATATTCCTGGAAAACAGCCCAGAGTTTTGGCGCAGACGCAGACTTTTCCCTCTTTTTTCCTTTTTATGCAGAAGAACACATGTGTGCAAGCTAAAAGAGCTGACAAACGGGGAATACTTCTGCTCGGTCAGAATACACAACTCAGAGCCTGGTGATCTAGACATGTTTGACGATATGGACAACTATAACATCACACTTTGTCACAGTGCAACTCAGCGCTGTGATGTGCTGATAGAGAACTACCAAGTCGATACAAACAGTGAGGAGCCTCATTATCCATCTAAAATAAATTATTCTCCAAATGTAACGATGTCTTGAGAAACATTCCCTGAAGTGTGTGTGTGTGTGTGCGCGCGTGGGTGTGTGTGTCCACCAGTCAAACCAAACGCTCCCTGCTGCCTCACGCTGAGCCACAACTCGAGCCATCATCTCTTCACCTGGAGGAGCACCTATGAGAACTACAGCCTGTACCTCATGCTGCCTGAGCGCCTGGTCTATCAGCTCCAGTTCTACCAGCCCGGAGAAGGGCAGAATGTGAGACTCTAATTGTTGTCGACCAAAGAGATTTCAACAACGCCAGCTGACACAGACCCAGAAAAAGTGCTTCATTAAAAAAGTGTTTGAACCCAGAACAGTTTCAGAGGGTGGACTTAGACAAGAGCATTAAACCAACTCTTTGTAATTAGCAAGATGTGATGTCACAGAGGGCACTGACTGAGGGCACATTGGGACCTGAATATTGGTCTCACAAGGTTTGAAAAAAAACCTAATGTCACTTTTCCAATTGTGGATGTCTTCAAGCAATACCTGCCCTTTTAGAATGACCTTTTAACTACATGACAAACTTCTGATTTCCTCCAGGTGACACTACATGAAATCAACAAATACATCACAAACTTCTCTGTGGCAAGTCAAAAATTTGCTCCGGGCACCAAGTACGCAGCCAGGGTGCGCTCCGGTCCTGATCAGTCCATGTATCGGGGAGAGTGGAGCACCTGGTCCTCTGAGGTTCACTGGAGCACAGAGTTGGTGGAGGAGGGTGAGTCAGCCCAACACGGCGGCACTCAGCTAGCCTCTTAGCTAGCCGATCTTTCCCATCCTGACATGTCCTCCCGCACAGGTCTGACCTCCATGTACGGACTGGCCAAAGTGTTTGTTCCTGTTTGTGTCCTGGCACCACTTTTGCTCCTGTGCACCGTCTATGTCAAAATGTAAGGGAAAAAAGCCAGAGCCAATCACAGCCCGGCACCTTTTAACTTACCACTGACTGTCTATGACCTTGTCTATGGTTCGTCACACTGACAGGTGGAGAAAAACTGCCTTCATACCGACTCCAGCGCCTTACTTTCACACTCTGTACAGCGACTGCCAGGGAGACTTCAAGGTACGTTTAGCTCGGTGCCTCTTCATCTGTGAGAAGATACAAGTACACCCACACAGGAATTGTGTTCCACCTTTATGAACTATTAGTACTTATATAGGAGTCTAACCATATGGACCATTAATATTAAAAATTCTGTAATTAGTGGGGAACAAAGGTCTGGAATAGCATTTTTTTGTTTGTCGATATTCCCTATGTTGTTCTACTGTATGTTTATTTTCGCTACTATTCTGTACAGTGAGACATTTAACACACCAAAAGGAGTAGCACTCCAAATTCCATTGTATCAGAACGATGACAATCTGATGGTGATTCTGATTCTAACCACATTCATCAGACCATCCGTTACAAAGTGATTCTCACTGATATCCTGTGCTGTTGCTACCTTAAACAGTGGACAGCTGTTTCGGATTTGGATTTTGGCAATTTGGATTTGGCTGCAGGTGGCAAACTGATCATCAGATTTTATTCCTCACTTTCATATTCAATATATTCTGTTGCTGAATGATGGCTCTGTGATCACATTACCAGTCTCACTTGAAGACTGCATTACCAATGGGATTTTTATGCTTTTAAAGAAGCAATAAATTTATGGTATTTCACAGCCAACCATCTATCTAGATGTCTATAGGTGTTCAGAACTTGGAAGGAAGCTGGAAGACCTGGAGAGAACCCATGCAGGCAAAACTAATGCCTGTATTGATGTCCTGTTTCTGCAGAGCTGGGTGGTGGTGCATGAGAAAACAGCAGACGTGCTGCAAGCAGAGGAAATCCTTAAATTTGACACAGTGGACAGGTGCCCTGATGTCCCGGAGGAGGAGCACCGTACCAAATATGACCACCTCTTCACAGACGGCAGCGCCTACACTAACTTAATTCACCCAGGCTGTGACAAGTGCCTCCTGGGGTTCCCGTACGCCGTGAGCACCATGATTCCTCCGTCAGAGGGCTCCATTGGAGATCTGACCTTCGGCTCTCAACTGGGGAGCCCTGACAAAGAGGACCCACGGTACTATTCCTTGACGGGGGGCGCCCCCCTGTACTGCAACGAGTACTGCACCCTGAGTGCATTCCACCAGAGTCATGGAGACACAGCTGAGAAATTTGAAAGAGCCAGTGAGGATCAGGCCTGAAACTACTTTATTATACCCAGTCAACGATTTCCTCATTTCACAGACTTCAGTGGAGAAGCTTTGCAGAGTCATCTCCAGGAAGCAGGACATTAAAGCCTGTTTGCATACTCCAGAAGAAAAAAGGTGTTTCAACTTAGGGCTTGGACTGTTGTTTTGTTTGACCTCTTCAGTGTTTGAAAAAAGACAAAAACAAGGTTGGGACATTTCCTAAAGTTCTCACTTAAAATGTGCTGAAACACATCAGTAGATAACCTTTTTCTACTGATGTTCATTTTTTTTGTAAATTTCATAATCTTATGTTTATTTCTTAGATTTTGCTACAAGTAAGTCTTACATTGTTATTGCACAACTTTCAGTTGATAATCAAAAAAAAAAAAAAAAAATCCTGAAGCCTGAAGTGCAAAGTAGAAAGTTGTGGCCTAATCATAACTCTTTTAAAGCAATACTCTCAAGGACACAATGCTAGCAACTTTCATATCAGCTTCCCAAAGATAAGCTGTAACAGTAAAATGACTTGCACGCAATATCCACGAATCTTTATGCAATAAAAAGAATGCAAAATGTTTTGTAGAAAGTTTTATTTACGCCAACACATACATGAACAAAGCACCATATAACCTTAAAGTCTGATACAGAAGAAGTCCTACCTGCCTCGGTCGTCATGGCCTTTTTTTATTTATTCCATAGCAAACACTCTGAATAACAAAAAGACAGCCAAGGCAGCAGATTCTATTGTATATTACAGCATGCCGAATAGAAAACCTGGGAAAAGATCAACAGAGCCATCTAGAGACACTAGTGAAGATACAACAGTATAAAAGTGCCATTCATTATACAGCAGTTGGAATACTGACAATGAAATTAGCTATTTTTACATTTATGGGGGAAAAAAATTAGGAGAAATAAAAGGAACAGACCCTGTCGAGATAGCAAAATAAAACAAAGACGTTTTCTTCCTTGGACATGGATGAGAGCCAGCTTCGCATGGAGTTAAAGAAAACTGGTACCGAGCTGCGTCCCTTGCACCACATAAGACATTGTTTTAAAAAGAAATGACCAGGGTGCTGAAGCACCTACACCCGTCCCCTCCCGGCGTTACTTGCCAAACTGGCGATTAAGAACAAAGAACAATAATGACAGGTCAAAGGAGAATGGATGGCACAGAATGTGTGGAGTTTAAATAGAAGTCTTTTTAAGCGAGTCCTGATGTGAGAGGAGCACATTCATCGAGAGACTGAGCGGGGAGGTGATTCTTGTTAAACCCATTCCTTCAGCTGCAGTGGAGCAAGTCGTTGCCCTTACGAGGGGGAGAATTTTTTGGCTTGTGCTCGAACTCTTTTCTCATATTCTACTCTGTTTTGGCTGCAAGAGAAGAGAAGCTTTGTTTAACTGAACAAATTCTGTGCCACAACGGCCAACAAAGAATCTAAAGAAGAAATATGAATACATTTGTCTTTCCAGGGAATAGTAATGCTCAATAGTGTCTTCTGAAGAGTGCAAACCACGTTCTGGACGTGACTGTGATTGAAGCTCTAGGACTGTTATCAGTAAATTGACCACTAGTTGACTGAAGGCTGAGGAATAGGGGGGTGGATCCTCAGGCGGTCACTTACAAGTGGAACTACCAGTGCATCATTTCACAAACATTCACGCTTCCTACTCCCCCTCAAAAAAAATTACTGGCATCGCTGAAGCGACTTGAAACAGTAGCAGGTGATATGAGAAAAACATTCCAAAATTGGTAAAATGTGACTTTGTTTTTTTTAAAAAAGAAGAAAAGAACAAGTGATTACAAGGCATAGTTTGATCTAAAATCTGAATGAGATGATCTAATGATGCATGTATTCTCATCTTTTGTGACTGTCCAATTAAAATCAAGAGTATTTCTTTAATTCATTTTAATTCCAATAGAGCCACTTAAATGTTGCAGACTAGTCCTCTTGAGGACAGTAAATAAAAGCACGAGGGAGTTATGGTCACAATCTTAGAAGAGTTTGTTTGCCCATTCAAATCTCAACTCCACTGCCTGTTACTCACCAGTAGATTGTGTATGCCTCTGCTTGGGCGGGATCCTGGATATTTGGTTCATTTAGAAGTTCCTGAATACCTAATAAGATCTGAAGGAAATCAACCGCATTACTCAAGTGTTTGTCAATAGCAACAAAGCATCTGTTTTATTTCTTGGCCGCTCATAATATTGCACAAACCTCTTGAAATATTTGATTCTGATCAACGCTACATCAAAATGTCCATTATGATTTACATGCCTTTGTTTGGTAGTAGATGTTAAGACATGGTAGATTTAGACTTTAGTTACCTCACCATAAGCGACACACCTTAAATTTAAGCTATCATTTAGTACAGTACAGTAAACAACAAACCGCAATTTTGTTTCAAACCATTACAGCCAAGTTAAAAGACTAAGAAAATAAAATAACAGACATGCTGAGTGAAATCTGACTGGCATTCCAAACCTGCTTTATTGTGATGGCCGGTCTCCAGTCCTTGTCCTCCTCTAAAATAGATAGGCAAACTGTGCCTGATGGGTAGACATTTGGATGAAAGAGTGGAGGCTCAAATTTACCTGCAAAACCCAAAACATGATCAGATCAATGAGTTGCACAGTCATCACAGTGATGACTGATGTCTGCAGTGGAAGCAAAGCAAGAAAGAACTGTTGCCTGAGATTGTCCAATGACGCCGGTCAAGACAATGATGTTGCCGTTTCAAAAGAAACACAACATGCCTGATTAGTCTGGACAACAACTCTAATTTAAATACTCTCAGTATAAGCGTGTGGGAGAATGTGACCATACTTCTAACACAACTGCTTTTCACGTGGTGCTTTTTGCCAATGTAACCGGTCTATACACACTACTCAGGATCCACTGTGTCACATGAAGTTGTGTATTTCCTCATGTGGCACAAGTGTCAGAATGGCGAGACCAGTGATTGACAGACGGTGGCGAGGGTGATGTCAACAAGCGCGCAAGTTGAGATGCAGTGAAAATTGTGGCTGGTTGAACTGGCCAAGTTTCCCAAGTCCCATTTAAAAATAAAAATAAAATAAAAATAAAAAACTGTGATACCATTAATATGAGGCAAACTGTTGCAAAAGAGACTGAAGGGCAAGCAGCTTGCAGTCAATAGCTAAAAGTAAACAGAAAAATAGAGTCTTGTTTCGTTGTGTTGTATTGTTTTTGGAACCTTTGCTGCTACTGTGAGTGACAAAATGACAGAATGGCCAAGATGTTAAGTTGGTTTCAACTAGTGTCGCAGGAGGAGGCTGGAGATTTTTGGTTTTAGTTTTGGGGGTTTGCTGCAGTGACAGTTGTTGTGGCAGGCAAACAGGAGCATCTCTGAAACTGAATGACGACGGTGGCGTTTTCTCTGTCGTGCCAAATTTGGTCAACCCTTGTATACTTGCTGAACAATGACTCAGACAGTGGAGCTTTAGTCTACCACTGTCGTTTTTTATTGTCCTTGTTTCGTTAGCCGAACAACAAAACAAAAAAAGTGGTACAAATTCTTTGCTGCTGAGTTTTGTGAACAGTCGAAAGAAACCTTAATGTTTTCCAACAAAAACTGTCTATGAGCTCCCCAGAAATGATAAAGTCTATCTTTCACTTCTTTTGCAAAAAAACAGAGATCAGCCTTTTGCGACATCGCAAAGGGCAGACACCTCACCCACACCTCTTCCTGGTTTATGACACCCCTATCCTGAAGACCAATACATGGTGACGATGACAATATTATTTTATAAAATCGTGAGATCCAAGTAGGGAACTAGAGATGAGAAAATTCATACAGTTTGGGAGGACACAAAGTGCCAACGTCTGACCAAGTAACTCACATTTAGGGGGCGAAGAGGGGTAGTCATCCTTGAACAACATGCGCACTTTGAACAGCCCTCCTTCCCACGGTGTCTGCGGAAAGAACCATGAGAGCAACACAGCAAGTGAAACAGGCAGCAGCGTGAAGCCGATGATTGCACGTGTGTCTCAGTTTTACCCCTTTCTTGCCAGGAATAGCACACTCCCAGTTCATGAGGTTCAGTGTTCCATCAGTATTTTTGGTTGGTACAGCGACAAATCCCTTAGATTCAACAGCACAAAAAACAACAACAAACAGTTACCACTTGGTGCCATAAAACGACAGCGACAACACACACGTGAGGACTATATTGTGTAGCACTTACAAAAGGATGATCCTTCCGCCACGCCTTGCGCTCCTGGGTAAGCCGACTCAAAGCAATGCCTGACATGTTTCGAAAACTCCTGAAAATAAAGACAATGTTATGATCAATATATAAAATTCATTCTCCACATGAGGGCAAAAGCAAACGTGCAATTGAAAAGTCTAAAAGTTAAAAAATTGTTATTTAATCCCCCCCCCCATTGCTAATGAGTGTTTATATCTATACTAAAGTGTTGCCCAGTAGTTTAGGTCTGCTCAGGGTATGAGGCAACAGTGAGCGGGAAACCACAAAGCAAGGATTAAAATTAAGATTCTTCAAAAGGTTTTTGATTAACAATTCCTTAAAAAAAAAAAAAAAGAAAGAAACACAGGGTATACAAAAAAAATTAACTGTGATATTAAGTTTGTCTGCTTTACTTAGCTATTGTTGTAGCCTGCTTGTTAGCAACATCCAACAATGTTAAAAGAAGGATAAACTTATAGGTTGTGTTTTTACCGTTTACACACTCTATTAACCCACTTATCATTAAAGAAAGTAATAGGAACGTTATGATTAAACCTCCAACTATCTGTCGACTGTGAAAGCAATAAACAATCCACAGCGACCAATTTGATCAGCACCCGGTGCTTCTGGTGGCGGCTCTCCTTAAAGTGATTATGTGGTTCTGGTAGTCCACTCTGTCAAGGAGGAGACTTCATGTAAAGTTAGAAAGTATAACAGGTTGAATCCAGGTGTTCTCTGCCAGTGTTCGACAGGGATGGTTCGCTCCTTCAACTACTGTCACAACACGGTCAATGTCCACGCTGCGTGACCATCGCCGGAGTAACTGAATAAATATCTTGGGCAATTAGCGGCTTCACACTTCGGTGTTTGCGTGTTTATCTAAATACTTGCTCGAATTAACATCCAGCGCTAATTGCCGCAACAGAAACAATGCGTTGGGTGCGATGACAGCGAGCCAAATGCAGACAGGAGGCTAGCCAACGGCAAGGAAATAAAAATAACGGACGGTTGTTCGAGCACTATCTGCCAACTTTGACAAAGTGGGATTATCAAAGTCAAAGTGTTGACCAGTTTTTTTGTTTGTTTGTTGTTGTTGTTGTTGTTGTTAACAACCCATCTCGGTAGTCCCGAGTTGAGAAGTATTGTTTGAACCGCCATGTCTGGGACGCTAGCCAAGTTATCGCACCGTTAGCCGTCAAAGACGTTTTCCTGCGACACTTTTAACTCTCTCGTTCGCAATTGTGGTACATTTAAACGCCGCTGACTTCGAGCCCTTCTGAGTAATTGTGCCCACTTGGGCTTTCGCTGTGAACTTAGTGTGCACACAAACAGGCCAGCTATTTTGTTAGCAAGCTAGCCGGTTAGCGGCACAAGCTAACTCATGTGCGCCAGAATTATACTGTATCCGAGCAGGCGCTGGCGCTGTTAGCGGCTCGCACGGCCTGATGCAGCACCAGAAAAATGCGCAAATGCATTTGATTTGGACATCGTTTGGGACGAAGGGGAAGTGGTCACTTCATTTGTTTAAAAGTGAAAGGCAACAGCGAATGTGAAATGACAAACACGTCGGGAAAATATTCAAAATAGACCGACTCTTAATCTATTAAAGAATAAGGACAAAGAACACCAGGGCTAAAAGGCGCACAATTGTGCACGCTCAAACTAGCGAAAATGGCGCAAACTGAAGTGGTTAAAATATCGCCGTACACGGTAAAATTCACGACTTTCCTAATCGCGGCTTGCTCCTACCTTTCAGTATGGCTGCTCTGGCTCTGGTAAATAAACGAAATGTATTAATCGTGCTCAAATCCCGTTAAACCTGACAAAGTTTCCCTCCTGAAAAACCACCCGCTCCGACTCAAGCTACACACTGAATCGGCGTGGCGAAATAATTATCCGTCTTTTACTTCCGCCTTTGCTTATATAGCCGTAGTATACGTCTGCGGATTTATCGGAATACTTCAGGCAATTTTTACTTATGTATTTATGTTATTTATTTTTTTATTTTTTTAAAAGTTTCCCTCCCGTTGAATCCACTATTCTACTTGATGCAACACGGCCTGAATCAACTTAACATTAACGGTTGGTGAAGATAATTTTCGCTTTTGTGGCAGTTGCTCCTTACGCATGCGCTATTTCACACTCAACCAGTCTTACAGCTTCCAAAAGTCTCACGATAACTGTCCGAAATTGTGTCATCGTCTCCATTATTCCCTAATTTCTGTCAGGTTTAGAGTACCAATATAAAAATCAACCATTGTTTTATTATTTTAAACCTATTGGGTTTGAAGACGCGAAACACACCATTCTCCCAGTAGAGGAAGATTTCTATCTTCACCACTATGCACCTTTCTCCAGACCGAAACCAAACACAGATTGGCCGCCTAAGAATTTATTACAATAACGTGACATCGTTGGCCGTGAAACCGACATTGAGTTTGATTTATATTCCTACATAATCAAAATGATAATAAATCACTTGATTAAGTGGAATATTTTGTATTTTATATTTGGACTGGCACTTACTAAGACAACTAAACCCTTGCAGACGGTTTAATACAGTCGACGCACGAGGTCGCTATATAACAAAATTTTAGTTTTTTCCTTTTTTTTTCTCAAGATTTACCAATTTAGGACTTCAGTGAAAAATTAATTGACTTCTTTAACGTGAATTAAGAAACACATTCCATTTGAATTTAAAAAAAAAAAAAAACGTTTTTTTTTTTTGGCAAACCAAATGCCATTAAAAAGAGACATGAATGACAAGTTTTTTCTTTTATTGAGTTTACCTTATTCAAGACCATTTAGACATTTCCCCTTAATCTCATACTTGGTTTATTTCAAACATTGCATAAGATCATGTCCAAGTGATCTATATAGTGATATGAGAAGCCTTTTCATTGATCTAATTTCAAGACGGAGGAAATGGCAAACCTCCTCTGATTACAAGTGTGATCTTCAATCATGCATTACAGTGCTCTGTGGGTTGTGTGTGATAATGTAAAACTAGCTGGGCACTTATAATCAATAGGCTACAGATATGATAAGTTTGTCCATAGAATAAACCAATTCTCAATGCCAAACACTAAATCAGACAACCTGTTTGTAAAAGAAATAAAGAAGTGGGACGGGGGGAGGGGTGTGTGAAAAAAACAAACAAAAAACAACACCTCAAAGTCACCTCAGAGTGTATCAAATGAGCTTACAAAATAACCAAGTGAATCAAAACACACCAATACAGAAAATCTCATTGCTTGGAGGGGAAAACAAAGCCTTACAAGAAGAGCTAATAAACAACTGCTCAGTTATTCCTATTACAAAAGTAAGCATGCCATTGGCGGTCGGAAAGCAAGATTGTCTACAACGCTCAAGCATAGGCTGTCAGAAACAGATGGAGTCAGGGTTACTACGTCCGTGTCAATATCAGTTCTTCTGGAGTGCTCACAAAACCCGGATGAAAGTTGATGCCTGTGAGGGAGTGCAAGACAGTACGTCGTTGGAAGGCTTCAGAATACTATAACAAATGTAAACATAGCCTAGCTCTGGTAGGAAATCCAGTTGACTTGAGTGAACCTCTGCAAAAATTCAAATCTTGCACTTTAAAAGCCCTTGTGTGTGTCTGTGTGTGTCTGTCCTTGTGGTCATAGATAACTATCGATAGATATATAAAAACATGCATCCATACTCGTTTCTCAGTCAATATAAAAATTGATTTTAGTCAAGTGTATATGTGAACATGTGATTAAATAGAGGTTTGCGTGTAGTTAACAAGTCTGTATGTACAAAGTGTGCCAGCATTTAAGAAAAATCAACTCATCCCTGACACTAAGATAAATGTGTGCAATACACATAAGACATTTGATTTTGGTCATAGGGAAAAAGGCAACACTAAAACGATTTTATCTGTGAATGCGATATCCAATCTATCAAAAAGACCACACATCAAACCTGAAAAGAACTCTATAAAAAAAGAAAAACGTCTTTCGAAATGCAGTATTTACATGAACAACATTACAGGCTCCAAAAGCAATGTGCACAGTGTTTTCTTTTTCCACTGTAGTGCTTGTAATGCTGTGTTCTTAATCTAAACAATAAAAAAAAAAGCTTAGAAGAATCTATCACAATGCAGGAAAAAAATATTTTTTTTCTTTTTTAAATGTAACAGTCAACTTCATAGACAGCCAAGTGTAGCTTTGTTATTAGTTATCAAACATGTTTATGTTCCAGGCATGTTGTCAATGTAATACACCGTGTTCAGTGTCAGCCACTCCAACAACCCCAACTCAAATCTCTGGAATCGTGTACAAATGATGCAAAAACCCCATGATAACAATGTCCAGAGTTTGTCCACCCAAAGATCCAGTATAAACAACTCACATTCGAAGTTGCCCTTTCTATACAGTGTACAAATCGTGCAGTATCTTGTCAAAGTTAAATATTGAATTTGGATTATTTACACCATAAACTCCCCGATATGATCAGAAAGTACTTCACCACTGCTTTCAAAACAGTTCCAGCCTGAACCTTCCCCACACCTCAAACACCTTCCCTCAAAAAAGACAAAAAAAAAAGAGAAAGAGATTAGAATAAAAAAATAAAATTAAATGCTCACACTAGTTCGAGATAACTCAGAAATCCTTGTGAAAAACAATTAAGACACCAAGGGCTCCACTGCCAAGACAAAAAAAAAATTAAAAAAAAATTCCCATCTGAAACATCCTCGACCGTTTCAGCAGTTAACCTTAGATTATGAACATGAGGAAGTCACAAATTGATTTGCAAAGTTAAGAAATGAAAGTATCAACATTAAATTTAACATTAAAGGCCCAACGAGTAACATTTAAAGGGCTCTACTGGCATTAAAATGGAAAAAAAAAAAATACTTGACGATGATTTTGAGATAAAGTCAGCAAGTTAACAGTTGTATGATCACTTGCAAATAATAAGCATGTGTGCTCATAGAAAGAGTCGGTCCACTTGCAGGGCGTTGGACACCACAGGACGACAGGAACCCAGAACACTGATCGGCTCCGCGATTCACCGTTTCATCCTGACCAGTCAGAATGATGCAAAATGGGATTAGGTCATTATTGGTTGCGATATGCTTTCTTATCACTAGATGCTGCTAAAATGTACACACTGGCCCTGTACTACAGATATTCGAGTAATTTTACATCTTAACTAAAAGTGCACATTGCAGAAGCAGCAGATTTATGACTCTGTAACGCAACATTCTGAACAGATGTGTTGCTTTTAGAAATGTCCAGTACTTTTGAAACTTTACCCTTATTAAAAAAAACAAAATGGAAATAAAATTATAACCTAAATCAAGAGTAAATAACTAATAAGTCTTTAGGCCGCAGGGTTAATAACATTAGCAGATATTGTACATGGTATCGAACAGCTCCAGTACAGAGCAAAGCAAACAGTATGTGATCTTTAACTCGTGAAATAGATTAGTCTTATTCTTTGCTCTGTCCCTTAAGTTTGCTTTATTTTGATTTATTATTGGTTATTTTTATTTAACCTTCTAATAACTGATGAGGATTTATTTTAAAAAGAAGGAAATCAGTTAAGCTGACATTCCTTTTCATGCAGTGTGAAAATTGCATTTGATCTTGATCTCTGTTGATGTGTTTTTTAACTTAAATGAATTGCAGCATCATAAAATAGTTTAACCAGGTTCCTCATGATCACAGATCTGTGTAACTGAGTCACTTTTTGTTGTTTTTACTGGGGTGAGGTTCACATTAAAAAAGCCCATATTCCCTTCTTAGCATCACTGAACAATGATTATTTTTTTAACTTTGAAATGAAGACCAAACTGATCCCTTACCAGACCCTTTAATCTGAGAATATAAGAATTAACCTTACAGATGACCCTGAGTGAATTATTGGCCTTATGTGACGATGGCCATACTTTATAGCATAAAACATATGTAGACTTTGAATCCTGACTTGATTAGAAAAAAAGAGAATTGGTGCTGATTTAAAAAAAAAAGAAAGAAGAAAAAAGGTCCAGTTCAAATATACAGGCACAAATCGTCAGTCAACAGACTTATTTACATCAACAAATTAAAACCAAAACTGAGGGGGAGGGGGAGGGGGGAAATCAACAAAATAAATGCACAATCCCCCCTTTGAATCTCCATTGTGCCAAACGTTCTTTCACAACGATGATATGTTTGCATCATAACATCTGGCGCTCGTCACACCGAGTCCTCTTCACATCCGGGAGCCTCTTTCCTGAAGGATCTGCAGGGGCAGAGACGGAAAAAACACAAACGGAGTGAATGCGCCGCGCGTCGAAAGCCAATTTGCAAGAAACAGGGGCATGTTGAGTCAGTCACTGTCAGTCCCTCACTGGCTCCTCCCACTGGGACTCGCTCTCCCAGCCAGGGGCGTCCGTGCATTTACCCAACGTGCCGCCTGAATCAAACACACACTGAATAGAGAGCGGAGAAAAGGGGAAATGTTTGCACAAAGCAGGGGAGAGAAAAGCCTTGCGCCAAGGGGTGGCGGGGGCCAATAATGGGTGAGCTCGTGGTGCCGAGCTGCAAGTCAGGCGCCGTCAACCTCGGCGCTGGAGTGACACGATGCTGTGACCACGTCCACGGCTCCCGGGGGGGGCATCGCGGGCTGACAAAGAAATAGCGAGAGAGGTAAAAAGGGAAAATCCTGCCTTGGCTGTGGCGGCAAGTATTGCTGTGAAATGGTCTGTATTTATCCAGCGGCTCGACTACTCTGAGCACTTTGCGCTCCGGAGTCGGTATTCAGCCTTTCACACGGAGATTATTACATAATCATTGTGTTGTGTCGAGAGAGACATTCGTTTATTTTAAACAAGCAAAAATGTGGGGATTTGGGGATTTCTTTTGAAAAATAATACCAATAGTTTTGGATAACTGGTAATTTACAACCTTCCTAGATTGTAACATCAAGAGAAATTGCATAAACAGACTTAGTAATGGCAACTCAAATATTTAATTTGAACTTCTTGAACAGCATTCAAAAACTAAACCTAAATTTCTCTCAAAGAACCAGATCACTGAGGTCCATTTGAGTGCTTGTCAGTTTAATTTTCTATTGAATGAAAACCAGAACACTGAACTTTTATCATTTATGTCACAAAGCACGCTGGAAAATGCAAAATGCCAATTATGAGTTTCTCATCAGGAACAAATTCACTTTATGAAACTAAATTTCGTCATTTTCATTCTCCGTCAGGAAAACTGTTGAGCGTTACACAGACTTAAGACTTTTGTTTAAATATTTTTTTTCTATTAATAAAACACTCCATTCATTTCAGCTGCTGCTGATGTAAAGACAAGATGCCATCGATTAAAGCTGTGAGCAAAGGTCAAAGGGTGCTGCGAAAACAAACAGAGCTCTTGCCAGCTTTCAAAGAGAGTCTGACCTGCAGAAGAACTTCAAGCCGTCTCAGCAGGAAGTGTCTAGTTTAATACAGCGAGCTTTGGGCTCATCCAAGTTCACTTTCCATCTACGAGGCTGCATTTATACCAAGTCTGGTTTTCAAGACGCTGAAAACATTCCAACAGGAGAACTTTGGTATTCAATTACGTCTTCCCGTAACGTTCAAAAGCAGCCAGTGTGTGTGTGTGTGTGTGTGTGTGAGATCGGATTCAGCAGCCTTTGAAAGCAAACGTGAGCTCCGCTGCGTGGAGGAGACCAGGGGGAGAAAGGGAGGGACAGCAGGACAGAGTAGGGAGGCGCCGTGGAGGGACTATGAGCACTTGAACGCTCACCGGTGGGTCACAACTGCTCAGCCCTAATCAGAATCATTCATTTCATAATCCGTGTCGTCGTCCTCGCTCTGAGCAACATGCAGCATGCAGATGGTACAGAAGAAGATCAGAGAGGCATGAGTGAAATGAGTCAGATGAGAGGAGAGAATGATGAAAAAAAAATAACAAGGGTTGTGTTGAGAGGGGAAAACCACATTCAGAAAGAGTCCAGTCAAAAAGGGAAAAAGAACATTCATCAAGGCAGTTTCAACTATGTGTGTCGTTGAGCACTTCGACTGCATTTGGGGGTTGGAGGGTGGGGGGAGGGAGGGCTGAGGAGATGTGAAGTTCTTTGGGGGTGTCCCCCCTGGTTCACTCCCCGGCCCCTTCAGAGACACAACAGGCCTCGCTGCGAAGACTTCTCTGCAGACCTGCGCTCCCTGAACGCACACAACACAGGTTCCATTTATTCTATTTATTATTTACTTTATTTGGAGGCTGCTGAAATCAAACGTCTACGCCGCTCTCTTCTTATTTCTGTCATCTGCCAGGTCGGGTTGTGTGCAGTTTTTTCCCCCTCTTCTTCTTCAAACCAGGGGACTGAATATTCACAGTGTTCTCTTTCATGGAGGTTTCTCATCAATTAACCATAGGTGCTTTCAGTGGCCCCCGCTGGCATGTTCATAAATGCAGCGCATTTAAAGCATCCAGGCCGAGCCATCACTCAGACGTGTTTGCTATGGATGGACTTTTTCTTCCCTCCTCTCCATCCTCCAGACACACACACACACTCACCTTAGCCTTCTCACTGGGCTCACTGTTTGTCCCGTATGATTGATTGTGCAGCTCCTTGGACACCACGCATAGGAACTCGGCTTGGTCTTCGTTTCCGTAGTTGTAAGAGGAGCCTATGCTGACCAGCTGCAGGGGGACACAAGAGCAGAGAGTGCAGACGAAGAGCTTGTTTTAGCGCCAATTAAAGTGTAAAAAGGAAAGACAAAAAAAAAACTGGGTTACTCGTGGTGGGAAAACAGAGGTGCGGACACATTAAAAAAAATTATAGGAGAGTCTACAAGGATGGCTGAAATTGTTGGGGCTAAAATAAAAAGTGAATGCAACCCACTTCCGGGATTTGTTTTTTTACGTGCTTCTATTCAGACAGACAGCAGTGGAGGAGGATCAGGGTGTTTAAGTTGCACATGTACAACACTAAGCATAAAACGTCGGCAAACACAGCAAGACAAGGTGGCACCAAAATCAACTGAAAGACTTTAAAGATGACAGTGTCAAGTCTCCACTTTTGCTCAATACATAATTAGCCCATCATTAGTGACATAACAATATTGTCAATTTTAAGGCATCACAGTGAAAAAAGTGTCTGTGTCATGATGGACATGAAACAAAGACACAGACTTCAATGTGTATAGGCCGTTTTCTACCAGGAGCAGCTAAGCAGAGTGGACTATCTCCAGAACTACATTTACCATCAGCCCATGATTGGAATGGAAACTCAACTGACACAGTGAGTGGTAAGTAGGACACATAGAGAAATAAGAAAGGGGAAAAGGTGCAGCAAATATTGGTAATTCCTTGTTTGATAAAGTGGCACATATTGTCATTTTTTTTTTTTTGCCTTTTCAATATTATATAAAAAAAATTGATTGATTACTGTGACTAATGAAGTTTGAATACTGTTACATACCTAATTAGCACTGAGCTGCTCAGCCTTGGACGCATCAAGGAAAAATGATATATCGTTTAAATCATTTAAATCATTTGTGTGTGTGTGTGTGTGTGTGTGTGTGTGTGTGTGTGCACACACAAATAAGATAATTAAAATGATTTTTTGAGAATGACAACGAGGACACCAGAGGCAGACAGGCAGACAGAAGGGGCTGTGTGAGGGCTTGACCACAAGGAAGCCAACATGCTGATTTGTGGTTTTGGCAGGCTTGACTTGGTGGGACCAGGCTTGTTTGGAGTGAATGCTGGGATCTGAGCAGATAGTAGAGTGTCGCGAGCGACGTTATCTCCTGACCACAGAGGAAAACTACAAGAGAGCTCAGTGCTATTCACAAAGCTTGCATCGTCTTTTTGACTTGTGGTGGTTTCCTTCTTACACCAGGTGTAGTTTCTTTATCTCATGCCCTCCTAATTGACTCAGAACACTAAAGATTATACTTAAAGAAACATCACCATTAGTGATCGCATCAAAGGCTGGCTTACAACTTAACCTTTAGTGTTTTATAAACATTTATAAAAAAAAGGAACGCTATTCTATATTCCTCGACATTTTATTGCCCTGCTGATTTTGGAACCCGATTTTCTTTTTCTTCAAATACTGTTTGTGACAATATTTGGTAAAATGACAAACTGCAGTCACATGATCCTTGTACTAACGTTACATTAAGCTCCAGCTCCCTGTCATGTCAGTTTAAATTAAAGACACAAAAGCACACGGGGAGAAAGTAATGGGGGACCACAATTATCATAAACAAACCACATGCATGAGGTCGATGCGCGAGCGGCTAAATGAATACGGCAAACATCCCCGCTCGTGAGCCAGCGCTCTCGCTGCTGAATGGCGAGCCTGTGTGTGTACACTGCAGGCAGCGTGTAAACCCTCTGCGCCCAGGTGTGCGTGTTCAGACATGCACCGCCTCATTAGCCACCGCTTGCTGCCCAAGACTTGTTGTTGTTAGGCATTTGCTCCTACATTAGGTGTTAAACGACCAAATAATCCAGCTACTATCCAGCTAAAGCCTGGACGTGAGGCAAAACCTTGACGGTTCTGCATGACGTACAACAAATTGCCTGCCAAATTGTGGATTGTGTGCAAAGTGAAAATAAACACAACGAAAATAATTTGCAAACCTCCCGTTTTACTTTTTAATCATTTTCTTTTGGGTCGGCGGACTGGGATGTTGAGGCAGGAAACCTAAATGGTATAAATGCAAGTGCACTTTTACTGGCACGTCTCCCAGTAAATCTTAACATGTACATTTTAAATCTTTGTGTTCTAAAGTAATTCGAAGCAGAAGTTCAACTCTGTCGTTTAACCACACCGTCTTTTCACCAGCGATCTTTCTTTCTGTTCTTAGTGGTGCTAATGTTGTTAGCGAGCTCCTGCTTCTTTAAGCACTTCAAGCTTCAGGTGTTCTTCTCCTTCCTCAGAATTCAGGGAGTAGTCTTGCGGCGTTTTCAGTCATTTTCAACGTATCTGTGTAAACGGTAATTTATTTTGAATACGCCGTCGTGCAAACGCGTTTTTTTTCGAGAGCGTTTGCGAAAATGTGCGGTTAAAAAAAAACAAAATTGGTCTCCATGTAAACAGCCCCTAACAGGCCAGTAGCCGTTTGGTTAAAGCTTCGATTGAGCTTTTTTCTCACCGAGCACACGACTTCTAGGGGTGAGGTTTCCCCTCTGACCGTCTGCATTCCTGCCATGACGTTGTTACTTTGAACCTACATTGATAAGCTAGTTTTAGTTACCCTTAACTTACCTTGAAAAAAAATGTAAATTTTTAAATAAGCATCACTTCATCACAGCATTGTCTCCCATGAACAGCCGGGCAGCTTCGTCAAAGCCAAACACAAAAGCGGAACAAAGTGCGAATGCATTGAGATTTAAACACGACTGTCATGAAATGAAGCCATAGACAGAAACGAAAAGTGCCATCATGTCTTCTGAATCTCACTGGTGAGCAAGCAGTAAAAACAATATTAAAACAAAAAACATCACTCAAAAGACTCAACTGAAAAGAAGCACAGAAAAGTGGAAAATAAATATATATCAAGAAGTCTGTGTCTACTAAGGACAAACAATGGCCGGCAGGTTGTGTGTGGACAATATGGGGACCATGCAGTGACCAGCCCGTGGACAGAGATTTGTGGGACACACCTCTCTGCTGTTGTTTGGCAAAGTAGACTCCTCTCCCTTCACCTCCCTTGACACAATCAGCAGAAACTCTGACTGGCGGGCCCGCCCGTAACCTATACTGACAAGCTGCAATAACCAATCAGAGCACAGAAAGGATGCCCGGATCATGTATGCGGACGTGACAAAGAAAGGGATTTGTTGTTCCAGCTTCCCAACCCCCCGTTCACCCTCACCCCCCCGCAGGGCCATTTCCAAAAATTGGAGATTGGACTTTCTGGGTCAATGTGAAGCATAGCAGGATGGGTGAAGCACATGGAAGGAGGAGCGCTGCCGTGTGCGCTGCCTGCAAGACTCACTTGCTCGAACTTCCAGCCGTCAGACATGGTGGACACCATCTGCGTCAGCTCCTCCTCCTGGCACTGCAGCACCCGGTACACATGCTTGACTGGGACCTGAGGACGGGAACCAATGACACGTTTTATCGTGACAAGTAATAGTGACAATAATAGTGACGAGAGCCACAGTGCCGGACTGAAGTACGTAAACAGGAGCTTCACACACCTGAGATGTCTTGCAGTCACGTTCCCTGATCTTGTCCTTGATGAGCTTTATTAACGATGTGATGTTGTAGAACTCGGCTTCTTCCAGCACACCTGCAACCAAAGAAGGTTTCACGCTTTTAGGGTAGTGAAAATCACAGCAAACGAAATGTTGTTTTTTGTTTTCTTTTGTTCTAAGGGACTTTCTCAAGCGAAAATACTAGTAATACTAGTAAAAGTTAAAAAAAAAAAAGAAAAAAAAGAAAAGTGACTTTAAGCCACACAGCAAACAAACAATGGCCAGACTAACATGAATGCTGGTATTCCTCCTGTTTTTAAAGTGCATTTATTGAACCAACCAAACCATTACTCCTTTTCTCGGTCTCTACCAGTTATTCATAATTCATTCATAATTCATTTGGAGTAAAATATCAATAAAGCTTGGAAGAAGTTATTTCTTTGAGAGCTCCTCCTGACTAAAGAATACAAATACACACAGCACGGGCATTTAAAGAGGTACATTAACTTCACTCAGTCACTGAAATTTAATTTGCCCGTTTAATTTCCCCAGAGTCAACAGTCAATCTGTTTAGCATTGGATTTACTGCTTTTCAAGGTTTATTTTCTCCATCCTTTTTGGTTACATGGCCCACACAAGGAAGTTCCAATTGTAAAGCATCTAGATTTTGATGTAAACATAAAATAAAAACAATAATAATAATAATAATACTAATAACAAATAACACCACTTTTAATGGGGCCCTATATGCACAGCATCAGTTTCCATGGAGACGTTACCTTCCTCGGCCAGGTCCCTGTTGAGCACCAGTTTGCCATGCCTCAAGTAGTTCAGCACTGGCCCAAAGTATGTGGGGTCTCTGTCAATGAGATAGGCACCGGTTTCATCCTGGAAAAAAAGCAGAAACAGGGAGCAGTGACGATCAGCGGAAAAGCCAAAAGCACTTTTGTTGCAACAAAAAAGAAATCAGGAGGAAAGTGCTCCACACAAAGTGCTTTGGTCGAGCAGGGATTAAAATCAAACACCTGACGCAAAAAAAGAAAATGTGTTGAGGCTAAAGTGCTTCCATAAAGGTCAGTTCAATCCAACGCCATCAGTAGTAATTCGAGACACGTTCCACGTAGTGAAGAAAAGTGCCGGTGAACGCCAGCCTCCATTGATCCATCGCTGCAGACGGTGCTGAGAAACAGGGAGCAGCAGTAGTGTGCAAACTCAAAACGCAGTGCGTCCAGTTAGAAAGAAGTGGATTGCCACCTAAAAAAAATACTGGAATTTTCAGAAGCGCAGCCGTCTTCACATGTTTTCCTTGCAGATCCTGGAATGCAGCTTTTTCTTAACCTGAACCTGAAAAAAAAATGCTGCCTCTTAACATCTGTGGCCGTTTTCACATAAGGGAGAGATTTCAAACGCCTATAAATTACTAGTTTTTTCTGCAAAGTGAAAACAGTGTTCTGGTTTAGAATGTGTGGGAACACAACAGAAGGAGTGGAACCCAGAATGCAACGGTGATCACAGTGAATGTGGCACATTGTTGATTCCATTACATTTCACAAAAAGTGACAAATCCAGACTAGAGTTGACCTGGAAACCCTCTGAAGGTCCAATGCAGGACTTCAACAGCCATTTTTAAGGAAAACTAGTTGAATACATTTTTAGAAAGAGCAGGGCAACTTTTCAGGGAGGCGGCAATATTGCCTCACCATTTCTTACATCAGTGCAGAATATAGATTTTCTCAAGGTTGTGATTGTATCTTGAAATTACAGCAGGTAAAAGAACAAGGTCAGATCAGGAGGAAAATCAAAAACATTTAAATTGCATTCTCGCCATTAGGTGCCACTGAATCTTACGCACTTTCAGTCAACATTACCCTTTGAAAAAAAAAAATCCAGTGCTGTATGACAGCCCTTGGGTAGATTTCCCATTTAAAAAAAATTAACACTGCACAAGCCAAGAAAACCCCAGATAATGACAGTGCCGAGGTCGACTCCTCTGCTGATAGTTTACTGCCGAGGTTGTAAAACACACACAGAACGTGTTCAGCAGCTCGAGGATATCACTGGGCTATTCCCGACGGTCTTGGGTTTCAACCTGATTCCCTTTGCAGCCACTGGGTATTCCCCTATTTCTGCACACCGTCTTCGTCTCATGGGGAAATGAAGCTAAAACAATTAGAGCAGAACAGAAGAGGATTTGAGGCAGAAGGATGAATCCAGCAGGAGGACCGGAAGACAGCACCTTAGCTTACCACCACTCACGATCGGCCAAATCCGACCAGTGAGATGAAGTCGGCACTGACGCCTAAGAAAAAGTCACTTGGAGGAGCCAAACCACTGAGAATGACTCAGACATGCATGGCATTTACATTCGACGCTGTGGAAAGGCCTTAGGCAAACTGCCTGCTAATCCTGACGTTCTGAAGGATGTTTACCGTGGCACCGGTCACGCATAGGCCTTGAGTCAACCTCGGAAAATACGCAGCTGCGGCACCACCAGCAAATAATCTATGTATTAAAGAAGTTTTAGTGTGCAGTTGATAGCAATAAAAGAACACAGTGACTGCCACCTCACCTTCAGGAGCCCAGACTTGGATTTAACTCGGAGATCCATTAATGTTTCCAATAATGAGGAACGGTCCCAGTGCATTTTCTTTTGTAATGAATCTCGGAACCACCTTAGCCGACTGGCCTCCTTTCAAAGGAAAAAATATCCTGCCAAAGCCCAATGGAGATCTATTCTGATCTCATTACCCTGCGTTAGTTCCTTGCATTTCCATAGTCGACCAAGTTTAAGTGCAAGCTCAGGTGGGTCTGTGTGGAGGCCCAGTTCCGACCAAACACATGGTTGGAACTGCATGGAAATGGTTCTAGATACTTAAGAACTGTCAAACATTGGGTTCGGTACAGCCGTGCGCATGTGTATACACGTGTGATCCCTGTTGTGTGCAATTTTTTACCAGTTTACCAGCTGTGAGATGACTGGTTTGTTAAATCTAAGTAGCTGTAGTAGCACATCAGCTACACAGTGCTTTCTGTTAACCACTAGAGGTGAATGAAGCACAGTTGTAAAAGGCCAGTGTGTTGGAATTGTCCAATTGTGTTCTTTGAAGATATTTTCTGGAGGTACAAATTGGTGAAATATCATTTCATTGTGAAAAATCAATAGCAGTAAGACAACTAGCAATCAACTGCTATCAACTCTTCTTTTCTTTTTCGTGAGTCCGCCGCATAAACACTGTGCATTTAGTTATGATTATATGGGGTGATAGTGACCCAGTTTGTGTGGGTGGGGGGCAGTGGGGCGCAATAGTGGGGGCTCCAGAATGGGCTGAGGTACACAATGGGTACATTGTTTTAATTAAAGGCTAAAGTCTGTGTCTCTGGAGGCACCGGCTGGGGAGCGCTAGGCAACAAACAGAGCGAGAGCTGGTTGGTGAGCGGAAGGAGGGCTGTTGAGTTGGAAGGCGAGCAAGCAGCGAGTAAGAGGTTGATGCTAAATGCTAAAAGAGAAGTACAGAGCCATGACCTTTATAGATCAACATCTCTTCTGTCTTGCACTACCAGTATGGTCATGAAGCCAAAGCAAACGGCCAGTGCAATGCACACATTAACCACAATTTAAAATAAAAATGAAGGCAAAAATAAAAGATCAGCTAAGACAGGATGCAGCGGATGCAGCCACAAAGTCTGTGTCAGTGCAAACAGCAGCAGCTAAACAAAAACTAACCACATGACACCACGATGAGATTGGGCTGCTGCACATATGCATCGTCACGTGGTAGTCGTTGCTGCTGTTAAGCCGTTACGTGTAAGGTTACACAAAACTGTCGTGAAGATGACACAGCACTTCATATGTATAGAAAATAAATTACTATCCAATCTCACGTCTCTCAACTTCGCTCTGGACCAGGAGAATAACCGTACTGATGAGGGTCAGACAAATAATAAGCCCGGCTCAACTGTGAGGTCCACTGGCTCCACAACCCGGCCTGCTCTGGAGGCCAGTTTAGATTTGGTGTAAAGCCTTTAGACTGTCAAAGTTTCAGGTAAGCCACACTGACGACGTAGTGAGTTAGTGGATTGCATATCAGCCCACTCATGCAGATTGTCTCAAGTTACCATGCGTCAAGTTCATGGTCCGGTGCAAACTACAGAGTGGAATATGGATCGGTGGACTGGGAGGATTGGCGCCGTCTGTCAGGCATCTGATGAATAAATTACATCAGCATCGGACTCCACGGTTGTTGTATCAGACAGGTTTCATCTCGAATGCTGACGCCCACTGGAGCTCATACTTTTGATGAAGACTTCTGCAGACACGTTAATACGTGACTTCGCTAAAGTGACAAAATACAAAACAGCGCAATGATAAAACAAGCGAAACAATAAAACAGCGCACTTCATGGCTTTTTTTTAGCACACGTCTGAAATGACCAAACGGACAGTTTGCAGAGTCAGAAACCACAAAACAAGAAAACTAAACTATTTGCACGTTATAAAATGCTGCATGGAGTTTCCTTGCAGGCAAACTGGAGGCACCAGTGCTCTGCAGAAAGAGTGTTTAAAGATGTTGCAGTAGATCTCCTCAGTCACATGACTGGAGGTACTTAGCCAAGTGGAAGTCAGAACCACGAAGAGCAGGAGCCAGGAATCCCTCTGGAGTACAAGCTGTAATGGCATGGTTAAAAAAAAAAGAGAAAAAAAAGCCTTCCTCATCTTTTAAATAATACAGGCGTTGGATCGAGGCTCTGTTGTGTGAAACTATGTCATGCATGAGGACATTTAAAACTGCTGCTTGATTGCCAATTTAGACATTTTCCCAAACTTCGTGCCTTTCTGCCATTTAAAACTTAGCAAGGCAACACCACTAGTGCATTTAGAGAGGGATGCATAATGGACGTGTGCTTCAGGCAGTAATAGAACAGCTTTTTTTTTTCTTCAAGTCCTCTAAAAGCTTTGCCATCGAGGGGGGAAGGCAGCTCCAGCAAATGCGCAGCAAAAGCTGGGAAGCACGGCAATGCGTGCAATCAGGAGTTTGCAGAAGGTAAAGTGAGAAACCCATTGAATTAAAACTCTGCTTCTGCAATTACCTGTGAATAGTACTGTTTGTGTGTGTGTATGTGTATGTATATATATATATATATAAATATATATAAAAATAAGGGCAATAACAACACATTTATTTTGAAGGCCGATGTCAAGTGCAATTTCCTGGTTTCTTGGAAATTGTAAATAAATGGTTTGAAACTGGGTAGAAAGAGTGCCGATAACCTTAAGTCACACCTTATTTGCCGACTGCACCCTGCAGCTTCCTGCAGAGCACTTACTGCAAGACGAACGGGAGACAGACATATCACTCTTAAATATTTAAGCCGTCTCCCACAGTGTGCTCAGGCACGACAGACAACCTGTATCTGCCGAGAAATGCGGCCATATTTCTCTCACGCACGTCGCAGAGAGAACTTCCTTCCGCAGCAAATGGATATGAATATGAGAAGAAATACAGACGTCGGGCGAACAAGGATCCTTTGTGATGGGGTGCCTGAAAAATTAATGCAGCTCTCAGCTATAGAAAGCCAGGTCTCGACTTGAGTGGTCCTGATCTGAGTACTTCGGGAGCAGGAGTCGACCAAAAGGAAGGAACACTGGCCCGTTGATGAGTCTCTCTCAGCTCTCGCTCTGGCTGAAAGCAGCTTTTTTTCTTAGAGCATTTATAATGTCCGAGCATGAAATAGTAACTTCCTAGCAGTCTCAACAAAATGTGCGACGATGACAAACGCGCCATGAGCTCATTAACTGAAAGTAAATCTTGGGATTTGAAACTTAAAATTAAAGATAAAAGATGCAAGACTCTGGGCTATTTGGCTGTGCACATCGCAGCGTACTCTCCACTTTCTCCCGATGCACCCCCGATGTGCAAAACAGGCTCCAGTCAACAATATGAATAATGCACCTCTCCTCAAGAGCCCTGCTGAGGTGCGTCAGCCTGCATGACTGAGAAATGAACCACTCATTTCCTTGGCTGCTAGGCGCAATAACGCATCTGCAGCAGAAAAACAAGACCGTTGTTGGGTCTGCTGACACCAGTGAAATAATGATGATAATAATATTTTTATTTCAAAAAAAAAATCCAGTTAAAATACATTGACAGGATAATTTACAAGAAGCCCTATTAAAAGCGGAGAGGTACACTAATGACAGCAGAGTCTGCTCCACACTTAAGACGAGGGATTGAGATGGACTGATCCACAGGCTGTGGGAGGATAAACGGACAGAAAAGCAAGCTGATTATTCAGAGATTAGGATATTTGCATGAAAATACAAGATGGGTCACGGTCTTGGCTCGGTTTATAACTGGGGCCAGAGGTGAAGATTAACATGAGTGAGTAGATGACAACAGCTGAGCATAACAGGGGCAGTGGAATAAAACTATAATAACAAGAAGAGGGCACAATTCAGTGGCACCAGACATAAATTCCTTGTGTTGGACGGTTACTATGGGGCCCCGAAACACACACACTGCTAAGCGGCAGATGGACAAACGGGAGAAAGGCTGCATCTGGAGTATCGAGGCCATTTACAGAGATGAACGACTTCATCCCGAGCTCTCAGTTGTCGGCAGCAACTCACCCCCATTTGGCAGTGAGTGATGTGCTCATTAGGCACCGACACAGAGGCTGGTTACTGCCCGGCAAACAATAAAAAAACTAACCAGGAGACATCTCTGGAGAAGAGGAAGGGGAAAGGAGTAAGCTGGGTGAATAGTTTGGCTGATTACACCATCAGACATTTTATTTTATTTTATTTTATTTTTAAATGCCATGGATGCGACAGGGCAGCTCCAGGTGGACAGTTTGGGGCGCACACCATTTAATAGTATACCATTATTTTAATGGGACAGCCAGCCAATTTTTCGAAATTACCTCTTTAGACTAAAATGTTGCCGAGTAAAATAAGTCTCTTTAGGCAAATACACAAATATAAAACATACAGGAGCATCAACGCCGGCCACCTAAATGGGAAACTCACTGGCTGTCACTATCTGACATTTGACACCTCGGTGCGTGCAACGCAATGCCACGGCCTCGGACGGGGAAAGTTTCCAGCAACTATGGCGACTTGATATTTTCTTTCCTGAAAAACTTAAAAGACTCGCACAGCCGTAAGCCAGCGCCGTCTTGGAACATTAACCACATTTGAAGACACCAAAAACTAGCCGGGATAATCACATTTTAAGACAAAAAAGAGAGAGTTGCACACGGGTTCGCAGCGAGATCGTATGTCATGTGGTGACCGTCGGAATCTCGCTAGCCGCCTGTGCTAACACTGGGTAGCCACACACACACAAATCGAGTTAGCTTTTAACGTTAAGAATGAATAAGCAATGAGTTTTTCCAAACGGAATATTCGTGTGAGCGAGCTGGTGAATGAGCCACAATCTTCCCTATTTTTCTACACACAGAGGTTAAATATAAGCCAATACAGACGTAGGAATTAAATAAATAGAGTTGCTGTGAAGCGCTTCTAACTAGTGCACCGCCGCTAACGAGCTGGACTAGCTTAGCATGTACCTTATCGGAGTCGAGCTCGGGGTCAGCTTGGCTCAGTCTGTACAGGAATGATTTCGGATCCCGGCACAGCGTCTGCCTGGTCGTTAAAAAATACGTTCCCCCGACGTTTAGTCGAATCCACTTGGATGCCCCGACGCCGGTCGAGTTGCTCCTCTCTGCGGGGGAATGGGCCAAACATCTCCGGAGAGCGGAGCTGGACGTCTCGGAGTTCTCTGCCATCCCTCTCCTCGTCTCCTCCACCCTCGGCTCGGCTCGACTCTGTGTCCGTCCGACAGGCAGGAAATGTTCAAGCAGCGGCAGCAACGAAGCCCACGACTCATGCAAAGCCGGCTGTTGGCGCCTCAGCCACTCCTACCGACCCAGTCCGCCAGTGCTGTCAGACACTTGCATAAATTATTACCGAGAAGACGTCCTCCCTCTTCTGCTTTGTCTGCTGCCGTTTCGACGCCGGGGACTTTGATCTCTTGATCCTTGAACATCCTCCGAATTTAGAAAAGTAACATCTTCAGTAATGGAATCACAAAAGTAAAAGTGTTTTTTTTCTCTCTCTAGTAGTTTTTCCAGCGATATTTGCATCGAAAGAAGTAATTGGCACACACAAAAACAGTCTGATATCGGGCCGGTCCTTTATTTACATGCTGGGGGTGCGGGGGGCGCGTAAAGAGATGTTATTGCCACTGAATGCTGCCGCTGCTGCTTTTTTATTGTGTCATGGTAACAGAAGACAGGACGCATGTTTTTTTTATTTATATGCCTAAATCCCTACATGCTTTAATCACTGGACTACCAAGCATTAAGTGGAAAAGTCATCATTCAACATCTACTGACCTAGCGCACAAATAATCAGAGAAGGGAATGAACAGATTCATTAAATTATCAGAATATGATTAAAATCACTGAGCAAATAGAAAATGTATGATATAGTAAGAAAAAAGCTGTAAAATATTATAGTTTACAATAATTATTCACATTCAAAGGCTTTACATCTCAATACATACACAACATGGCCCCTGAACATGACTTCCAATCCAAATATGATTCATATATTAGAATTTAAATAACACAGAATGAACTAGAGGCTAAACAATAGCCATCAAATAACCTTATACAAGAATAAAAATACAAAAACTGTATCCTAATATCATTGCATTACTTGCTTCAGATTTTAATAATACATCATCTGTACATCACAGTTCTAGTCAGTTACAAGCAAGGTAGAGTATTTCATACACAATGTAACCGACCGCCATCGACTCGATTCAAACAATTTTTCTAACTAGGAGAAAACACCGATCCAGTGCTTCCTCAACTCAATAGACAGATATTTAACTGGTTAAATTTAACCAGTTTCTTTTTTGGATCAGATAGATATCCTTTAACTGACATTCAACCAGATCACCCCTCCCACCCCTCCCCCCGGGGCCAGGGGTTCCTATGAACCTGTTCTCTAGTCACACACTGCACACACAGACTCAGCTGAAGGAAGAGGACCTTAAAGTAATGTGAAAAATTAAAAGCACAACGATTATACATATTGCTTAAAAAAAAAAAAAAAAAAAAAAAGTATAAATTAAGTCAATGCTTTAATTACCATTGGGCCAAACGTGAAAAAGAAAGCAGACGGACCGCTGAGGCAGTTCTGCCACCTTGTCCGGAGACAACAGCATTACTGTGATTGCTTCTGTAAATGATAGTGTGAGTGAAGTATCTCTGTTGAAGGGTTTTCTGTTCAGCATGAGGTGGTCAGCACATCAGATTTGAAACACCGTTGATAAGTCAACATTTTCCCAAAAAAGTACTTTGAAGAGATCACACCACAGACGGGGGGAAGGGGGGGGGGGGGGAGGAGCCAGTGGATGGTACAGAACAGTCAAATCTTTAGAGAGTTATCTGCCATGGTTGCCGATGCAGTCAAAAAATACCCACCTTAAAAACTTTAATAAACTAGATCTCCAGTGCCCACAGAGAGAGAGAGAGAGAAGCAGACAAGGCTGAGCTACAAAAACTAGCCATGCAGGAGAGATAAGCGACTTATGATCAGGAAGTACAAGCTAGTGGCATGTTTACCCGCCCCTTTTACCCACACATCCACAGCAATGGAGGGCGCACACTTATACAGAGACTGATTCAGATCCATGTCATAATGCAGGAAAGCCCTGCTTTGTTACATCAAGACCTTCATTGGACTGCAATGATCAAGTACCAGAGGCTTCAAATGAAACAAAACCAAAACAAAGAAACACAGAGAAATGTGTGAGTATGTGGGCTTTGAGAAAGAATATATAGAATTTGATTTTTTTTTTTTTTCTTTTTTTTTGGTAAACATGAGAGATGACCAGCTTACAGTATCTGTTACGACTATGGGGTGTATGCACTAGGAGTGGGGCCTGACAACAGCTTATGTATGATGCAGGGTTAAGATATGGTTTACTTAAGATATCAGGATAGGCTCTGGTTCAAAGAAAGCTAGATTTTGTGTTATGGTATCACTGAAGCAGGAAACCAGTCCTTGCTTTTCAGATAGTCCTAGAGGTACCCAAGTTTGTGTCACGCAACAGGACAAGTTCGCCATTCTCTTCCTTCCAGCACAATGAACAAAAAGCTGATGTGCATGGTAAAAGTCTTATCATCCACACATGGAAAATGCAATAGAAGCCTCACAGAGAGCACAAAGAACAAGCAAAGCAACCCTGAATCCAATGTTGTATTTTTTCCCCCATGGTTCTACTCTGGAAAACAAACAAGGTCTAGATGCCAGCGTCTCTAAGAGTTTGTTTACATTGCGGTGATGAAGGGCACTAAAGAGGGTGTTCCTCTGCTCAGTGAAGGGCCTCAGAGCGAAAGAAGAGTGGCCGCCAGAGGAACTCTGCTCCTATAGGCCAGGGTTTTGGTGCCTTTGATAAATCTTTCTCCACACCTCTTGTATCTTCTTGCACCATCTGTCAGCGTTTCCACTAGGGTCCATCAAATAGTAGGTTCGGTTAGGCTGCAAAAAAACAGAAAATACTATTCAATATAATTGTCATGCGTAATATAACAATTCTTACCATGAATAAATTCAGAAAGTCGGTAAACAGCAAACACATTCAATATGACCGTCAGGGGAAAAATGCTGGACAGACTTCAGAATTTAACGGTCACGTACTGTGTGAACAAAGAAGGTTTTGAAGTTCTTGGCCTCAGGACGCAGCTCCAGAGACCAGGGGATCTCTCCTTTCAGGACCTTGTTGACAGGATCCACATAGTACAGGTGTGGTCCTTCCGTGAGAAGCAGCTGTCTCCGCCTAGCGAACAATCCCTGCAAAGGAATGCCACACATCTCAAGACGAGGCTTCGCCAACAGGGGGAGCTCTCCAGCCAAAAAGAGTTCACTCAACAGGAATTCCTCTTTACTTCCTGTGTTGCCGGTGTCACTGCAGAAGGACTTAATGTATGCCGAGTCAACTTGAGCTCGGGGCAAAAATAAACCTAATCAATTGTTTTCAAACGTAGAAAAATTAGGAAAACAGCTGTGTTTGAGTCCCAAATTACAGCACGCAACTCCTGCAGTCTGCCATGCAAAATTACCTTGAAGTGACACCAACTTTAATACTAACTTCGTAACAAAAAACAAGACACCAAGGTAAAACGACAGCACATCTGACAGAAAATCAAATGAACTGAAGATCACACACACACCTTTCGTTTATCCACAGGCCCCATTTTCAGGATCAGGTTGTTCTCCACAAACTGGTGCCTGTGTAAATACACAGACAGGTGACTTACACTCAGTCCCAGACACCAACAGCACTGTTTTATCATCGATATTATTAGTGGTTGCTAAACCAGGCGTCCTTTAAAATACAAACGGGTAACTTGTTAAACACTCGAGGGCCACCGGTTAGTACGCACCAACGCAGCTGCCCTCTCAAGCACAACAATAACAGTGCAGTGTTTACCAGGGGTTTCCTGTGGTCTGTTTATCCAGCAACAGTCGCTTCTCTTCGTCCGTGAACTGCAGGTCCAGCTCAAAAGAGTTATTGTCGATGTCGTGGATGTACTGCTCGATGTTGCTGCTGGACCTCTGCGGGGGCGTCGACTCTTGCGGCGACAGGGAGTGCGACGAGCTCGACGGTGCCACCTGCATGTTGCTGAACTGGCTGAGGAGGTCGTCGTACTGAGACAGAGAGACAGACGGCTGCAGTTTGTTGTGTGTTCGGGGTTTTTTCTTTGTGCGTGTGTGCGCGTGTGTGCCTTTATCACAGTGGCGCCTACATTCCCGTAGCAGTCCTCATCATCCTCTGACATGGCTGGCAAGTAAGGGGTGAGCTTGGGGGGTGTCTGCGTGTCGAGGTCACTCCAGGAGATAGTGTCAAAGAAGGAGTGTTGCTTTAAAGGTTCGTACCCTCCCATCTCTTCACATCCGAGCCTCTTCATCGGGTCCAGAGACTGCGGCAGGGGGAAAACACAGAATCAAATCAGCTGTGTGTTTCTGAAGTCTACATCATGAGGTGCTGCATCTCTCCATAGTATTAAATGTGAACCGGTGGGAGAACGACTGTGGCGCATACCAAGAGCTGCTTGACCATGTCCTTGGCTTTGGGGAAGAATTTCTCAGGAAATTCATATTCCAGTTTTATAATCTTCTGGAATATTAGGTATTCATTACTACGGCATAGCGAGCATGAGGAGAAGAAGAAAAAACAAAACTCTGTTAGCGCAAGAGGTGCATTCATATTGTGGAGAAATATTTGGCTTGTTGAATAGCTTAAAGTGGAAACATACAATAACAGTCTAAAAACACACTGGATGAGCACCTACCCAGCTCTAAATGGTGGTAAGCCAGCCACCAGCTGATATATAATACAACCCAATGCCCAGAGGTCAGAGCTTGGGAAAAAAAAGAAAAGGAACATTTTAGAGACGACACTTTTATCTTTCAAAAAGAGACAGAACGACATCGCTAAACCAAACCCTCACCTCTTACATGCCGATTTCTCTGTTAGCAGCTCTGGAGACACGTACTGCGCCGTCCCAACAAACGAGTTCGCTCTTGCTGCAAAAACAGTGTGAACATATTCTAAACAAGGTGCCTTTGGAGAAAAATAAGCATCTTGAACGGTTTAAAAGCAGTAAGAGACAGAGCGACAGTCGTGTAACAGCGAGCATCACACAGGCTTCCGAGTCCTACCGTGTTTACTTTCTGATGATAACTGTTTTGCCGTCCCAAAATCTGTTATTTGGATGTGCATGTCTTCACTTAGAAGAATATTTTCAGGTTTCAGGTCTCTGAAAGTTTGGAACAATGTTTGAACACAGTATGAAAACCAGGTACGCTACAAACTGGACATGTTTTACAATACGGGAAAAATGTATGAATTCGTACCTATGGATTATACCCTTGTTGTGTAAATATTCTAGAGCACAAACTATTTCAGCGGAGTAGAATCTTGTGCAGGTCTCATCGAATGAACCTATTTTGCGGATGTATTTCAGGAGCTCTCCGTTCTTGGCGTAGCTGAGACCAAAATCTTTGAAACGGTAGTTAAGGAACAAGCACGGGTCGGCCATTCAAAGCAGGACTCTCTCTGTAACAATAAACGCTTCAGGAAAACATGTATATACAACATGGCGGGCCAATTAGCACTTGTTGAAGGATACACAACTTTTCGTCGTCTTGAAATGTGAAGTACAGCTTGACAAAGAAGGGGTGATTCAGATTGGACATCAGATCCCGTTCTCTTTTCACGTACTGGGCTTTGTTCTCCTTCATAATGTGGCGCTTCTCTAAAATCTTAACTGGAAGACAGAAAATAACATTTGATCACATGACGGTCAAGACACCAGCAAGAGGTTTTTCACCAGGACAGCACGGTGCACTTGTTTAGGTGGCCTGGCTTAAAGCTGGCGATGTCACTTACTTGCGTATTCTTTCCCTGTTAAATGCTCTCTCGCCAGGACAACCTTGGGACAGACACAGACAGCAGCATGAGAAGGCATCTCCACTCTGTCAGACTGGAGAGGAGAGCGCGTCCCTCCTTAAAACCTTCTCTGCAACTTGAACTCAATCGACCGGAGAATGACTCATTCACGTACATTAATCAAAACAACGATAACATGTTGCAACATCTACCGAGGGGGAAACCCAATGGCGTAGCGCATTACCGTCGAAAAGGAGCCCTCTCCCAGTATTTTGCCGAATTTGAAGTCATCCGGCTTCTTTTTGCGGGGCAGCGGCGCCTCGACGGGCGGCTGCGTGCGGCGATCCGAGTCCTGGCCGCTGGAGGACGCGCCGACAGCACGCGCCTCAGACACGGAGCCCTCCATGCCGGGGCAGTGGCTGCTGCTTGCGCCTGGTATAGCGAGTGGCGAGCAGGAGTCTGGCTGGTTTCTTACCATTGATGGATGCGAACAGGAACAGATGACAACGCTGGGCTGAATGGGCACAACATCATACTGGGGAGAAGGGACAACGGTCACAGTTAGAACAGGGTTAGTATTTCCTTCTGTGAGGTGATTTTACACTTAGCGCCAGACTTCAATGCGTTTGTGGCAACACACGACTGACGTATTGACATTTGTAAAAAAGGTCATCTGTGACCGGTTATAGTTCAACCATAGATTTTGCGACTCTCAGTTTTGTTGTACGTGGTTCTTTTTAACCATCACTCTGAGTGATCGTGTTGAGACACAGCTAGTTATCTAGCGTAATGACTCATCTATTCCACATTACAAAGAGAACGGTGTGGTTAACAACAATAACAGAGTAGCCTGATGCAACAGATGGTATAACATCAGCATTATAACACCTCTTGACACTACAGTATAAAGTGTCATGAGTATTACAGATCACAAGCAAACAGGATTTGGGCAGAAAAGTGTGGTAAAAAGTGGGCACACCTTGTAGGGAGCGCCTGTTTACTTCACACTACTGGGATAGCATGACCGGAATCACACTCATCCAACTAAGACCGCGGGAGGAGCAAAGTCTAGAATTGATGGGGACAATAACAAGTGCAACAGAGGAAGCTTGGTGGTCGCACCCTCTTGAGTGTGTGTTAACTTGTAAGGTTGCAGCCATCGTGTGACTGACAGCAGTTAGTTTGAACCAACTGCGCCGGATGTATGCAGTTGTAACATGACATGGTGAAACCGTCGAAGCGTCTATTCTAATAATACTGCCACGAAAGCCACCGACTGACTTTTTACAAAAGTCGACATAGCAGAGGGCATTAGGTCGCACCTTCTAACAAACTGCACTGCTGTGAATGTCCCCACGCTGGTCACTTTTTCGGCACTCAGTTCAGTAGTCTCACACAAAGTAGTGGCCTTTAGCTCCAAACTGTGTTGACGCCAAGACTCATACTTAGTGTTGGTTAGTTTAGGTGGCCTAGCTTCTTTTCATTCAAAACCAAGGTGTGGCCATATAGCTGCCTAATCCGGATTTAACTGAATGATTGTAAACTGCCCCTTTGACTGTCCAGAGACCAAACACCTTTGGTCGAACTTATAACGGCTAACGGTGGGTGGAGAGTGGCAGCTATCGTCAACCTAAACTATCCCACTCTACTTGGGTAACAACGGGCTATGTTAACTTTTTCTGCTAACTAACGGCTGCTAGCTGGCTAGCGTTAGCTCCCGCTGCCATGTCAAATGACGCCGGCCATCACTGACAGCCACTTACAAACTTGATGCTAACAGCGAGCAAATTAGCTACCGTTAGCATCGCAGGTGATAGATCTAACTTGAAAACCTTGTGACATTTTCACATAACACCATTGACTCGCGTGTGAAACCAATGTTGCGACAGTGATGGCAAAGCCTAAATGTTAATAATAAGACGAGAGGTGTGTATAACGGTCACCTTAAATAGCTAAAGTTACGATCTGACCAGAGGTGGGACGCAGTGACGGCAGATAGAGTGAGCTTGTTAGCGAGCAAGTAGCATCGCTCAGAAGCGCGAACATGTTCAGCTAACGTCAAAAAACAGACACTGATGTTGGCCCCCGGAAATCATAACACGTCCCATAACGCCCATGGTCATCACCTGCTATCCTCAAAACGACATACACTAATTTGCGCACTTTCAATCGAGAATTAAGACAGACGTTGGTCGTTTCTCATAGCAAACACACGGCGCTGCGTTAGCCAACATTAGCATGGCTAACGTTCCCACCGAGTCCTGTACAATCTTTGTGGCTAGCACCGTTCTTCAAAACCAAGGCCCGTCCGAACTATTTGTTGTCAAACTGCCGCTGCGCCGTACAAACTGAACGACGGCTTCGAACTTTGCTCCGAATCAAAGTTGCGATACGTACCAGCTGACTTGTAGCTCTTGCCATGGGAGTTTTCCGCGAGTATTTATTTAGAATAAAATAATTAGAGAAGCTCCAGTAATGGCTGCCTGTGCGCCTTCATTTTCGAGCTGTGACGTCGTTCCACAACAATGTTACCGCAGGACAGCAGAGGAGAGTCCCGCTGTGTCCGCCCCCCTCTCCACACGCACAACCTTCTCAACTGATCTCCGTCAAAAGAAAGAAAGACAGAAAGAAAGTATAGCTGCTAGCAATCCTGGGAATTACCAGATAAAAACCAAAAGTCACTTTGAAAGCGGTCTGGACCAAACGTCGAATTGGGATCGGTTGCACAGTGTCGCGAGGCGATCTACAGGTCACCCGGTTCATTTGACTTGTTTCCAGCGCCATGCAAGTCTGTAGATGCGCCGCCGATGGATAGAAAAGTGCGTCCAACTGTAAAACAAGGACGTAATCAAACGTGTTTGGCTGGGCATGATTTTTTTTCCTTTACTTGTTTTTTTTTTTTGTTTGTTTAACTCAATATTTTTTTATCAGCGAAAACTTTTATTATTATTATTATTATTATTATTATTATTATTATTATTATTAAACATACGAATACGTGTGTGTGGAGGTCACAGGAAATTAATCTGCAGTTCCCGGGAAGATAATTCAGTCAGATGTGTTTATTTGTTTTTATTTTAAAAACAAAACAAAACAAAAAACCCACAAACTGTTGCTTTATTAAGTATTGAGTTGCTCTTCTCCATTGCGGTCTGTGTCACCCTTTTCATCTTCAGTTTCTTTGGAGGAAACATCATCATCATCATCATCATCGTCGTCGTCGTCGTCATCATCTTCTTCTGGCTCGCTAAAAACAAAAAAAGAGAAAAAGAAAAAAAAAAAAGTGTTTTTATTTTATTTTCCTAGCACGAGAGGTGAAGGTTGAGTAGTTGTGCCAGGTGATGACAGATGCAAGGTCTGCTCTGTTGGCAAATAGGACCCAGTAATGGCAGTCTCAAGTAGAAAGGTTTAAAAAAAAAAAAAAAAAAAGAGACTAATTCTGTACTAATAGATAAAGTCAGTCTACTAAAATGAATGTGGTTTAAATCATACCAGCGACGCCTGTTCAGGTTCCCGCATTCCACTCCTGAATTAACATCAAATGGATCTGTGAATGAAACGCACTCAGGTTCAATGGAAAAGAAAACTGAGCAACAAATGTTTGCGTGTGACACAAATGTCAGGAGAAAATAATCAGTACAGTGTTTTGAACACATTCCATGAATAGCTGGCATTACGGCAGATTTATTTAAAAGGTGATAGCTGGAAAAATATTGTTACTCAATTTCAACTCAATCAATTCAAACTGATTCGTATTTAATACTTTGTTTGGGATCTATTATGCGTGTCTTTGTTTTTAAGTGGACACTGGGACCAAATCTTTTCCCCAAATTAATCTACTAACAAAATTATAATTAAATGACAATTACTGGAAAATGAGTGTAACTAAAACATGTTTCATGACCGATCAAGGACCTTCATTTTGTCGACTTATCATGATGATACAAGGGGTTGTTTATTCCAGACAGACAACTGAACTAAGGTTGAATAATAATAATAACAATAATAATAATGATAATAATACATTTAAAAAGTCAACCTAAATTAACCAGATCTATAAAAAAAATGTATGAAAAACACATCACATGACTTCATTTATTTCTGGATGATTATTACCAAACTCCTCCTCCTCTGGTTTACTTGTGAGAAAATCTTTCTCAACCGCAAGCAGCTCCTCCTCTGACTGGCAGGCAGCGTAGCGGTCCAACAGAACTTTATTCAGGTCCAAGAAGGTTGTCCCCCACTTAAATTTCTTTAACAAGAGTTCTGCGAGTTCTTTAAACCCTACGAAAAGCAGATACGTTTAACAAAATAAAGGTGACGATGCTGTTGGAGACAGTCGAGTGGTGAAAGTCTCACCTACTATGCAGAACGTGGCAGCGAACGCTTCCACGCACGACAGTTTACACGGCTTGCCGTAGTTGACCGGGTTCGCAGCCACCAGGTACGGCAGCAACCTGGGGTGCGTTCCAATCATCTTGCTGAAGGGGGTCTCCTCCAGTTTGGCCCAGGAACAGTCGATCACTGCCAACCCACTCTGTGCCACAATCTGTCTGTGTAGAGGCAGCGACAAAAAAGTTGCTGAAAATGAGTTTCTTGTTGTTTGAAGTCAACTGCGGCAAAACATTTCAATAGTTTAGTTTGAGCAATATAAGTTGTTCATTTATTTGCAATATAGAATAAAAGCACGTCAGTTAGACTTAATTGTTTTCAGATTATTAAAAAAAATAATAACTTGGTCAAAATCAGATCTAGTATAGTATATATGTATTTATGCGTTATATAGTATAGCACACAATGTTATATTGAAGAAACAGAAGCTTTCCTGAAAGACACAGCCCACTCACCTGTCTGCTGCCGTCACATACTTTGTACCCATCGGACTGAGCACGAGCCCGTTGAATCTCTGATTCAGGCGGAGGAGGCGAACGAAGCCCTTGCGCGCCAGCTTCCTGCCAGTGCAACGTTTGGGGTCGCAGTGACCCAACTCCCACATGGCCAGCGGACAAGGCAGTTTCACCTGCGGAGCCTCGGCACCCTCGCTGGCTGGAAAAGCAAGGGGCAGAGGACACAGTGGCCGTAGATTACAGTGCCGGTGGGGAAAATCTCACCGAGCTACAAACTGATTTATTATATCCTTGTATGCATCCTGTCTGTGCTTCTGATGAAACACAAGGACGTGATTTAAATGGCCTTCTAATGGTGAGAAACCTTCACAACAGTGTTGATGTTAATCCCTGTTTTAATTTTCCTGAAACCTGCTGTAATCCATGTCAAGTCTGTTAGAGATACGGATACTGTTGGCAACCTTGTATGTAATGTAAGTAACATTTATTATTAGCATGAGCATACAAAGAAGAAATTAATTTGTAACAGGAATAACCATCAAATATATCTTCTATTATGTTTCATTGCAGCAGACACATCTGGAATGTTCCACACTGGTGTTTTAACTCAAATTAAATACACTTTACGTTGTCATATCCACCATAAACAATGCTGATTGCATTGTTTACTTCAGATCGCATTAAAGTTCACACATTAGGCCTTTAAATGAATTTTCCACTTCTAATAAAGGAGTAATGTTTTATGTTTGCAACACACGCTGAACAACTTTCCACGTTAGAAACGAGAATCGTTCAAATCTTGCTCTTCACACGGACACGCAGGCGAAAGGTTTCGCATCCAAATAGGATGTTTACCTTCCAAAGCAGTGTGCATCTCTTCTGTAAAGGTCTCCAAGGACTTCCCCTTCATTTTGTGCCTTCTGTCTTTGCCCTTGTTGCCATGGGGAACAAACTTGTCCTGTTTCTTTCGTCCCATTTTTAAACAGCGAAATAGTTCTTGTTACTGAGCAGCATTTACTCTGAAGTTTTCCTCTGGCATTAGCTAACTAGCTACCCCGACATGTGTCAAAACGGCCTGCAAATATAATTCAATTTTCATATTCAACAACGTCTGACTTTAGAATAAGACACACGACATCGATACACAATAGTATATCGGCATTAGTCGATAAATTAACGCCTCGGTGTCAGTTAATTTACAGTTTGATTGGATTAGTTGACTTGTATCGTGGGGAACACGTTGTGGACTTCGAGAGCGCATGCTCAAAAATCTTATTTTGATCACGTGATCCAGTCAGCTGACCGATGACCAGCAAAGCAGGAAATGTAGCTGGAAAACCGCCGACTTCTAACATATTTTACTTGAAAAATAGCCATGCATTCCGGACGTAACCAGAAACATAAGTTATTATGGATGTTGATTGGTTACGTTTCTTTGTTTAGTAAGTTATTTCACATTTTTCTCTGTTGTTAACCAAGCGTTGCGTCTGTAAAGTGAATTTCAACCTGAGTTCTCCCTCTATTCCCACAGGTAGCCATGGATTCGCCGGGAAAATGAAGATAGTCGAGGAACCAAACACATTTGGGTATGCCATGATCAAACAGTCATATCTTTAAATGCTGGTTTTGTACGAAACGTGTATTAAAAAACACCCTACATTTCTGGTTGATTCTCTCTGCGTGTCTGTTTGCAGGCTGAACAACCCCCTTCTGTCTCAGGGAAGCAGATTACATCCTAAAGCGAACCCATCTCCTGTATCTGGTAACTGCCAGCTCACCTTGTCATGTCATATTTATATTTATATTCGACAAAATGTCAACACGTTGAATTTGAGGTCATGATTAAATCTTGATGACTTTCAACTAATGAAATTAAATATTTTCTTCCGTCAAAGGCCCTGCACACCTTCACCGGCTAGCAGGGAAGTGCTTTAGTTTTACAGAGTCAATGTGAGTATTTCTCATCTCTCTACTTTCATCCATGTTCAAGAAAAATAAATAAATGAATAAGGTGGCATATGTGTGGCTCTTTCTAGATACAAATATGAGCTCTGTCCATTTCACAACATCACGCAGCATGAGCAGACTTTCAGGTGGAATGCCTACAGTGGGATATTGGGGTAAGGGAACTTACTAAAATAGAGAAGAAGACTGTACAGAATAGAAAATACTGGTTTAGGTGCAACCTTTTTACTTTCCTTACAGGATTTGGCAGGAATGGGAGATTGTAAACAACACTTTTACAGGCATGTGGATGAGAGACGGGGATTCTTGTGGAACCACAAACAGGGAAACAAAGGTCTGTGGGGTCTGAAATGTTTTTACATATTCATTGAATGTCTTTGTGAAAGTACATGTTGTATCCATCACTTTAATTATCCATGACTAAAATCAACTATTTAAACTTTTGTTTCCTCTTTTACAGGTACTTCTTGTCTGCGGTACAGCCAGCAAGTTGGCCCAGGTCTCAGAGCCCAGTACCTGTGTGTACTCACTGACCTTTGAGACTCCACTGGTTTGCCATCCACATTCTCTTCTAGGTGAGGAGACATCTTACAGTAGGATTGAGTGTTCATGTCAGTTCAACATTTTCATCAGGGTTTTTTTTTTTTTTTTTTTTTAATTTCTTCTTCTTTTTGTTAAAGTCTACCCAAGTCTCAATGAGAAACTTCAGGGTGAATGGGATGAAGCAGAGCAGTCACGCTACGAAGGTCTTATTACTGAGCAGGTAGAGACATCGAGCTTGATGCCCTTCAAAACTATTTTATTTTTGTCAAATGATTAATCTTAGAGCGCACTTGAATACAATGTCTGCTTTCTGCAGGGATACAACCATCTACTAAGGGGAATTTTTGAGGATGCTGGTTTTCGGAAGAGACAAACAGTACAGACAGACCTGCCGGAAGTTGCAGCTGATTCAGAAAGTCATATCAACTCCTTAGCAAAATGTACTGAGGTGTGTCTATCTTGTTTCCTCCGGAAAAAAATGGGCATTATCAAATCAACATAACTGAAACATTAAGAATACTGATTATTTATATGATCATCCCACCAGGACTTTCAGAAGCAGAGGGACGAGATAGAGAGACTACGTGCTCTTCTCACTCTGCACAACATTTCTTTTGTTTCAACGGAAAGTAAGTAATTGTAAAAGATCTATTATTACAAATTCAGCATGAAATTGTGGAGTAACAAATACTTGTTTCCATATGTTTAAGGTGAGGTGAAAAGCACAGTGAGCGCGACGGTTAAGAATCAACGCTTGAGAGGCGACGTTGGCCTTTTGGATCAACAGTGAAAACCTCTGGGCCAGGTTTTCCCTCGAGCCTTTTGGTGGAAGATGGTGGAAGGTTCTATTTTCATTTTCAACCATTTACAACAGACACCGAAGTCAGATGACCGTTTCTGGATATGTCAAAAGGGAGTTGCAAATCATCATTTGCTTTTTATTTTACACATTTCTTTTGTAAAAATCTTGCTGTATTAACTTATTAAAACTGATGTACAGTGTCACGTTTGCTGTTTTTTCTTTTTTTTTTTTTTTTACATTTTAGTCAATACTACAGTGTTTACTGTTCAGTCTGCACGATGCGTCATTGTATTTTCATAAATCCAGGAAGTAGTGTCGGCTTCGCTTAGAGCCTGTATTCCTTCCTGAAAAGTGTCTTATTTAAGTGAAGAGTCACATTGTGTGTCTCTGTGGAGCTACAAGCAGTATTATGTCTCCAGCTTAATACTGGTGCCAGGTGTTGTGCACTGCATGCAAAGTTTGAAACACATCCAGAAGTTCAGATATGCTCACATCTTCCATGGAGTAAAAGAGATTTTTTTCTCTAGTGACCTCACAGGTTTGACAGGCAAAAACATGTCTCGACTCCAAACATTCCGGAGACTTAAGGCTCCAGCATTCCCAGCTCTTTGTTTCCTTGGTGATTTAAATAGTCTCATCTAGTCAGAATTAAAAATAAATAAATTTTTTTTTTTTTGTATATGTACAATTAGGACGATCGCAAAACTCGGTATAGCCGCAATCGGTGTAATCCAAAGACACACATGTTTGCTTATTTCTTTAAATCATTGAATATAATACTGACTGTAATTGTGACAATCCAAAGAAAACAAGATAATTGATGTTTAGAAGAAAAGCGAGACTCGGGACTATTCTTAAAAAAAAAATCTTGTCTAAAAAAAGTACACAAAAACTTAAAAAAAAAAAAAAAAAACATACATAATTTAACAATGGTCCCTGAAAGACCCATAAAAACAAACACGTAACCTTACAGTAATTAAATGTCAGTCTTTGTTTGAGAAAAGGGCAATGATTCATTTGCAGTAGCCGTCAAGTCCCCCGTGCCTTCAGTGACGCTTTGAGGTTTCAGGAGAGCAGCTGGATAACTTCTCTGGCTCGCTGCGCCCTCTGCTGGACAGTCCCATCCTCTGGCGCTTGGCCGGACTCTTCAACGAGGGCCAAGGCCTTCTGAACTGTTGTATCTCTTGCGCCCCCACGAAGGCCCTCCACGTACTGCAGCAGCACGGGGAACTTCTCATCCGGGATCTGAACGCAAGAAACTGAATTAAGTGGCACTGCTGGAATCCTACCGGTTTGGAGGTTAAGATTTGTTATCAAACTGTTAGCAGTAAAGTGTTTATAGTGACGGATGTGAAGATTTCAAAATGCTATTCTAAAGGATTTTTGGAGCAAAATATTAATTTATGATGGCTCATCAGCTATCAGCATCACCCAAATGTTATGACAGAATGTCCTCTATTAATTTTCTAAATGTCAAACGTCACCTTACAGGAAACTGTGAGTTCAAAGCAACCGAGGGCTTTGTTTCACCTTTTCTGAGTTGAATATGTGCTGCAGCAGCCATGTCTGCCTGGTCTTCTGAAACTTCCACTCCTTGCGGTTTTGAGCCCAGCTGCATTGACAGAGTGACAAAAGGTTGCAAGTGTGAGTGACTACTATGGTATCAGTTAAGACCTGCATCAAGAAAATAGCAACGGCGAGCAACAAGAGACTGTTGTCAGAGAAGTTATACTGGGTTTTGTCACAGTTGAATGCTCTATTGTTTTCCCAGAAACACAACATGATGGCAGAAAATACTTTTGGTGGTATGCTGTTACACCGCCGTTAGTATTTGACAGTGTTATTGAGAGGACCTTTCATGTGACCCCACAGAGCACTAATGTAACTGAAACAGAGAATGTGCAGTGTTATAAAAAGCTCTTTTCCCTCAGCTTCCTCAGGAAGAGCGAGTGACATCATTGAGCCGTCACTGAAACGAGAACATCTCTTACCAAGTGAGATAATCCAAGGCCTGCTGAGGTGCAATGGGCTCAGACGGTTTTGTTTTGGGTGCAGTCTTTCCTTCCTCTTTAAGTCTCTTTTTCTCTTCCTTTTTCAGAATCTTTTTTAGTTTCCTCTCCAGGACCCTCCGCTCCTCGGGACTCAGGTCCTCCTCTCCGTCAGGCTCATGTTTCCCCTCTGTGCCACAGGTTGAATCTGAAATCTGTCAAAGCAAAGCAAACCCATGATTCAGTGGGTACCACAGGCCCTTATCAAAAGAAAGTCTCTATTGAACCATCAATTAACCAGAAATCTCTAAATATCTCCAGAAAACGGCATAGTTATCCCTCTCTTTAAAGTTGCCCACAGACAGACTGAGTTTTAGCTTCCTACTGAAACTGACATTTTGTTGGACCTTTCACATGTTTGGAAGGGGGCAAACCAAGATGGTCTCAAAGGCTGAAACAAGTACTTGGCTGGTGGTGATTTCCAGAACTCAGTTCTTAACACAAGTTCTGAAAATGGACAAAGCAGAAGTTAACATTTCGCTTTGTCTTGTTCTCTTTGATGTCACGCCATTCACCACAAGGGTCAACCAAGGTTGACTATTTTGTGACTTCTCACTCTGTCGCACACTCGTTCCTCCTCACCGCCTCCTCAAACAACAGTCACCTCTGCTTCTTCGTCAGCTCTGCTGTTGTAATCATATGACACGACCTGGCGTCCCAAGTCTTCTGAAGCTGGTCTTCGGCCAGGAGATGCTACCAGGGCTTTGAGAAGAACTCTGCTGTGCCAGCAACACATCATTTTACCTTCACAATAGCTTAACAGTTTTGAAAAAAAAAAAAAAAAAAAAGGGTCAAATGTTGCGTAGTTCCTCTTTAAAAAATATTGAACGTGTGTTAGTCACTGACCCATAAGAATTCAACAGCTTTCTTGAAAAAAAAAAAAAAATCTGTGCTTTGAATATCTTAATTCTTTACTGCCTAAAACAAAATTAATACTGTAAAATATGTCAAAAAAAGAAGACCACAATCATTTTTTGGACCCCAAACTTCCTGTTGTGCTGCAGCTAACAAAGGACATTTCCTGCCTACATCGCTATTCAAAGGTTAGTTGCAATATGACTGCATGGTTGAGTTTACTGTGATGCAGCAAAACCAGAGTAAACATTATACTGGTAAATATTTATAGAAAATGGATTCATTGCATAGACATAGTCACCTATTTTGTGAGCATTTGACAAAACTTCAGAGATGTGAGAGATCTGTATTAAAAAAAATACAATAAAAACAGAAAAAAATAAATATGTACATTTTGTATTTATGCATCAATAAGAGAATTATTATCCTTAATATTCAGAAGAAGCCTCACTTGGTGATGAATGAAAAATACTCTCATTTAGCTGCGAAAACGCAGGGCAATAATGCTGCCTTGAACTGCCAGGAAGAAGTTAAACAAGAGAGCTCAGTTCTAGACTGAGGAGGGGAAAAAAAGAGGGAGGAGACCAAAACATATTTTGATCACATGGCCACCGAGTCGAGCTGAAAGCGTTGTGGTTGTGCGCTGCCCCCAGAAACTGACGAGCGCCTCAGCAAGAGTGTTTGGGCTGATGCAGCTCGGGTCCGAGCGGCAGCACTGAAGCGGCTGACGGCAAGCAGAGGACGACCAAGGCGAGAAAATGGTAAATGGAAACATGTGTTTACACTTCCCAGCAGGGTGGGAGGAGGGGTGGGAGACGACTGTGGGACGCGTGGCATTAAGGCTGACAAACGTGGTCCGGAATGTGTACTTCTACAGTGACTCTTAGCTCGGTGGTGCTGGTTTGGGTGTTTCAGGAAGGAAGTGAGCGAGACTCAGAAACGCTCAGATTAAAAAGCAGAAGAAAATGACAGATTCACCCTTTTTCACAAAAACAATGATGTGAGGAGAGTTGAGAGGATTTTGTTTATTTTTTCGTTCATCCTCAGCTGAGAGGAAACAAACTGGTGGCTGATGCCTGAGACGACTGGCTTGTCATCACTGGCTGTTTTTCCTATTTTTCACAGTCGAACGACAGTGTGACCTCCCCGAGCAAGGCGAGCATGCCGCCTTCCTTCAGCAGCACCGTCGGCCTAAGCAACCTCACAACGGCAACGTGGTTGTCAAACTCCTCATCCTCTTCCTCCTCCTCTGAGGTGGAGCAGAAGATTTGGGCCAATGACGTCACCTCCAGGGCCAACTACGTCTACAGCGTCTTTGCGGCGCTGGGTTTGGTGGCGGGCTGCTTCCTGCTCTACAGCTTTGTGCAGACCTACAGGGCTCAGCGCTGGCTGGCGTGGCTTTACCGCCTGCTCGCCGCCTTCTGCTGCCTCCAGCTGCTGCTCTTGCTCTTCTCAATGCACATGTTGTTCAACAGGCCCGACTACCTGAAGACCACGGTCCTGGGCTGCGCTGCCCTCTACTTTGCCATCGACGCGACCTCCCTGTGCGGCCTGCTGGTCCTGGCGCTGATGGCTTACGCCTTGACTCTGGACCCGCCACCCAACGCCCTGCTGAGGAAAGCCTGGGTGTGCGGCGTCCTGGTTGTCCTGACTTCCGCGGTGGTTTCCCTGCTGCTGGCGGGGCTCCGGAGAACCGACGCTGACCTGCAGGACTCCACGGAGTGTTACAAAGATCAAGTGCCCGTTTCCTACGCGGCCACGAGACTCTTCCTGGCGGTCCTGGTTCCCTACTCTCTCCAATTTGGACTTCTGATATGCGGCTTGGTGCGGCAGTGGAAAACAAAGGGCCGCTTCCTCTCCGGTTCTGAGGAAGGGCCCATTTACCTGACGGTGACCCTGCTGATGCTCTTCTGCCAGCTCTTCTACAGCGTGGTGCTGGTCAGGTCAGCGCAGCAGGTCCTGAGCGACGGCGGGCTGGCGTTTGTGAGCGTGGCCGAGTACGTATTGTACCTCGGCAGCAGCTGCAGCCTGCTGCTCGTGCTTTTTGTGCACAGGCCGTGCCGGGAGAACCTCTACACTTTGTTCAGGCAGCTGCGGGACTGCTGTCAAAATCCGGGGCGCTCGCAGCCCAACAGGAACATCATCGCGCCGCACATTGAGATCACGGACACCCTGCAGGACATTGAGTCTTAGAGGGTTGGGGGGGCCTTTCTCATCTGGGAAAACTGAACGGCTCTGGTGCTTCAACTTGAAGGCTGTTAAAGATGCAGCGACTTGTATTTGTACGGTTATTGAATGAGTTGCAAATGCTAACACGCACACATGAGAACTGGAGAAACAATTTATCTCCTGTATTTCTCAGAAGAGACAAGTATTTCATGTTTTTGTCAAAGCCGTATGTATATATCTGTTTAAAATAAACCATTTTGCATGAGGACTTGATGTATGAATTGTTAAATGTGAGAATCCACGTCTCTAGCATGACCACACCCCTCATCCTGGAAGAAGTCCTGGAGTTAACTTGGTTTTTTACAGAAGCTCATTCAGACGAGACGTCTGGAAAAGTCTTTGCAATTTCCAGATCACCACAAGGGAAACATTTCGTCTTGGAAAAAAAAAAAAAAATCAGGCAGTGCATCATACAGCAGTGTCTGTAGTTTTGTCAAAACTTTTACAAGCACTTACGTACAGCGTAAAGTGAGAGAAACTCTGGAATACAGCTCTGATGTGTGGCACCAAGTGGCACTTTCAGGGAAAAAAAACATGTACATGGATCACAGATTGCATGTGTGCCAGGACAGAGTGACACACACACAACCATTTGCCAGTTGGGAGATTATTGCCAAAATAAGTGCCAGGTTGCATAAGACGTTTGGTGTTGTGTAAAAATCAGACCTCACTCGCAAAGTGCTGGCGATACCTCGAGTCAAAATAAGTTGCAGTCAGAGACGGATTACTTCAAGGAAACTGAAGCAAAGTCTGGAGGCAGTTTCTTTTCAGATGCTGTGGTTCGTTTTGCTGGAAATTCAAAGTACTGTCACAAGGATGTTTAAACTCAGAGAAGCTTTGATTACTATACACAAGAATGGACAGAGTGAGGAACTTCCTAACGACATCCATCGTGCGTTCAGTTCTTGTTAGTCACAAGGTAAAGGGGCTGAACAGCTGCCTCAAATCCAAAATAATGGCCCCATAACGAGTCGTAAACCACAAAATAAAAAACCTGCCTGTCATCTTGTTTTGTGTAAATAAACTTGTCTCTCTTTAATTTTCACATCCTGAAATCCCTTATTTATATATTCACACACACACACACACACACACACACACACACACACACACACACACACACACACACACACACACACACACACACACACACACACACACACACACACACACACACACACACACACACACACCACTGTTGGTCAAGAAGTCAGCGTGAATCTAACATTGTATACTTTACAACTCGTCAGACTCCGCCTCAGAAAATGTTCTGGCGGGAACATGACTGATAAAAAAAAAAAGAAAAAAAAAAGATATGCTCTTGGAGCATATATGTATTAAAAAAATAATAATTTAATATGTTTTTCATGAAGCATTAAAAAGGCATTCAAACCTTGTGTTGTTCAATAGTCCGGTACAGGTACAAAAATATATTACTGTAAACAATTGTTATCAAATGGTCCCAGAATATGCAACTGTTGCAACCTGTTGAAATCCCACAGAAATTGAATATTTTTCTGGCAAGCGACAACACTTCCAGCCGTGTGTTAGTTCCACCCTCTGAGATCACCTGGTGGAGGCCACCTTGTTTTTTTCCCTTCCGAAGAAAAACATGTTTCTCCATGGATCTGAAACTGGGTGTTTCTGCAGGAAGCTAAATCTGGGTGTTTCTGCAGGAAACACCCAGAAATGGTGTGATAAATATACTGTTGTTCTAATTCAATGTTTTTGATAACTGTGCGAGTATTCCAAAACAAACTTGCCTGATTACAATTTTTCCCTCTTTTAACAAAGAGTGGCTGTCAAACACAGAGCACAGGGTTGAAACACATAGCTGCACAGACTCAACAAGAGCTGGAGAACATGTTGACAACCAACAGCTGAGCCAATCCAACCGACTACTACCAAAGATTCAAACTTGATTCCTACACGACTATTCACTAGAATCACCCAAATACTTCAGTTGTCTCTGGTTTTGTTCAAAAGGCTTCAGAAAGGCATCAGCATCAACACTGTTTTGAAGTCGCACTGTTGGCTTTATTGGGAACTTTTCCACATATACACTACCAGTCAAAAGTTTAGACACACCTTCTCCTGCAATTTTTTTTTAATCTTTACAACTTTCTACACTGCAGATAGATACTGAATACATTAAATATATGAACAAGATATATGTAATAACGCAGCAAAGAAAAACACCTTAAATAATATCTTTGTTATGAAAGGTGGCTATTTTGAAGAATTTAAAAAATAATCGTGTTTGAGTTATTTTACAATTTTATTGTTTTGTTTTATTTATCCTACATAATTCCATGTGTGTTAATATGTAGTTTTGATGCCTTCATTGAAAAACTGTGATGCCAATAGTCATGAGATTGAAAGAAAAGACATTCAATTCATAGGGTGCATCCAAACTTTTGACTGGTAGTGTAAGTGGTCTTTCTGGACCTCTATGTCATGAACAAAGCAGTGGCAAATCTGGCTCTGGTGAATGACTTGGTGTTCAATGAATCAGCACCGTCCTCATTTGTACAATAGCATGGACAAATTCATACTTTTAGGGTTCAACATTTTCTCACATTTTCTTTATGATCACTTCAAACTAATTAGAGTATTACGTATATAATGTTACTAAAACACTGCGCCCTTGTTTTTTTTTTGTTTTTTTTTTAATTTGCAAGGCGCTTACCTTTATTAGGCTTGTCTTCTCCGTTTGCTCTTGTGTTTGTTTCTTTTTCTTTTTCATTGTTTTTTCTTCATCTGTTTGCATTTGTATGGGAGCCTGCAGAATTTAGGAAAAAAACGTGATTTTACTTGTTTTTCTTCTTCTTCTTCTTCTTCTTCTTCTTCTTCCAATATTCAATGACAATCTAAATACTAACTGAGAAGATTTGCTACTTACCTCCACTTTTATCTTTTTCTTTTTTACTTTGGTGTCCATCACGTCCTCCACATGGACGTCGCCTGTGTCGGCTGTCTTCCTTTTTGGCGGTTTTGTTTCTTGTCTCTTTTTGGCCATTATTTAACTGTTTCTCTGCAAAACACAACATAAGCTACAGCATGTTACAGGCACCAAGAGTGTTTGAGGGTAAAATATGCTGTTCACCTCTGTCCCGATATATTTAATTGTATTAAATACATTCCAAACTCAATCACGGAGCTAAAGTATTTCAATACAAATGAAAGGAAAGAAATGTTGCGTATTAACTTACTTTAGACCCTGGTATTGAAAACGTGAGCCAGTGAAGACATAAAACAAGCATGGACATTCGACCAGGAAGCGATCATTTCAGGAAGAACGTCATTGGACGAAAATCTTTATCTGCGTTTCCATTGGCCGGTAGGTGGGAACTGTTTAAAAAAAAAGAAGGGGGGGGGGGAGAAACGGCTGAAACCAGAAACCAGCAATTTTGTTTATAATACTATTTCAGAGACGTTATGGTGTGGAAAAAATGTCTTCATTTTTTTTTAATTTGTGGTTTATTTTGTGGATTTATTTTGGAGAGTAAGGTGACAGGCTACATTTGGACGTTTCAAAAATAGGCGGAACGGACAAACAACTAAATGACGACATCGGAAGGCAATCGCAGTTGTACAACGATTCTTTGCATGACCTAACCAAGGTGTGTTTGATAACAGTAACTCGGTTCAACCAATTTTCACCTTTCCGAGGATGTCCATTCATTCGAGATGTCTTCATCGATAAGACACATTCTGAGTGGTGTAACACGATCGGCGGTCAGTCGACGGATATTAAGTCGGGACGCCACTTCGGCTGTGGGGTGAGTCTTTGGTCATGTGAATGATTTTCCTGTGAGGTTGTGTTTAAAATTAGCAATAAGCTGTACATACTTGATTTTTTTTTTTTTTTTTTTTTTTTTTTAAACATCACGTCGTTTGGTCAAAACATAACTAAAACATTGTATTGCTCATGGTTGTTGTTCCACATTTATGACTTATGTGGACATGGTTGTGGTGTCCAACTGGAATCAAAAGGCAATTGACTGATAGTTCAGATTGCATCACCACGAATCCCTGTTGTTGTTGACACTGCCATCACGACGAGGGGCTGGAAGTATCGATTGAAAATGTTCCTCAGAACGTAGGTAAATAAATAAAACACACCGAGCTCTTGCTCAGCTTCGGGTGACCGTCATGTTCAATCAGAGCAAAGCAAAGCTCACTTGATTCCGCCCACTTCCAACTATGTCAGTCCAAGAACACAATAACAGTGCAACAGCTAAACACCTGTCTAACCCCTCGTCTATTGCACTGACTATCTTTAATCGCAGTTCACATATTTGGCTCACCTCTATAGCATGTACACATATGGTTTGGTTGGTTGATCCTTTCAGCAGTAATTACTGCTGGATATGGACCACCACTCTTAATATAAACCAGACAATATTGCCATTTCATATGGAAGTCCCATATTTGAAATGAAGCAAAAGGAAGTAGTAACTGGTGCGTCTGTCAAATGAGTGTAAGTTTTTTCATCATTCATTTGCATTGTGATACATTGTATACTGTCATGCTGCACTACATATTCTGTCAAAAATATGAATAGTGAATGTATGATTTTGGTTGACATGTATGTTCTAAAAGGGTCATATGCATTTTAAATTTGTTTTGGCTCTAGACTGGACAGTACGCGAGCCCTGTCCCTGAGCACTCAGACGGCAGCGAAGCCTGCAGATGACGACGGGAGTGTGAGGAATGCCCCCATCAAGTTCTCCACCAGTAAGGGGGCCCCAGGAGCGTGGAAGGTCACCCACTCCCTCGGCAGCAAACACCAGCGGCCCTGGTGGAAGGCCCTCCCTGTCAGTCTAGTTTTCATCAGCGTCCTCCTGTGGTCTACACTGAGGAACGAGACGGACATTGACGAGAAGTTGGGGGAGCAATTGTTAACGAAACTACCTGGTCTGCTTCCAGAGGAAGAGGATGAGAATAGTTGATAAATAAATCCGAGGCTTTTTGGCTGTGGCACTGACTCTGCCATGTGCCTTATTTATAAAGCCGTCCAGTGCTTAGATGTTATTTTGAAGAATGAACTGTTGCTTTGAATGACCGATGTTCCCATTGCTTTGCCTGTATTAAATTATCAAATGAACATGTATTTTTTTCCCCCCATCCCCCTCATCTTTTAGCAATGAAATGACAAGTGAGGTAGAGGAAAGTTTATTTACAGCACAACCAGAAACCAACATGCACAAAGGTCTGAAAAGGGACAGCTACTATTAAGTTGTGCACCTGAGAAAGGAAGTGGAATTTCTTTTGAACATGTACAGAATACATTCTACTCTATGGTGAATAGGACAGGATCCAGGGAAAATACAAGAGTGATTCTGACAAGAGTACAAAAACATGCTCAAACTACAAATGACAGATGGCACACATGCTGGCAAAAAGTTCAAGATTTACAAAAAACCCAGTCAGGGACAACCCCTCACCCACCCGCCCTCCAATTAAAAAGACAAAATCCGATGCTTATGCTCGCTCTCCCCTGATTCGCCTGGCCAGCTGAATGTCCTTGGGCATGATGGTGACCCTCTTGGCGTGAATAGCGCACAGGTTGGTGTCCTCGAACAGTCCAACCAGGTAGGCCTCACTTGCTTCCTACAAACATTATGACAGAGAGATTATTTAGATTATGCGGAGAACAGCCAAGATGCAGAAAAATAAAATGTGCAAGTTTAATGGTAAACAGTTTACCTGCAGAGCACCAATAGCTGCACTCTGGAAACGCAGATCCGTCTTGAAATCTTGGGCGATTTCCCTGACAAGACGCTGGAAAGGTAATTTCCTGATGAGCAGCTCGGTTGATTTCTGGTACCGACGGATCTCACGCAGGGCGACTGTGCCGGGCCTGCAGAAAAACATTGATTGGGTCAAATACATAGAGTCTTAACCCAACGCTTAAATTTCTCCCATCATCTCAAACAAAGAAATTTCATCAGCAAAAACTACAGCAGCAGCAAGATAAAGTCCTTGTGTTTACCTGTATCTATGGGGTTTCTTCACTCCACCGGTAGATGGCGCGCTTTTCCTTGCAGCTTTGGTGGCCAGCTGCTTCCTCGGCGCCTTTCCTCCAGTGGATTTACGAGCGGTCTGCTTGGTACGAGCCATTATTTACCTGCTGATGAGTGTTGTTTTTTTTTTTTTTTAAGAGAAAAAAACATCCAAGGTCATTATTTGCATTAGATCCGTCATTGCTTTCAAACAACCCGCAGTTGGGTCCCTTCAGCACCAGCATCCACAGTCTGTTGTTGCGAATAAATGTTACAAGCCATTCTCTGGCGGGTTAATATCGTCATATAGAACGTTAATTAACAACACAGCCCGAGTGGGGGGGGGGCAGTTTGCCGCCTTTCAGCCATGTGACGAGCCCTGAGAGGACAGAGCAGACACCGTGTCTTGTGTTGTTGTCTCCCCCCCCTTTCTGGGTAATTGGGACGCCAGTCCAAATCCCCGCCACCATTAAGCTACCAGGGACACACACGTTAGCCATCAATTTCAAAGCTAGCACCAACAGTCGCAAAATGGCGCCAGCTAGCCAGGGCTACACTTGACGTCGGTATTTACAAGATATGCGCCGCGAAAGAAACACGTCAATACATAAGTGTTTCTGTAATAACAATAAAATAAAATCCCATTAGAGTGTAGTTAACTTCGAACGCCCGCGGTTTCTCAACACAGCGTCGACGAGACTTGGAACGTGGATTGATAGTTAGCCGCCGCCAGTCGTGTGATGTTGTGCGCGCCGTTCTGTTGATAGTTACGTTTCTGTACGTTAGACACTGACGGTATTGGTACGTTTCGACTATTCTAAAACAGTGTAAACACAATGGAAAATAATAATTAGCCACACGTACAGAATTATATATCATGGGGAGCGATCAGGTTCAATCGGTTCACAAATTACCTTTGTGTTTATTTTCCGGGAACCCCACGTCCGTCTTGTCTTCCGATAGCGATTAAGCAGCGCGCTGGGAGGGGGTTGCATTTATAGGTCGAGACAACCGCTTGGCATAAGGCACGCCTCCAAACACAACTGATTGGTTCAAATTTAAATTCTGATGGAACGTGATTAGAGAAGAAAGGGAAGGGAGGATCTCTGTCTGGATATGTGGGTTAAAAAAAAAAAATGGATGAATGGGGCATTTTTCCGCCAAAAAGGCTTTAATATTATTCTGTGCCCATCCGGTTGCGCTAAGCTTCGATTGTGTTTCTCTGTAGTCTGTCAATTTAGATCAGTTGCTGGTATATGTGGCACTATTTCCTCCACATCATTGTGAAATATTCTTCAAAATGTAGTTTCTCTTCTTGATTCGTTGTTACACTGACTTAATTGAGGTTCCCCTCCCAAACAAGTTTATAGACATGTTTGTAATAGATTTAATAATGATGGTGTTACTTATTTTTTAACAGGTAGGGTTCCCTACATGTAAATAGGTAAATAAAATAAAATAAATATCAATCTGATACGTCACACTGTCCAAGAAAAGACTCCCTCGCTAACCTGGGAATAGTGAGAACCTTTACGTTTCTAATGGGTTGTTTCATCACCTCTATCAGCATCACTACGTGACGTTTCATTATGTTGTTTGAGGAGGTGTTGTTGGACCATAAACAAATTTGGATCTTCAATGGTGATGCCCTGCTGGTCACAATTTTGGCGGGGCTGCAGCCCAACCAAGTCCCAACTTGGCGCTGTTTTTCATTCATTGGCATGTTTTGCATTTTTAAAATCTGCAATTCACTCACGCATTTCCTCTTAACAAATATAATGTACAAGTTAAGGTACAGGTTAGAGTGTATTCCGTCCAACAATTAACCACAAAAAAACAACAAAAAAAAACAACAAAAAAACAAAAACACAAAACGTCACCAGACGGAACAAAACATTTGGGAAATGTTGCCAGACGGATTTGTTGTCAAGTGACACCCAAGGCAAGTTTCACGACATAGCTTTAAACGTAACGTGTCTTCATGTTGCGTTAGTTGTATAAAAGAAATAGAAATTTTCAACCTTCGTCCGGTATTTATTTTTACTCTGATCATGTGTGAGTAAAGAGAGACTTGAGTGGAACAGTTCAGTCCAGCTCGCATGGTTTAACTGAAGAGCTGCGACCAGCATGTCTGATCGGAGTCTGATATTTATTGGTAGGTTTCCATTTAATAGCGACTTTCTTATATAATGATGATGAGTGAGTGACCTGCAAACTTGTCTGTACAAAGAAGACTGTTAGCCATACTTTTCAGTAATGCCAATACAATTGAGCTGGACGCTTGTATTATGTCAAGATGTTTTTGTAGTAGAATTTCATCTCTGTGTTCAAATCAGTAAGAAAGACCAATGTATTTTCCCCTTGCTTTCACCCCTCTAACAGATATTAAACCCAAGTCCAACGGCTCTGCTTCTCTCACTGGCAACACTGACAAGCCACTGTGGTCTAACAGCAACAATAGCTTTAAATTTAATTTTCTTCCGGACAACGTCCCAACACTTGCAGAGGAGTCGTTTCTTCCCTCAGAGAGTCCTGAAGCAGCAAAAGGTCAGATATCCTTCACGGGACAAGGGTCTTTTACCTTCGGATTCCAGATTCCTTCCGCTGTACCTGTAGAGCACATGGATACAACAGAGACCCCGCAGAGCCCTTCTCTGGTCCAGGAAGAACAGCCTTCCATGTCCCAGGACGCTAACCCTCCTGAGGCAGGGGTTCAGTCGAAAGGCAAAAAGAAGAAGAAATCTGGAAAGAAAAAACCTGTGGATGACACCGCATCTCAACAGGAGTCGGCTGGAGCTGAGGGCAGTCAAGGAGGGAAGGACACTGAGCTGGTCAGTGTCTCAGACCTTCTCCTAAATGTATCATGATGGGAGACAAATCGTGTAAGTTAATTCATCACCTCACTGGTTTACAGAGCGCAGAAGAGCAACTGAACAGACAGCTGGACTGGTGCATCGAGCAGCTTGAACTAGGGATGAAGTCACTGAAGGCGACGCCCAAACAGAGTATTCACCTTTCAACCCTCGACTCTAAAACGTTTTTTGCCTCATTTGTTCAAATCTATTTTGTGTGTGTGTGTGTGTGTGTGTGTGTGTGTGTGTGTGTGTGTGTGTGTGTGTGTGTGTGTGTGTGTGTGTGTGCGCGTGTGTGTGTGTGCGCGCGTGTGTGCGTGCGCGCTAGCCAGAAATAAACTGTAAATGATATTTCCCCATACAGAGGAGGAGGCCTCCAGAGCCCTGAAGACTCTGCGTAGCTCTAAGGCTCCTCTGGTCAAAAAGAGACAGGTGATGAGAGCCATGGCTGGAGATTACCGGAAGAAAATGGAAGACGAGTCAAAAAAGCAATACAAACTCATCCAGAGTGGTAAGCATCATTCATTACATCACAAAAGTCCAAACATTAAAATACTAGGCTGTCAAATGCATTAAACTGACACTTCTCTCCAACAGAAGTGGCATCAGCTCAGGTCAAAACGACGTTGGAATCCCCAAAGAAGTGTGTTTTCCACCGGAGAGCTGTGGCCAAACCTCAGACGTCTGCCACAGGCGAGCAACCACAGCAACCTGACTCCCAAATGACTAGTCAGGATGCAAAGCCTTTTGTCTTTACCTCGTCCAAGGAGGACTTTCATTTTAATTTTTTCTAAACTTTATACTGAGGAAAATTTATCTCACACATGGCATTGAACTGTTGCTGGACTGTGAGTACAGCTGTGTGATGTGTTGTGTGAAAGAAATCATGCAAGTGCAAAAGGCGAGAACTTACATTGGAGATAAAGTGAGAGAAACACAATTTGCCATTTAATGAAATGTGTACAATTATTAGTTTTCTTGTTTTATATCTTAAAGTGTTATTCCAAAATAAATATTTTTATGCTCATGTTTGTATTGTATTTTTTATTATTTTGTAAATGGCTCGGAAAAAAATTGGCAATTTTTTTAGAAGTGTCACGAGAAGAATATTTTCACATCTTAAAAATATTATACACCATTCTTTAAAAAAAAAAAAAAAAAAAAAAAAAACATTTATATGCGTCCTAACTCTGATGTACTGAGCTTAATTCATTTATTTTCAAGATGTTCTCAGCCTCAGTTTAATATTTTCTTCAACACGTACAAATTCTACATGTAAAATTCGGAGACATGGCTTTTCCACGGGAAAAGGGCGGGGTATGTTTCCACACGAGCACAGTTGAGTGTCGCACTCAAAACAAAAAAACTTTCATCCTCTTAAAAAAAAAAGAAAAACCTGCCGACTCTAAGTTGATGTAAGTATTAATCGTCGGTAACGTTGTGAAATGTTTCGCCGCTTTCGGTGTCGTTTCAATGGTCGAAAACCCTGTTCAAGTCATGTCTAAACTTTAACAGCAATTCATAGCGGGGAAAGTTTACGTTCGGCTTTCCTTTTTTCGATTAGCTAGCGTTCCGCTAGCCTGAAAAGCCAAGTCCGGCTCTCACTCAGGTCAGCCGGCACAGTTTATCCTTCTGTCCCTGAGCGTGTACGACACTTAAATCTACCGGACGCAGCGTTCATTCAACTGCAACGTCACATTTACACCTTGTCTGTGAAGAGTGCGGAAATGTCCGAGCTGAGCGACGAAGCCAGTGAGTCGGAGCAGCTGGGTGCCAGCCTGTCCGTGTGGCTCGGCGACTCCCTGGTGCGGCCCGAGGAGCTGGACGTCCCGCTGGACCTGCACACCGCCTGCTCCATCGGCCAGTACGATGTGGTGGCCGAGTGCATCAAAAAGTAGGTGTCTCTTCTTCTTCTCTCTTTGATGTGTAGCGCACCTTACATAGGTGCAAGGAGAGCGACCCCTCCGACCTCCTTGTGTCCACTTGTGTTCTGTCTCAGGCGTGAGGTGAATCTGGACGGCAAGAACATCGGAGGTTGGACCCCGCTGATGTACGCCTCGTACATCGGCCACGACAACATTGTAAACCTCCTGCTGGAGGCTGGTGTGAACGTCAACGCGGCCACAGCCAAAGGGTTGACCTCCTTGATGCTGGCCGCCAGCTGTGGCAATGAGAGCATTGCGTACTTCCTGCTTCAGGTACAGCACCGGATTCAGTTTTGCAGTCTTTGAGAAATGGTTCTGCCGCTTGGTTTCCGATCCTGTTTTCTTTCCCTCCCGAAGCAAGGCGCTGAGTTGGAGCGGAAGGACGGCAGAGGCTGGACGGCCCTGTTTCACTGCACGGGCACGGGCCACCAGCAGATGGTCAAGTTCCTGCTGGATAACCACGCAGATGCCAACGTCAAGTGAGTGTCTTTATTGATCTCAAAAGTAATGTGACACTCGAGTCATTTTTCAAAATATTACTTTTTATTTGACCAACAGGGAGCCGGGCTCTGGTTTCACTCCCCTGATGGAAGCTTCCACCTCCGGACACGAGATCATTGTTCAGTATCTGCTGGACCATGTGAGTGTAGCGACACAAGTCCACTGAACTGCTGCCCGCACTTCATTCAGACTCCTTTCAAAGTCTTAAACTTGCACATTTCTCCAGTGAACATCAGTAAAGACACAGTGATAATGTGTGCATCTCTAATCCCATGTGTTGTTCCTCTGCAACCTTCTTGGTTCTCTGTTCATGTCACTGACGTAGCAGAATATCTACTGACGTGTCTGAATATTTCCCATCATGCTTAGCTGTCGTATTCACATCCTACATCATTGCTGCGTCTCAATTCAGGGTCTGCATCCTTGAAGTACGCATTTTGAAAGGAAGTTGCTTCATAGCACTGTGCAAAGGCTTGTCCCAATTCCCAAGGGTCCTTAGGACGCTCAAAATGCGTACTCGGAATGCGCACTAGTTTTAGCTGATTCCAAGGATACACCGCTACTATCCTTCGCATACTTATGTATCCCATGATGCTTTGCGTGCTGCTGCAAAGCATCGGGAGATCTTGGGAAGTCAGCTGAAATTAGCGGCATGTACTGGTAAAGACACTTCATATAAATTTAAGTATTGAAATTTCGCATAAAATATGCAGTTTTAACATCGGGTTTTTATTTATTTGATCATCCAACGGCATCGTTAGATGGCGAACCAATGGTTAGCTTGATTCTATAAAAACGTCACTTCCGGGGTTGGCCAGCAGGAGGGAACGGCGGTGACAAAAAGAGGAAATACGCCGAAGGCTAGACCGTCCCGAGTGGTTTCGGGGAGGCGGGGTTTGGTCCGTCCTGCTAGGCTGGGTACTCGAAGAACGCTTCCTTCAGACGGAGGACACTCCGTTTGAAGGGTGCAGACCCTGAATTGAGACACAGCATAAGTAGAAATTTTATATAAATGACTACATTAACATTTTCAGTACCTTTGACTGATTTTACCTTTTTGTCGCTTTTTGATTCTGAAATATGCACTAAAGACGGACAATTCTGATCTATGACAGAAAGTTAAAGTTGATGAGCGCAATGCTAAAGGAGAGACAGCCCGAGCGTTGGCCATGATGTACGGCTACACCAAGATTGTCAGCCTGATTGACTCTCGCACTCCGAGGGCCAAACCAGGTGACCATTGAACTGTTTAACCTAATGAAAAGCCCAGAAGTTTCAAGGTCTCTAATTGTGAGTCGACTTGTCAGGACACTTTGAGGACCTGAGCTCCTCCGAGGACTCTGACAGCGCCCCGCCCAGGATCAGGCCCAGCCGAAACAAAGCTAAAGGTGTTAGCATCCACGACGGGCCGCAGGCCATCGCCAAGTTCCGAGTAGGAGGCACCAGCAAGCTGTGTGGTATTGTCACATGACATTCACTCGTATTTTCATCTCCCTGGTCAAAGTCGTTCTGTGTTGTAAAACAAATTTGATCTAAATCTTGTTTTTAAAACCAGGTATTAGTTGCACTTTTAGTTCTAATGTGATCAGCAGATTGTTGCATTAAGGAACATTTTATTGTTCAAAATATTACAGAGGAAAATAGTTGTTGTCAGTCTGCAGTAAATAAGAGCAATTAAACAGATTTTTTTCCCTCCACACACAGAAGCCAACGTCGTGCCGCCCGGCTGCGCGTCGCTCCGTGACATCGGCGAGCAGAGCGACGGGATCTGCTACCGAGACGTGACCTCGCCCATCAACGAGCTGGACGGCCAGAGCAACAGCAGCAGAGGTGAGCAGCAGCAGCGGTGGGGTGAAAGACACAGTGCAGCAGGAGCAGCAGCAGCAGCAGCAGCAGCAGCAGCGAGGGGCCGATGACTCACCCTGCTCTGCCTCATTCACAGACGACAGCCCGTTCTTCGACCACGACATGCCCACCATGAGGAGCAGCAGCAGCAGCGAGGGGCTGCCGCACGCCAGCGGCCTCAACTGGGAGGGCTCCGTGGAGAGCAACGAGGTGGGGAGAGAAGGGAGATCAGGGGTCACCAACGTGGGGTCGACCCCAGAGACCACACAAGTCGACCGCAGGCCTGTTTGAATAAACAGCACAACTCCTTGAGCCGCGTCTAAAATCCAACCTTGTTAAGTCCATCCATCCATCTTCAAGACCCGCTTCTCCCTGGACTCACGGTTGTGGGGGTCACAGCTGTCACTGGTTTCTCTTAATATGACCCACGAAGTAGCTGTCAGCTTCAAAAAGGTTGCTGGCTCCTGTGGTAGATGTTGCAGTGACGCCGTCCGAACCTTTGTTTCCACCAGGACTCCGACCAGTGCAAGAAGAGCAGCTCTCGCAGAGCCGTGAAAGGCCACCACTCGAAGAGCAAGAGTCGCCATGGGATCAGCAACGCGGCTCATAGTGGCGGCCTGGTGAACTGCGGGCCGCTGTCACCTGCTGGACTCCCACCGTCCTACACTGGACCAAAGGTTTTGTCCATGTTTCTTCTTTCTGTGCCTCCGGAGTGATCCAGATCTTTGACCTGTGATGACCTCCGTGTTCCCATCCCAGCAGGATCTGGCAGAATTCCTGGAACAAATCGGCTTCTCCAAGTATCTCTCTTTGCTGGAGGAGCAAGACATCGACCTGCGAATATTCCTCACCCTCACTGAAAACGACCTCAAGGAAATCGGGATCACGTACGGGAATTGAGACCCCCTTCTCCAGACTTTGCTGCGCCACAACATTAAAATCCTGACGCCCTCTCTCCTCTCCTCTCTAAGGTTGTTTGGACCCAAGCGTAAGATGACATCAGCCATCGCGCGGTGGCACAGCAGCGCTCGGCCGCCCAGTGACGCCTTGGAGCAGGCGTACGCAGACCAGCTGGAGGCCGAGATGCAAGAGATGGCCATTCAGCTGCACAAGGTGATGGAATATTGGCAATGCCAATATCTCTTGTTGTTTTCTTGTTCTTAAAAGCCCGGTGCAGAAAAGCTAGTAGTAGTAAATTGCACTCTGCAGACTGGTAGACTGCAGAAGGCAGGAGAGTTCAGCATCAATCTGCCAATATTTTTCTCATCAGCAATGAGATTGTTTTTCCTTCAAGGTCAAGTGTGTAATATTTGGAGATTTTTAAGAAGAAACAGCACCATCAATTGGTTACATTTCAGATTGCAGTGTATTTCACTCTCCCTCCCTCTCCAGAGCTTGCCAGTCAGCTACAGTTGCCTGTGCACCCAAACCTGGATACCTCGTCCACCTTCTTCTTTGTTGGTTTATTTGAAGACACAAGCTGTCACCCTGAATACAAAGCGCGCTGTCAGGATTGTCCACACCAGGCTTCCTTAGAAAAATGACGGTGCAAGATTGAAAAACCAAATTACTGTTATTATACTGCGATTATACACCTTTATTATTGTATATATGGGCAGTATGTTCAGCTTTTACCAATATAAAAATCATAAATTGAACCAAATATTACACACTTAACCTTGAAAATCTAATATGTCTCTAGTAGTGGCTGTGGTGTCATGGTAAAGTTATGAAAACTCAGAGCAGATCCACATTCTGGGCTACTGCACTTACACTCTCACAGGTGGACCCGGCCTGATAGTAAAGGTTTATTGTTAGGGAATGAAAAATACAAGTCACTTTTAGCAATTCTATCCAACCATAAAAAAAACATAGATTTTCTATTCGACATTCCACCAGCAGCAGATGGCTGTTAAAGTTCCTCCCTGGTCCTGTTGACTGACTAACCTGAAGCACTTGCTCGTCCGCGCAGCGCTGCGAGGAGGTGGCCAGCCTGCAGAGCCAGGTGTCCCAGGAGAAGGAGCTGCGCACGGTGATGGAGGGATGTCTCATGGAGGACAAGATGGCCTGGAGGAGGGTCCATGGCGAGCTGGTGGAGAACCACCGGCTGGCCCAGGACATGAACGCCTCGCTGGCCGAGTCCAGGGCCTGCCGCTCCAAGCTGCTCTCCTGTCTGACTGCTGAGGAGGAGAAGAACGGCGGCGCTGGAAGCGAAGGTGGGTGGAGGTCGTGTTCGCTGTACTGCCGTGCTTCTTGTTTTCTTTTTTTTTTAAAGTGTAATCCAATCACAAACCCAAAACCCTTTTTGTTATGCCCACATCCAAAGAGGTGACGGCAGATGAGAGCATCCCAGAGCTGGTGAAGAAGCTGGACTGTCTCCAAGAGCAGCAGGGTAAGATGTTTTAAAGCAGGGTTTCTCAAATAGTGGGTCGGGTCCCATATCAAAATTGGGTCGCAGAGCTGTTTTGATTGGGTTGCAGCTGTGTCTGCAGTTCCACCTTTTTTTTGTTTTTGTTTTTAATATGTGTATATATTTAGAGAGAAAATTTGGGGCATTTATTTTGCAGGACACACAATTCAATTCAATAATTTCAATAATTTATTTCGTGGACATGATAGAAAGTGGGCAGGCGTTTTGATTTTGATGGATTAAATTTGGGTCACGACTTCATGATAAGGAAGAAAATGTGAGTCCTGAGACTCTAACAGTTGAGAACCACTGGTTTAAAGGACGCTCGACTGCTTTCGCAACATCAGTGGCGTCTGATTCAAACTTCTGTCTGTTTTGCTGCAGCGGAAAAACTGCAGACGGTTCTGCAGAGTCTGAGGCGACTGAGTGCTCCAGAAAAAGTCTCCGACAGCTGGGAGCGACCTTGACCTTGACCTTTACTGGTTGGTGCTTGGGAAAAAAAATTCTTAGGTCCCAGCCTGTACAGCCAAAGAAGAACATCCCTCTCTCGTCCTCAAACAGGCTCCTGCTGACTTTTCGACGGAGGGTGATGCAACCACCCCGAACAAAAACCTCACCGATAACGGAAGAAGGCCGAAGACGAAGCCTGTCCAGCCGGACCAGAGCGGCACGGCCAGCCCAGTGCTACTGATGCTACTGCTCCTACAGGATTGGCCGACGGACCAGAGCTCACCGGGCGAGGGCAGGCGGCCCCGCCCACCCCGGGAGGACGACAAGCAGGCAAGAAGGGCACCACCATCACCCCCACCCAGCGCTTGTGCTGGAGTTCGGTTCGGTTCCGAAAGGAGAGACTTGGTGTGATACTGTGAAGCCGTTGTTGCAGACTGCACTCTGTCTGTCTTCCAACATGGGATGATTTGTGAGGTAAATTACAGTGAAGTTGTGCAGCGCTGATCTTCAAGGCCCCGTGCTTTGCAAAATTGTCCTTCGACACCCTCTCGAGATATTGGCCTCGTCATTTTTTTCATGTTTTTCAGTAATATGAGACAGATTTTGGGTATCTGTAGGTGAACTCCAGGGATGAGAGAAGTCTTTGGCTACTTTTGCATGCTCATCTTTCCAGAAAGTGTGCACTAAAACACACAGATCTGGGGGGGAAAAAAAACCCCTTTGTGATGTCACAAAGGGGCCAGGTGTGGGTTCCACCCCTGAGATTGACTCATTAATGTCCCCTTCCAAATCTGTGGAAGGTCAGAATAAAGCAGCAGCCTGAACAGGAAGCGTAAATCCAGTGCCGATGAAAGCAGGCTGCAAACAGGGGGCTAAAAATGCAGGTGTTCTTGCAGGTAAGGCTGTTCAACTGGAGTCTTGGGGTGGAAAAGAAGGGTGTGAGAAAGGCTTTAATAGGGGACCTTTGAAACAAAGGGAATGCTCTGAGTGTTTGAACTTCCTGTTGACATTAAATGTTAGTTAATGCTCTGTTACAATGCAGGATGTTCACAGGGAGGATTATTTCAAGCCCACACACACACACACACACACGTATGGGGATGCTGATAAATTAAATTAAATTTCAAAATGATCACATTTTAACTTAACTAATTCCAGACTATGGGTAGATATAAAAACATGTCACTGATGATCAGTAGGATTTGTTGCTGTGCAGCCCTGTGATCAGGGAGAGGCCTTGTTTCCTCTGTGTGATTTTTGTCTGTTACTTGGTGTTTTGTCTAACATGCTGAGTTTATTTATAACTTGGTGCCAATATTGGTGCAAAGATTGATTCAAAATAAAAATGAATGCATAAGGAAAACCTTGTTTTAAGTTTGTAGTAACTTACATTTGATTGGATGTTACACTTTGTTTAGGGTCATTGGTGCTCGTCGAGCTTCGGTGTTTGAAATACATCACTGGCTTGTATTTTTCTCAGCTGTCGTCCCAGGTGTTCGTCATGAAAAAAAGCAAATATATGTCTAAGCAGTGCACATCGAGTGCAGCTGGTGGGCTGGAGAGTAAAGATGTTTGGGATTTCTCAGCCCCAGAGAGGAAAACTGCTGCTGCTGAGTAGTGTCGGTTTGTATTTCTGTGCCCTCCAGCAAGACTTTAATCCCAACCGCTCTGCTGGAACACTTTCACAAACATGAGTAACTGGCTGCATATGCTGGACGCAAGTCAGGACTGAATGTGTGAAGCTCAGGGGAAGTAAAATACACCTGAAAGCTCGGAGGGTAAAAGTTGTACAAGTTGGGTAATATTGAATATTGAAATCAGCATCGACCTGAAGAAACAAACAGACCAGAAGACTCTTTAGGTATAAATCCATTGTGTATTGCGTGATTAGAGATCTCTCTCTCCAATTTAAATTAATTCATTATCTACAGTCATACCTTGTTATGCATTATGTACAAAAAAAACAACAATCTGTTTGAGGTATTGGCACTGTGCAGGTGCTTCTGTACAGCTGTTGTGTTTTTCTTTTACAGATGAGTTTAAAAACAACGTAAAGTGTTCACTTACAAAAAATTATAAATGGATTCTCCTTTTTAACAAACACACCATAGCAACTCTACACAAACCTACGCAACAATGTTTCCTCCTGAAGGTCTGACTGGAAGAGCTCTCAAGCCAAATCTCTCTCTCGAGTTCTTCTACTTAAAATGATGGCTTCAAAATCTTTATTTCAACGATTCATTGACTTGTTTCAGTGAGGATGCCGTTCCTAAAGCTGACACAGCGCCCCCATCTGCAGAATATAGGACCGTATGTATCACTTTGGTCCATTCCTCCTCTTGCTGTCCTCTGGTAATGTGTTCTGTGAGCTTCACTGATGAACCAGAAGAAAAGAGAGCAACGCAAAGGGTGGCTGCGTTCCCCTAAGACGGCAGCCAGAGTTTTATAATTCCATACCGAGCCAGCAGGGGGCACTGCGTCAGTTTTAGATGTGTCACATTCACCCAGTAAAACGATTGTAATAAATAGTTTTGAAAATATCATGTTGTGGTAGAAAAAGTACATTTAAGCAGCCCCCTTCTTCCTCCTCTTCCTCTTCTTGTTCCTCCTCCTCTTCTTCGCACCAACCATGTGATCGGTTGCCTTGTTTTCAGGTGTACTCACACAGGTGACCACAACCGGCAGGGCAGTGTGCGTTGCTCTTGAGCCAGTTCATGATGTGCTCCAGGTGTCCGCCGTGGCTGCAGCCCTGGCACCACACAAACAGTCCTTTCACCACATGGTGGCACACTGCACACACGCTGGCACACTGGTTGCACCTGGAGGAGAGAGACGAACCGTCACCATCGAGCAACATTGAAATGTTTTGCATTTTCTCGCCGTGAATCAGCTCCCGAGCCGTTCGCACCTGTCGCAGATCCAGCCCTTGTTGCTCATTGGCCGCTTGCAGTTGCTGCAGTTGATGTGCAGCGTTGTGGACGTCTGGTTCAGACAGGTGATGGCGCCGCACGTGCTCAACTTGATGACCTCGTTGGACACGTTCCACAACTCAAATCTCTGCAGCAGGTCGATGTAGGACATGTACCAGTGCTCCTGAACACAATGGACACACAATTTGATGAGGGTCTCTTGTTTGCAACAACACTGTGAATCTTAGAGAGGTTAATTACATCCACAGAGTTTGCTATTTTTTTTTTTGAACCTGATAGTCTGTCTCTGAAAATGTATTTAAAAGTCAAGTTAAAGGTAAAATCCCAAAGTGAAATTTGTCCTCTGCATTTGACCCAATGCCTTTGTGGGAGCGGTGGGCAGCAGTAGTGCCGCGTCTGGGAATCACTGGGTGATCAAACCCCCCACATCCAACCTCAAATACTGAGTGCCAAGCAGGGAGGCAGTGGGAACCATCTTTGTAGTTTTTTGTATGAGCTAGCTGGGGATTTAACCCACAACCTCCCAGTGTCAGGGCGGACACTCTACCACTCAACCACTGAGCTGGTTTTTGATATTTAACTTCAAATATTTGGCGTTTTGTTGAGACGGGCATTTGACATCTTTCTGCCAAATCAAAGTCTCGAACGAGTCGCTGCAGACAAGCACAGCTAAAGGGATGCATTTTTCTAATTCCAGGGAAAATTCAGTAACAGACTGGAGATAATGAACCGGTCAAGTGAACTGTGAAGCGAGGGCTTTAAGCATGTGTTGTTGTAACATGCTTAACACTTTTGACAAGACATTGAACATCAAGACAGGACAGCCAGCGAGTTGGTGCATCTCCACCATCTGACCTGCGTGAGGTCGTCGATCTCTCTGCGGATGCGGTCCCCCAGCACGATGAGCACAGACACGGCCATCTGCACGTCGCCCTGCTCGGCGTAGTAGCCGAGCATCTCCTTGACGATGGGGCAGAAGAAGCTGGCGGGCAGGTGCGGGCTGAAGAGCGGCTGCGAGATGGAGATGAGCGAGAAGGACTCGATGGGCGTGAGGCAGGTGACCTCGGCCTCGTTGCCGCTGACGTGCGGCGAGTCGGCCTTGTCCTGCTGCAGGTGGTCGGGCGCCGACGGGTTGTCCACGATCTCGTGGCGCAGCTGGAAGGCCTCGCGCGGCAGCAGGTACTCCTGCTCCTCTGCCCAGGCAGAAAGGTCAGGAGGTCAGAGGAGGTATGAGGAAAAGAGCGGAGAGCATCGGAGGTACAGCAAGAATAGAAGTAAAAAGATAGAAATACGCAATTTCAAAAAGTAATATTAAAGAGGTGCGAGGCCCAGACAGTTCAATCAAAGGAAATTGGAGAACAGCCAACAACACTCAAGTGTCCAAACAAATCTTTCCTAATGATCTCACCAACAGGCATCTGGGACCACACACAAATGGGTTTCGATCAAGTCTTCCTCAATGTGTTTGCTAATCCAGGAAATGACATTGTATGGTCTCTCGTCTTTAGACACTTCTAGAAGTCATGACAATGAATCACGGTGTACTCATGAGTACTTGTTGGAGCCAAAACATTTATTTTCTTTATTCTGATTTTTTTGTCATTGTTATTGTTAATTATACACTAAACATTTGTTTATTTATTTGCACTTTGCAAAGCAAAGCCAGGTGACTGCAGCACCTGCCTACTATATCAGGCCTTTTGTTGGAGTATGGATTTCAAATTTTGGAGTATTTGGGGGGGGGGGTTTTTATGAAGCAACCCGCGCCGCATTGGTCGCTGTCATGGTAAGACTGCTTTGGTTTTTTTATGAAGGAAATAAAGGAAGATACTATTGGATCTCTGCATCTCCCATAGTACTCGTACATCCACGCTTGATTCCACGAAGAGCAAAGCCTGATATTTTATTGAATAAAATTGCGCTTTTAGTACTTAGGAGAACTTTTGAGTACTCATATGAGTCCACCATTTTTGAATTCCATGAGTACATGAGTACATGAGTGCTGGAGAGTGCCATTCTCCAGTGGCCTCCAGAAGGTTGATGTAGTTTTTACCGGTTTGGTTTTCGTGCTCCATGGTATAAAGGTCGTCGTCGTCCAACTCGGCGTCGCCAAACATGTACTCCGCCTGGCCTTCGCTGCCCTCCGTCTCCTCGTTTTCTGCAATCACATTCGGTCAACGTCTCCGTTGGCACGAGTGCTGCGTGTGCCAGGTGGACCTGCAGGCGCGCTCACCTTCATTGTTGTTGCTGACGTGCTGGTTCCCCACCTCCAGGTGGACGTTGTCCTGCCTGCTTTCCCCTTTGCTGCGCTCCAGCCGGCCCTCCGAGCCCAAACCCGACGGCATCTCCTTCATGTTGAAGCTGGGGAAAAAAAAAAAAAAAAAAAGTGACGGGGAAAGGCGGAGCCGAGCGTCAGTGTGCAAACGACGGTTTTCAGCGTAGCTCGCTCACCTGTTCATGAGAGGCAGCGTGCCCAGCATGTTGAGCTTGTGGTTTGCAGCAGGCATGGGGACGTTGGCCGGGTCAGAGAACATTATTCGCAGCATGGTCCACGTTGTGGAAACCTTTGTGTTGGAGGAGGGGAAATGGAAGAATTTTATTAGTTTATTGATTTTATTAGGGACACATTATTGATAGACCTCAGCAAAGAACTGCGGATTAAATTGACTTAATGTTTTATATGTATGTATGTATATATGTATGTATGTATGTATGTATGTATGTATGTATATATATATATATATATATATATATATATATATATATATATATATATATATATATATATATATATATATATATATATATATATATATATATCATGAATCAGGGCTTTAATTTGGCTGAGGCTAAACATTGGATGCGCTGTTTTGTTTCACAGGGACATTTATTGTGACGCACATGATCCAAGGATAGATTTTTCTACATTATAGCCTTTCACTTTTATACTTTTTATGGTTGTAGTTTGAACTGGTTTTGGAATAAAGGACGAGTTGTCATTTCCAGACGTCTTTTTTCGCATTTAATTCAATTGAAGAAAATAAAAAATAGAACAAAAATAATCGAAAAAATAAAACTGCACTCTGCACTATGTCGTGGAACCAATAATGTAAGAATTTTGGTAATATTACTCTAGTCTAAATGGTTTATATTTACACCAGTATATGCTGTGCATGAATTGTGTTTAATTAGAATTAATCATAAATTGAATCCGGAGTGAAATCCAGCGGTTTGGATGCAGGTTGGGTCTGAATCTCACCTGAGGTCTTTTCAGTTCCTGGGCCACCTTGGCATTGTGATCACACAGTTCACCAAAGGGCTTCCCGCTGAGGAGGTAGAGTTGTGCGGTCTTGACGAACCAGTCCATGCAGTTGCTGTCCAGATTGGTCTCAAACACGCTGAGCGCGCTGGACACGTGAGCAAACTGCTCCGTCGGGTCAGGCTTCTTGAAGAAGAAGATGGGGTAGCGGCGGTCGCCGCCGGAGTACGGCTTCCTGTTGGCGTCGCTGCTGATGAGACTCTCTTTGGCCGCAAAGGCCAAGTCGCCAAAGAGGCCAAAGCACAGGCCCTCCGGGTTGGCCTTGTCCACGGGGCGGGTGGCGTCCTTGAACATGTGCTGGTAGAGCGTGCTGTCCTTGGAGCCGGAGAGCAGGAAGCAAGGGTCGTGCTGGTGCCGCCAAACGATGCCGGTGGTCACGTCCTTGTGCTCCTCGAAGGTGGCGAAAGGGATGAAAGGCCTGCGGACGTCCCACACGTAGATGTTGTGGTCCACCATCATGGAGCAGGTGGCTAAATGGAACTTCCTCTCTGGCCGCCACTTGACCCGAGCCACTGAGGCGATGGTCTGGACGCAGTAGATCTCCTTGGCTCTGTTGGTGGTCATGTCCCACACTTTGACCATCTTGTCCCTGCCTCCAGTTGCCAGCCATCTGCTGAAACAGAGAGAAAACTCTTATGAAATAAGACAAAAATGGAAAGATGGGCTCAATTTCAAAGGTTTGCAGCAGAGAGATTATTTTCCCTACCTGTCTTCGGGGTGCCAGTCGCAGCAGAATACGGGGCCGTTGTGGGCGGTGAACATGCGCTCGTAGCGGTCCGGACGCCTGATGTCCCACAGCTGGACGTTTCCGTTCTCAAAGGATGCGGCGAAGGTGAAATAATCCTTCATGCTGAACTGAACGTCTCTGACGCTCTCTGACTGGCCTGGGTGAGGTGTGAGAGGAGCAACCAGAGGAACAGACTTCAGAGGGATTTTTCTTTCGTTTCATTCATTTTCAGCGCTGCGAAAACAACCCTGACTTAAGTTCCTGGACGCTACTCAGACGCTACAAACCTGACTTTCAAAACACATGAACTAAAGTATGTCTTTGGATGCAGAGGACAATTCGCTGAGTAATTTAGACAACCACATGGTAAACAAACACAGTTGTAAAATTGCATGTGTGAAATATGGAAAAATAAAACGTAGCTTATTGAAGTCAAACTCTACCTGAGAAAGTGCTGACTGATTCCTTCTTGCGCAGGTCGAAGCACTTCATGAATCCGTCCTGCGAGCCACTGAGCAGCATGTAACCCTCGGTGGGGTGGAAGCACACCTTGTTGACTGTGCGCTTGTGCTCGGTGAACAGCTGGTCCTGCTTGTTTCGAGAAGGCTTCCCCAGGTTCCAGGTGACCACGGCTCCGTTGGTGGCAGCTGTGGCCAGCAGGTTCTCCTCCACCTGGTGCCACATCACATCGGCGCAGCTGAAGTTGAGGGACGGCTTGCGGCCGACGCGCAAGTTCAGCTTCTCCACGAACTGCTCCTCCTCCAGGGCGTAGATCTTAAAGATGTTGCGGCCAGCGACCACCACCTGCGTGGCATCGCGGCACACGCTGATGGCGTTGGCGGGAGCGTCCAGGTGGCAGAACATAGTTCGGCCGCTGACGGCGCTGCTGCTGAGGGCTGTGGTCACCCGTGACATCTTCTCCATGTTCCTGATGCGGACAAGAAACCCAGGATGGATGGGTCAATTGTGCTGCCTTTACAGCTCTACTATGAATCTGGCGTGAGCAAGATGTCAAGCTATTTTAAGACAGTTCGTCAAATGGCCACTGGATGGCACTCTCAACAAGTATGTGCCACATTCCTCACAAGAGCAGGAGAAGACGGCAAGAGCCAGCATCACGGTATTATCACAGACTGAGCAGAACCTACTTTTAGAAGAACTGATCCCCTTGTCACTGTCTGCAGCACTGAGTTCTCTTCAGGTTCTCCCATCAGAGCCAACTGTTGAAAGAGAGACTGGTAAACACAGGACATCATACTACCAGCACTGAGAAACTACAGACAAGTTTTGTTTGTTTCTACTTTACTTGAACTAATGACGCCGCCACAACACGCACAACATCAAATATTTCACGTGTTAAAGTAAATTACAAAAAAATAAAATAAAAAATGAATACATTTCATCAACAAGCAAAATCCAATATGGAGTAAATGATTTTCATTAATTGGATAATTATTATTATAACTTTTTTTTTAAAGATGTAAATTGGGAAATTTGCATTGGGAACAGATGCTTTGAGTCACAATAAAGCACCATTGAAGCCCTTACTGATGGCTCATATTCAAATATTTGCTAAATAAATGGCTAAAATAAAGTAAATGAGTAACTCACTTTTGTTGGACCAGCGTTTTATTGACGACATATGTTGCTCTGAAGTTATTTTTGTTTACATCGGCTACGCGAATCTGAGTCAATTACCCATTGTTTACTTCCGTGTTACCTACTACCGTCATATTAACGGCCGTGCAAACCAGCAGATACGACGAGGTGAAAGACAAAAAAGACGAACCTAACCCCCAGCTGAGGAAAGTGTTCCTCTTTGGAAGGTTGTTTACATCGACTGTCAGTTCCACAATGGTTTCATTTAACGAGCCTCTCGTTTTATCCGAACACTAACGCGCTTGGAGAAATAGTTTTGCTGAGTTTATCTTTAACACTTGTACTTCCTAAACTCGTAGTAAGTTGTGCCTGTGCCATAAACAGGACTGGAATGTGACAGCGATGCTAGCTGGCTAAGCTAGCTCCGGAGCTCTTTGCAAGGCGAAACGTGCAAAATTAAACATTCCCCTAGTGTGTCGAACAACGACGCAACAGAGAATAGTATCACCGGAATGAAGCGCCTTATAGGAAAGCTAAATAACAACGTTCCAAGTGGACAAACCTTCGGAAACTGTTGCCCAATACTTGCTGTGCCGGAAGTAGTAGGTTGTGTCATCTCGCGAGACCTGCGCACATTATGACGGAGGCTTCGTCACTCGACCGCAGACAGGGTATTGCGCTTCTATTGGCGCGAATGAGCTCAAGTGGAGTCCTTGCGACGGTGAGTTAATCATTTCATATTGTGAAGTAGAAACCGGAAGTGTGGAAACATAGGTGTTAATTTAAAAGCTTTGTTTTTCCTTAGAGCTTTCAAGGTGACGGTGTGAGCAGTGCGCTATCATGAGCGCTCTGTTTGCCTGCGAGGATCCTGCGGCATGGAGGAATGTTTTTGATAAATACTGGGATGTTGTGGAGGCAAAGGTCAAAGGCAAGAAACCAGGAAAGCTGCTGGACCTTGACAAGTGGTAAATGTCTTTGCTTCAAGGGCGCTGCAGGCACTTGGAGCAGCTTCATACGTAGTTTCATATAGATTTCATGAATTGTGATGGGGGAAAAAAACATCATAGAACTGCTTCAACTTACTGTTCACGTTCCTGCTTTTCAAATATGTAACACACCTTAGTCGTGTGTGAGTGTCTCTCTTTACTTTGTTGACACTGCCGTTTAGTGGTTTCATTAGTTCAATGCAGAGCCACATCTGCGTATGAGTCATTGCACTGCAAGAAAGCACCTGATGTTGGCGCAAGTCCCATGACCTCCACGCAAAAAGTGCTTTGACTGTGTTGTTGTTATTTCACTGTTTTGTCGGACTTCTAGGTGACGGCGCTCATCTGCTTGTGCATGTCATGTGTGCAGGTACCAAGAGAAGCTTCCCACACACATTTCAAATCGAGCCCAGAAGCACGTCACACACTCAGAGCTGGTGAAACTGATGGAGTGGAAGCTGACTGTAAGAACCAGCAGGTCAAAGAGAAAAGTCACTGCACACACCTGTAGCATACAGAATGTGAAAAGCACATTGGGAAACAGTGCCGTGTGTGTTGCAACAGCGATATCAATCACAATGCAAGCACTTCTCTGCCACATATGTATTTCGCCTGGTGATAGTGTCATGGCATGGTGATAAATTGCACAAACACAGTGCAGCCTCACCATAAAACATGTGGCATAGAGTTCACTCCCATCAGCCGTGTGCTCGATCGACGTCACATTCTTGATTTATTTCCCCTGCAGAGAGGGAAGTTCAGACCGAGACTGCAGCAGTTGGTGGCTTCCAATAGCGAGGACACAGTGGAGAAATGTTCCAGAAAGGCCTTCAGCCTCCTGCCTGACGTGCAGGCAGCCATCGCAGAGCTCAGCGCCCTGAAAGGCGTCGGCCCTGCCACTGCTTCGGGTGAGCGCAACGTCACCGCAGAGGCAAATAGATCGAAGCTCGACACGCCGGTGTAGCGAGCCTGTCGCTGATTGTCTCTTTGCCAAATGTGCAGACGGAACAGCTGGGACACACTGCTCTCTGCCTCAGTGCTACTTATTCAAGTCATGGCTACGATCATCTAAGCCCAAGACTGACTCTCAATTCTGTTCCAGCTGTGTTGGCGGCAGGAGCCCCAGAACAGACTGCGTTCATGTCTGATGAAGCCATGGAGAGCGTGCCAGGCCTGAAGCCCATTCAGTACACAGCCAAGCACTACGACCTCTACCTGGGCAAAATGACGGAGAAGACGGAAAAACTGAATAAAGGTGAGATTGCAGCGATGGGCTGTTCTGTGTTTGTATCCATTATTATTGTTACATTAGACCATAGGTGTCAAACTCTGGCCCGCGGTGTCATTATATTTGGCAATATTGCCTGCCAGTATTAAACTGCATATGTACCACTAACACTACAAATCCCCGGAATGCTCTGCTGGTATTTACTTTAACAGACTATAAGCAATGTTTTGTAATGCACTTTTTCTTACTACTTGGACTTGGGCATGGGCTTGAATGGTTGCACGTTGTCATTAGTTAATTGGTTTATTATCGCTATTTTATTTTTAAATGTATTATTAGCCTATTGAAAAAGATTACTGTTGAAATTTAAATCAGAAGCGTGCAAATAAAAAAGAGGCATTGTACGACTTTTATTTGTGTGTTATTTATTTCAATTTGTTTTGTTTTTTTATTTGAAATTTGATTTTGCATGTGTGCAACTTTTACATTTTGGCCCACTGTGTATTTGAGTTTGACACCCCTGCATTAGACTGTGAACATTTAACAGTAAAGAAAGCTCCCATGTCATTCCCATCTTCTGATCTACAGTTTCAGTAATAAAGCCTTATTTCTTGCTGTAGTGGATCCACAACAAGACTGGACACCTCACAGACTTGAGTTGTGTTTGTGGGCGATGACTGTAGCCCGACGGCAGCAGCTGCCACTCCTCAAGGATGTGGACGTGAAGGCTGGCAGTGCAGCGGAGAAGTCTTCAGATGATGATGCTAGTCACAGACCAATAAAGAAGCTCAAAACAAAATAAAAATATATTCTATACCGTATTTTTTAAATTCAGTTTGCATTTTTGTTGTTGTTGTTGTTTGTTTTTTGTACCCTTTAAAAATAAAATACCTAACATTGCAAAATGTATCATCTTCTGTCGTCTTCAGTCACCTTCAAGTTCCTGTGATCAAATGTGCACGATAATCATACTGCCATGTAATTAATGTTGTATTTGAGATGAACTCTAGAAGTTGTAATTACGGGAGGAAAAACCCCTGCAGCTTTCACATTATCACTCAATTTACATGATTAACGAAAGTGGCCATAAAAATTTGAGAAATGAAAATAGCAACAACTCTTGGACCCACAGCAAGTCTCTAAGTGTTTTCTCATCAATAATTTAAAAATACATTTGCATAGAGGGATTGATATTTTTGGAGTTTTCATTTATTGATTGTTGAACCATTAATCATCACTACTCATGCTTTGGCACACTGAAGGCACTGAGTCTTTTCCACAGTATTGTTCTTTATTTATATTGTTTCTAAATTAAAGCCAAGTACAATGAACAGTACAAAATAAAGCAAAATATATTCATATATTTACAATATAAAACGGTTCCGTTGAGAACATTTAAAAAGTACAATAGATTGTGAAATAATTGGTGAGGACTTTGATATAAATAATTCATTTGCAAATTTAGTCTTCCTTTAGTTCCCTCGTGACCGAGAGAAAAATAGCTTCTGCTTTTTTCTTTTTGTAAACGCTGTGTTGGCGCAACCTCTTGTTTGGTCTCAGAGATTGAACCTTGTAAGCTTGGCACCATTTTATCATTACAAGTAAGCAGCTCAGGAAAAATACTACCACAGCAGCACAGATACAAGGTGGATTGGTTTTTTGTTTTTTCTAAATTATTGACAAAAAATGAACTGAGATACTGAAACATGACCTGTTCTATTTGAATGCATGAGCGGCTCAGGCTGGATTTGTGGAGATGGACAAAAAAGAAACTGTCTCAAGGCAAGACACTGAAATTCAAGCAATGTTCTGCAAACACTGAGGCAAAGCAACAAGCCTGAAGATACACGGTCACACTCAGAGAAATCCTGAACCAGAGCTATCCTCACTACCCGATAACGATTTTACTTCTGAATGAACACTGGAGCTGAACTCTGGCAATCTGCAAGCATGAGTCAGTGACACATGAGCTGGTCCCAAATCCCATGCTTCTATAAAACCTTTAATAAAATGAAAATATAAGTCTGTGAAGCGTGTGCACACTGAGGGCTCTTTTAAAAACACAGCAGACACATGCGGCGGGAACTATGGATGATCTGCTACGGCACCAAAGACTATCGGTCATGTGGCAAAAGAGTGCGCCAGCAAACATTAGCAGTCACCTGCTAGCTATTAGCAGTGCCTTCTAATCAGGTATTGGTGTGTGTTTGCTTTATTGTCTACTTTTTAATTAAAAAGTAGTAAAAAAAACTTAAGAGGCAGCAGTATAAAGAAGAAAACTAGCTGTGAGTGAAATTCCGGACGCTAGCCATTTGGAAATAGTGTGCCACACCATGAGGAGACAACACTGATCCTAACAGAAGTATGAAGCCAACCTGGATGACTTGGTGAGGCAAATGACAAAATCTGCAGCCTCTTCGCCTGTCGTCTCATCTCTCAGCGTCCTTCTCTGAGTTTAAATGCGTGTTTGTCGTGAATGTGCAGCACGGCGTGTTCGGCGTGCATTCCTAGAGCACGAGGCCAGTTACATATAAAAGTAATAAAAGGCAACATGGCCAGCTTATTGGCAAGCAGCACTTTGCAGCAGCTACTAGTACTGGATACACGGACAAACAAACCCTCAGTTGTTTGCACTGCAGGTCATGTGCCTGATCCATACGGGACGGAGCGAAAGGCCGGCCCTTTCTGCGTCGTCCCGGGCTCGCACAGAACCACAAGGCATCGGGCTTAACAGCACAATGGATTGGCAACGACGTGTCAAAGAATATCGATGACAGGAGGGAAAATGGCACATGCAACAAAGTCGTCAGAGAAAACAAAAAACCCCAACAACAACATGTTGAGACACAGACAGAGTATTAGGGCCACAAGAAGAGAGAGAAAAATTCAAGTTTCTTTCGAGAATAATGTTTTAATGTTTAAAGTTGAATTTCCGTAAATAAAGAGGAAATTTCGAAAATAAAGTTGAAATTTCGTGATTTAGGTGAAAATTTTGAGAGGAAAGGTTTTGGAGGTTAAAGTCAAAATTCTGTTTGAACTATAAATGATCAAACCTAAATAAAAAGACCTTTGACCTTTGACCTTGATCCAAAAAAAGGTCAGAATTCTTGGAAAAAAGCTGAAATTCCATGATTTTAGGTGGAAGTTTCAAGAATAAAGTCGACGTAAACTTTGTAAAGTCAACGTTATTCAGGGAATTTTGACTCTCCTTCCTGTAATATTTTTCTCTTCTTTCGGCCCTAAACCTCTTTTGTAAAGAGATATGTCAAATGTGCTGCACAGAGAAGAAAGACGTTTTGGCTTCAGTGGCGGGAAGGCGGTGTTTTTTTTCTTTCTGTTTGCTTCTTATCGACCGTCTCACTGACGTTAGCGGCGCCCGTTACACTCGACACCGCCGTCCCGTTAAACGCCAATGTCACACCGAGACGGCTACTAAATATACATCACGCAGCCTGTCGAGGCCCACTTATTAAGAGAAAAGATACCCTGTCTGCAGGCTGTAGCTTCAGGCTGCAGTGCACCCTGGCGTCACTCTGACACAGAGGTGTTGTGACACCAGCACGACAGGATGGTGAAGGACGGACGCTGCCGCTTCGCAGCCCTGCTGAGGGGGTTTTCCGCAGGGACGCTTCTATCACCCCTTCAATATGATCTGCTCTGGGAGGTGTCTTATTAGACAATAAGGTCGGGAGATTTGCCTTTTCAGAAAAGAAATGTTACGCGTGTGAAAGTGTTCCTTCCTACTAGTGTGCGAAATAACAGTAAATATTCAGGCGGGGGGTTCCCCATCCGACCAATACCAATCTGTATTTCCTTAACATGCAGCTTCTTTGCATCAGAGCTCATGATCACTTTAATTCTTCTGCAAGGTGTAAACCAAGTCCCTTTTCCCTTTTGTGAATAATATTTTTTTTTTAATGAATATTAGATGGGGTGATCTTAATTATTTCTTTTAGTGACCATATATATAGCTTTCTGAAAAAATATAAGACCCCCTTAAAATTTTGCTTTGAGGCTTTCAGGGTGTCTCATGTATTTCACACACTGCTTCCAACCCCTTCAAGTTTCTTCTTTTCCCTTTCCTTAACTGAATGTTACACTTTAGGTAAGACAAACTCAACATTCATTTTTCTGTCCCGATTTTTAGCTGAGTGCCCATCTCCTGGAAGGGCAAACCAAATCATAGGAAACAGACAAACACGCAGCCTTTACTCGCTAGCCCTTTGCAGCCCTTTTGGGTTTCTATGAATCTTAGAACTACAGAGGCACATCAACCTTCTCCCAAGCCTCCTTTTCATCTTCATTATAGGCTAACAGGGTGTGTATGCATTATTCATCTAGGCATCTTTGCTAATAGTTTCAAGCCATCACAAGAGTTCCTGTCAAAGAAGCATTAAGACCAAGTATTGGCTGATGTGCATGTGTATGTATGTGCGCGCACGTGTGCCATCCTGAAAATGGCTTTTTCTACGCGTTTCCTGGAGATTCCCTCAATTAAAACGGTCTTGAGAGTTTCATGCGGAAGCAAACGCTGAGCACTGTATTTACAACCAGCCGTCAAATTGGTAAACGCATAAACACTTTTTTTTTCTCGGGCAGCCCGTGGACATTCAAATGAATTATTGATTGAAAGGCTGGAAAATGAAGCATAGCATGAGAAAAATGTAATAGCCAATCCTCGCCTGAGCCGAAACCCCTTCCGCAGATGATGCACGGCCGACGCACCGTCCATAATTTGTTGGTGCAAAAAAGCTGAACTGCAGCGAGGTGTCACGGCGCCGCAGGCGGGTGGGTGGGGGAAGGCGGTGGCGGGCACTTTGTAGTAACGAAGCTGCAACCACTGAAAAGAAAATTGAGTCCAGCTACATTAAAATATGTGTGAGAGTCCAGAGCTTCACAGGTTGCACTTGCACAGTTTTTCTTCTTTTGCGTCCCCTGGCGAATATTCATGTTTCATATTCATGACGGTCGATCACGCAAAAGGGGATGAAAAGAGCCATAGAAGCAGACAATCAGCAGGTATGGAGGCAGCAAACGTGTTTCCCTCTCAAATTAGTTCTTCCTATGGCTTGTTTTGTAAAGCGCCTCAGATTTAAAAACACAAAAAAACAAAACAAAAAAAGAACAAATCAGGTGAGCCTCTGACGGCCATCCACGAACCAGGGTTGGACTTCGTCTCGTCGACTGTTCAAAGCGTCACGGTAGATAATCAGGAGAACGACAATCAGCATTAAATCTGCACCATTTGAAGTTTTTCTCTCTTCTCCTCCTTCGAGGAGGAAACGATACAAATAAATATTCTCTTGGTTATGAACATACAATATACACATCCACTATCAAATGAAAAAACAGGGACAACTTAATAACACTTTGTTTTGTTTTTTTCTTCTTCTTCTTCTTGTTCTTCTTCTTTATAGGTACATTCCTTTACAAAAGTATACAGTCCCTAAGAATGAGAAACTGAGGTATAGACTGGGCCTCGCAGGGAGACCCCAGTTCTCTCCAGAACACAGAGGTCAGAGGTCAGGTGATGACACATCCGTGCTCCTCCCAGTTCAGTCTGTCAGAGCGAGAACAGGCAGAGGCCATTGTGTTGTGTGTGTGTGTGTGTGTGTGTGTGTGTGTGTGTGCGTGCGTGAGTGAGTGTGTGTGTGTGTGTGTGTGTGTGTGTGTGTGTCTTTCTCTGCTGTTTGACCAACAAACTCAGGCAGTGTCATGTTCTCACAGATGGGGTAAGTGTGTGTGTCTGATTGTGTCTGATTGTGACAGAGTGTGTGTGTGTGTGTGTGTGTGTGTGTGTGTGTATGTGTGTGTGTGTGTGTGTGTGTGTGTGTGTGTGTGTTCTTGTGTCATTGAGAGCCACAGAGTTTGGCATGGCATATTTTACACGATGAATGTATCAAGTTGGCGGTGAGGAGTGGCTCTCTCGCTGAGGGAACCACTTCCTCCTCCTTATTTTTTTTCTTTATCTTCCCCTCAGTCAGTTTTGCCTCCCGTGTTTCTTCATGCCTTGTCCGTGTTGTGTGAACAATGTGTCAGTGTCCACAGTGTATCTATGGTGTCATGGAAATGTAGAAAAAAAGTAAGCTGTCGTCCCGTTTCTTTTTCTTGTTATGAAGTGAAAATGATGCACGGAAACATGAAAGACTCCCCATGGAAGCGGGAAATGCACAAGTTTTTACCTGAAAGCTTGCATTCTGGATTTTTTGTGTTTCTTTCCTCATACAACTTTCCGTGAAAAATGTTTTCTCTGTCGTTTTAGCACTTTTTGGCAAAAAAAATTTGGTTGATGTCTTTGCAATTTAGCAGCTCAGTTCCAAGAAAAAAAAAAATCCTGTTTGTTGTTTTTGGTTTTTCAGCCTTTCTGAACAGCTACAACAGCTTTTTTGACAATTACAACAGGGCTGACATAGTGTTCTTTTTAAAATTTCCCTTAAATTCTTTCTTGCAGCTTTGATTGGTGGCAGAAAAGCCTCAAATTCAGACCAAATCCATCCTAGTCTGTGTTAGCGCAATCTCCGATCTTCAGTAATGACAGAAGTCTTTTTTTTAAGAGTTTTTTTTCCCTTTTGCCCACCTCAAGAAGTCAAACTAGACTTCTTTGGGGCCTTCAGATGTATGGATGACGGCTTAGAACGAAACCGCTGATAAAACGACTTCTGAAAACGCCTGCAATAAACGAGCACAATGGCTAAATGCTCACAGAGTGTCGATGTGTCGATGAGACTTCAACATTTATATATATATATATATATATATGTATGTATATATATTTATATATATATATATATATATATATATATATATATGTATATGTATGTATATATATATATATATATATATATATATATATATATATATATATATATATATATATATATACATATATATTTATTTTTTTTATATAAAAAGATATAATGCTCCTCAAAATTGATCTGAGGAGCTGTCATCTGTACTTTGTTGCTACTGTAATCCCTCTTTAATAAAAGAGACATATTTCCTTTGATTTGCAAAGAATCTGTAGAAAAGGGTTTCTGGTAGATTTTTGGATTTGAATGATCTGTTTTCACATTTGGGTTGAACTCAAAGCAGAAATGGCATTTTTTTTGTTTTGTTTGTTTTGACTTGGTTGGGAGGAAAGCTTCTGTTTGGAGTCAGTGAACATGTTCAAGGTGTAACTAATGGGGTCAAGTGTTAGGGGAGGGCGACGTGGGGGGAGGCGGCCCTTCATCAGGGAGGGGGCGGGATCTGCACCCCCAGCAGCTCGTAGGCGAAGATGTTCCAGAAGATGGCGAAGAGGAGGAAGGTGATGAAGGAGAAGACGATGACCCACCAGGAGCACTGCTTCTGCAGACTCTCCTCGTAGCTGCGCAGGATCAGCAGGCCCATGCTGATGCCCACCACGGCCCCCGACAGGTGCGCCATGAAGCTGGGCTGGGGCCCCGAAGAGGGCAGCGGCGGAGAGAAGCGCAGCCAGACGGCGCGACCCACCTCGGAACTCACTGCGGAGGCACACAGACAAGCCAGGAGTCAACACGGAGGGACAAACACTCTGAAGTCAATCCATGGAAACAGGGTCGAGCACTGCAGGGGGCTTTACATGGAAAGGCTCGAGCCTTCATAGGGGAGGAACCACATCAGGTAATTTCCACAGGTGTGTTATTACACACATTAATATAGTAATAAATATAACATCTTTCTGCTGGTTACATAAGGAGGATGAATTTGTTGCATATGCAGTGATTTGCTGAAGTTGCTTAGACACTATATCATGTTTGACTAATGAGAAATTCCTCATTACTAATAATAATGCTACAATCCAGAAGAAATTAATGATCTTATAATTTTAAGATTTTTATTTTATTTTTTTTAACCTATGTAGTATTTGAAAAACTTGGCCTTGGAAACAATTTTTAAAAGTCACTTGAGAATGATTATCTTCTTACATCCCCTGCTGACACTCTAGAAGTGTTTTTTTAAATCTACCGTTGTTTCACTAGTGCACTATGAAGGATTAAAGGTGAGAGAAACAATGTATCACAGGGGAGTGCTTCCAGAATCGTCTCTCTTTTGGCAGAGAAAGAGGATTTAAACAAAGCCTTACCCTAAAAAGTGTTGCCGCTTGATTCTCATCGCTGTGTGCGACTGCCAGAGTTGAATAAATACTCATTTCAAGAGGAGCAAATATTCACTCAGCCTTTACCGCGTTTAACGTCTTATTTTGAAATTCCTTTATTTGCTAAAAAGAGCAACGAGGAGGAGAGCGACTCCTCAGCAGAGAGTCGCAGCTCTCTGTGCTCAGGAACAGATGGAGGCAGCATATTGCTTACTAATGAAAGTCACAGTGTTTGGGCCCTCGTGTGGAGAAGACAGAACAAGTAGTGCGACTCGAAAGCTTTAGAATAGAGCAGCACGTCCGGTCACAGAGAACCTCGCTCAGAGGGCAGCACTAAGAAAAGCACAAGAGGCAAATCTGCCGCTGTGATTTAAAGGGACAGTTCAGCATTTTCTAATCCACATAACCCTTCTGGAGTTTCACAGAGGGATAAAACTCCAACCTATGATAGCCACATAGTTCAAAACCATGTAGATCAGGAGGGCAAAGAGTCAAGCTGCTCAGCCAACAACATGGAGGTGAACTGTACAGGTCTCGTTACCTCCAACCTCATTAAATACACAATCCAACAACTCACCCCCTGCACATTCACCACACAATGAAATAATAGTTTGATATCGCAGTATAGCGAGTTGTTTTCAAGGTAAATGTATAACCGGAACTATAAACTATATTAAAACAAGGCTTTATTGAGTAGAAGCAGGTGTCTAATGTTGGCAGACTTTGTGTTGGCAAGTGGTGATGATTTCTACACTAACCAAGACCCAGAGCCTGATTTATGTGTGCAGATCACATCTTGGCCATGAGCGCATTTGCTGGATTGTGTATTGTGTATTTGCTGACCAGTACTGTTTAACTCCCTTGGATCTTAAAACAACCACCACTAATAATTAAAGGGAACAAGGTTAATGGCTGTACACAAAATTGTCAAAATGTTGAACAGCCCCTTTAAAAAGCCAATATATTGAGTCATTTTAAAAATAATAATAATTAAACACCTCCAGGTGATTCCATAACCAGCTCGTTAAAATTTCCACACGGCCAATGATATGCTGTTGTAATATTTTGTCACAGCCAATCATAATGTGTGATGTCACAGCAGGACCTTAAGCCCCTTCAGCAGTCCTGACATATCTTGGACTAAAACACTTAGAAGACACCACATGTGTAGCACAGAGACTTGTTGTGTTGGTGAGAACCAGCGTGGCCTCCACAGGTTTCCTCTGGATGGTGGAATTCTGTCCGTGTGTATCACTGCAGAACAGTTACGTGGAAAGGGAAACATAACCGGAGGAGCCCCAACTATTTATTTTCCAGAGAACGCAAAGAGGGCGGCGAGTCTTAAACATGCTGGAAAAATGAAGGAGCCAACATGAGATGCATTCAACTTGGATGGCAGCAGCCGTTGGAGTGTTTGTCTGGACAACTTACTGCAGACCAGCGCCAGGATCATGCGGAGCAGCTTGTATGGACAGCGCATCCCTGCCCAGTTCTGCAACACACAGCCAAAGTGTCTCGTCAGCACAAACAAGCAGGACGCCGACGGCAGCTCCAAACACAAGCACCAGAAGCACATTTATAAACACAGATTTATTTTCTTCATTAAGTTGAACATTTCTCCTTTACTCCTCCTCTGGAAGAAAAGAAAAGATGAGACATAATGTTTCAGAGAGGGGAGGCGGCTCCGAGGCCGCACACAGAGGAGATTATACACCTGGCTGCTCTTCACTTACTGGTTCCAGCCCAGCGGCACTCTATTAATTAGGGCTGTAGTACAGTAACAGAAGGGGAGGCAGCGCCGCTAAATAGCCTTCTTTTGATTCTCAAGGAGAGAAAGAAAGAGGGGACGACAGCTTCATGAGGTGAAATAACACGATTACTCTACAGGATTATATGGGGAAAAAAATGTCAGAGTCACATTCCTGAGTGCTCCTGGCGCAGGGAGGCTGACCCAGGGCCAGCTTCTTCTTCCCCGCTGCCTCCTCTTCTTCACTAACAGCAGAAAATTGAAACAGAGAGCCGCCCCCTCCTCCCATGAAAAATTAAAGGCCGGGGGCGAAAGTATAAATAAGAGCCGCCGCGGCCGTACGCGGGAGTGGCAGCGCTTGTAATGTCACAATAGTTTTAACGGATAAATGATTCATGCGGAGGAGCAGGACGGTTTGGGATGTCGGCGATGTGGAGTCGCCGCGTCCTGATTGGACCGCTTTTTTATGCAGCACTTGCTCGCTTGATACGGTAGCCGAGGACAGCCGAACCATGACAGCCGCTGTATTTCATCCAAAAAATGGATGAAATACAGCTATCTTATGACCTACTTACTATTAATATAATTTCTTCAAGTTCGGCTGGTTGGATTAAAAAGCTTAACGGGCCGCATATGGGTCCCGAACCTTAGTTTGCCCACACCTGCTCTGGGTTTCTGAAGAAATAGGGAAACCCCCATTAAAGAAACCTGCTGTCCCACACCAGACCTTAAAAAGTAGCAGATTTCTTTTTCAAATCAGAGTATAAAAAAAGTGACATGAGTCAGATTGTGATTTGTGTGCTACACGGCGCCGAGATGTACGATCTGACAGCTGAGCTTCTAGCCGCATGACTTCCAGTGAGTGGTGTCCGCAGCAGCGCTCCAAACTTCACTGAACCTGAAAATGTCTGTTCAGTGAGTCGGACAACGATGCCTGATGGCAGTCGGTTAGATATTTTTGTGGACTGGAGCCCGGACAAGGCTTTAAGACTTGCTGGAGACACACAGACGACAAGAGGAAGTCGCGGGAGCAGAACTAACACGTGCCTTGAAGGATTTCCCTGCAACAAAAAACAGGCATCGGGCGCAACAAAGCAAATAAACTGTTGTCTGTCTGTCAGCTGTGAGCAGGGCGCACTTGCCCGGGACCCATCGGCGCTCTTTGATTTGGATCCCTGCTGGCGTCACTGCGCCGCATTAGCGAAAGTGATTTATCAAAGGCAGCATTGCCGGGGGAGTGGAGGAGAGCGGGGAAGGCCGGGGATCTACGCAAATAAACAGCGGGAAGAAATGCTCTCCAGCGCCGTGAAGGGACTTAAATGTATGTTTTTGTTCACCAGTGGCCGCAAACATAAACTAAATAATTAATGAAAGTGCATGAATGAGACGAATCCCCTGACAAGCACGTCCAGTACTGGAGAGAAAAGCGTCTTTTATCAGCAGAAGCTCCTTCACAGAGGACACACGGGACACTTAAAGACATGAGAAATGAGCGCGCAATTGTGTAACATTTTAACAAAATGCGGTGTTGATTTCTAACATTAAACTGGCGGCACCTGTGCGGATTAGATGTGGCTGTCAGCACATTAAAACGTTGGTTTCAGCACAGTGAACCTACAACTTTGGTGACAATACAAAGAGAGCAACGAAATGATGTTGTTTTCACTTTTTCTACCTCCCAATATTGCTCAAAACATTCTTTCTATCTGTCTGTCTGTCTGTCTATCTATCTATCTGTCTTACATTTGGATGGTCAGCTGTCTGGTTGTGATGCTATTCTATTTGTCCTCCACCGAAACACCCAAAAACCAAAAAGATGATGTCGTGGTGTAGGCGTTATGATGATGATTGAATTGAATTGAATTGAATTGAATTGAATTTTATTTTCGTTTACAATGTAAATATAAAGCAATCTTGTGCAATCAACTACAAGAAATTATATATTTATAAAACAAACACAACAAACAACTACAAAAACAACAAAAAAACCTTCCAAAACAAATTTGCACAACTAGATACATTAACATTTTTTTTTTTTTAAACAACTCTGTAAACGAAAAAAGGAGTAGGCTGAAGCTGAAGCTTATTTTTGCCTAACCTATGCGGTCCATCAGAATTCCTGAAATGTTAGCCATACAAAAACCAAACAATGATGATGATGATGATGATGATGATGATGACGACAATGAGAGTTACCATGACGACGTTGGCCAGATGTGCCGAGCACAGAGCGTAGACCCCGCCGGAGCCCCCCACCACTGGGGCGCGCATGTCGGTGATGGACACCGTCAGAGAGCCTGCAGAATTAGCAAGAGAAAGAGAGAGAGGGAGGAAGAGAGAGAGAGAGAGAAACGGACGTCAGAGAGGCTGTGGTTGTGTTTGGTGGACAGCAGAGGGGAAAAACAAAGAGGACGATTACTCATCGCTCAGCAGCCGCTAACCTTCCTCGCAGCATATTTTGTTTTTTGTGAAACATTGCAGCGTTCCCAATGACTCTCTCCTCACAAGGACGCTGCTACATCAGCTGATCTTCTCGTGCCTATTGTGCGCCTCCATTGTATGCAGCAGATGCATTGTGTGTCACTCCGCAGTCCCCAGGACACTTCTACCGTGACTGCGAGGTCCACAAAAAGAACAACCGGCTAATTATGCTCGAAAATGACAAACAAGTGGAAAAGGAAAGGTTTCCTAATTTGATTTTTATCAATTAAAGAAAAAAAAAAAAGTCCATCTCATAATGGTGTGCTATCACAGTCAGGCCAGCAGAACAGAGTGGAAGGCTTTGCAGAGGAGGCTAATTTTCCAATTTGTGCGCTCTCTCGTCCTGCTTATATTCATGAGTGAAATGTAATTTGTGGAGAGAAGTCAAATGTGCTTAGCGGAAATACGCGATGTGAAATCAAAAGCAGTCGTGGCGTTTTGGCACAGAGGAAGCAGGAAGATTTTGACACCGTGCAGGAAATTATAGTGTTCTAAAATCAGCACATCTACTCATTAGTCAACACTGTCCTCAGCAGTGTTTATTCAAGCAGTGTAAATTATTTCTAAGCACTTATTAAGTGGGGTTATTGTCACCTATAGGCACCGGGCGCAAAGTGTTATTTCCACAGAGAAGTGGGGTTTTCAGAAGGACATGACACCACCAAACATCTCGCAAAGGCCGTTGCATCGCCGGCAATTTGATTTTGAAAACTCACACATTCGCCTCTGCCTAAGCTCCAATCTAAAGTGTTTTCAGTCCACCTGAGTAACCCAGAACCAATCATCTTCCCTTTATGTTTGTCACAAAAGCAGGAAGTGAGTGCACTGAAGACTCCCCCTGGTGGAAAATAAGTTCTGTGCATGAACATTGAATGGACTTTGCCAGAGTTTTGTTAGACGTTGCAGTGCGCTGTGACTCAGGGGTCTGATGTTGCTGCTCACACCAACCAGAAGTTTTAGGATGGAACGGGGAACTGACAGGTGGATCAGGGCAGCTGATATTTTGGGCTCAGGTCTCAATTTAGCGATCAGTCTACATTCCAAATCTCATCTAGGGTCTGAGCTTTGGGTCAAAACGATTCTTTGCTGCAGGGTGTCTGGCTCTCCCTCAGAGATGGGGTGAGAAGCTCAGCCACCTAGGAGGGGCTTAGAATAGTGCCACTGCTCCCCCACGTCAAGAGGAGCTGACTGAGGTGGCTCCGTCCTCTGATCAGGAAGACTCCTGGAGGAAGTGTCTGGGCATACCCAAGTGAGAGGAGGCCTTGGGGTAGAAGACCTTGTGGTAGAAGACCTTTGGGCGTCCCTGGAAGAGCTGGTGGACGTGGCAGTCTGGGCTTCCTTACCTCTACAACCGCAACTCAGACGAGAATGACAACGATCTCAGTTGTGGGCAACTGCACTTCTTTCTTGGCTACCGGAAAACATCTCCAGAGCTAAGGAAGTCTCTTGGATGAAAGCTGAAATAAATATAGACCAAAAAGAAGGCTGGTTGCCAACAACTCTCAGAGCCTGAACAGACTTCTCAGGGTTTATTTAAAGGTGTTTTCCCAAATTGACGAAAGAAATATGTCCAACAAATTTAGGGAAGATTCTGTGTGACGGCCACGTTATAAATACTGTGTCTCTGCACTTGATTGGTACAATGAAGACACTGATCAAGTGCAACCCAGGTGCACACAGTCACCGTGAACAGCCACATTTCATGGAACGTTACAATCTGGGATTTCCAATCCATCCTGTAACCCCGCCCACCACACACCACCGCACCCTCCAGAAATTTCCTGTTACACATCAAGACGTCAGATATCACAGGATCTTTAAAACATGGGCATTAGATGCAAATTAAGCAGCCGTGCCACACTGCGTGAGAGTGACTCTTCTCCTCTGGAAGACTCAGACAGACAGAGAACAGAGACCTCAGACATCCCATCAGGCGTGAATATTAAACCTTGTTGCTGCATCGACGTCGCAAATGTTGCAGTTGCACCTGCTTCTGCATGGGTGGTGGTAGTGGTGGTGGTGCGACCAGCAGTGAGCGACACCGCTGCCAAGTAGGACAGAATTCCAAGCAGGAGGGACTCACGGCGAGGGCGCCATCAGACGCGGTTAATTATGCAAATTAGCTGATAAGGGAAGCAGAGAGGGCTGATAAAACAAAAACAGACCCCCTTTGAAAAAAAAGAAAAGAAAATCAAATAAATAAAAAAAAAAAATCACAGCCGGGCTTTTGCTGAAGTTGTGATCTCAGATCTATAATGCATGTCGCCGCATTCATTAATTCCACGCATGCGTGCGTGAGTGCGTGTGGCTCTGCGCTGAATAAACATCAATGGGAGAGCGCCGCGTCAGCCGGCGGCGCCGATCGCAGGGAGACAGACGGTAATCAGAACCACCCACCCCCGCCCTTCCACGAACCCCCCCCCTCACTATCCCGACTCACTCATCTCCCGCCGCTGCGACCTGCGACACCCACGGGCTCCTCCACGTGGATTTATGGGCCGGGTGAGGGCTAACGCCTCAGCCAAAGATTCTGACGAGATTTACCGTGGCCCATTTTTTAAGCGGTTCCACAAAATTGCAATTACATAGCGCGCCGTACAGTGTGTGTGGTCTCTGATCTCTTCAAAGTCAAGGAGAGAAATTGAATTGGGGCGACTTCAGCAGCAGCAGCAGCAGCAGCACTATGGAGCCACCCCCCCCAGTTAATTTGTGACATGGATTCATCATATTAATAAAATATTGATAGGATGTTGCGGGATAATGTTTTGAGAGATTTAGCTTTGGTAACGTTTTTGTCCATTAGTCCAATAAATGTAGTCTTGTAATTTGTTAAAGCATTCGACATAAGCCACAAACACCAGTCTATTACTGTGGAACAGACTTATGAATATTTATATTTCCCCTTTTCTTTTTGGCCCATTTACACTTTCAGCAGACAAGCATCAGCGTTAATTTGGAGAGTTTTCAATTAGTTTCCTTTTTAATGTGAGGATAGAAGTGATACAAAAATGGAATGAAAAATCTGCCATGCTATTCTAGCTTGTTTTTCTTTCCTTCCATAACTCCTGAGGGGGCCGCAGGGCCACATCTTCAGCTGTGGCTGTCTTTAATATCAGGCGGCTGGGACGACGCGTTGCGCTTTATTTTGAAATAACTTTTTCAGAATTTGCTGTTTGGAAGTTCCAGGATCCAAGTCCTCAGGGAAACTCCTCGCCGTTGGGTCCTACATCTTTGAAATGCCCTGAAACTTAATCTAATTTTTTTTTTTCCAAGATAAAAATCAGAGCATTTTTCAAAGCAGAGACAGGATCTGACAGAGAGGTCACACCTCCGTCTGCAGGTGCAGGAGAACCTTCATAGGAGGAATCGGCCCTCCACAGGGGAGCAGGAGGAAAAAAAAACCTCCCCTGCTGGCTCGACTTTGGCGAGACACACACACCAGAGTACTGTATGAATATTAAACAGGGTCTGTCATGTTGGCTCTTCCGCTTTAGGGGGATTTAAAATTTAGGATTACTGCGCTCGGCGGGAGGCTGAGACGGGAGGTGTGCGATTATTCCAGTGCTAGGTTGACGCGCCGCCCGTCTTCGCCGGGGACAGATAATTTATTGTCGCCGGGCTGAAAGTCATCGTTAACATCCTCAAATCTTTTTGTGCGGCGCTAACATTTACAAGAGCCTTCCACGGTGAGGGCCACCAGGGCAATGTGCTCCGCTGCGAACTTCAAAAAAAAGTCAACGATCGTCGCAGGGACAAACTTCCAGCACCGCTCGGGGCTGCCCTTCAGCTGGGGGGCGACCTCTGGGTTTTTGGCATGCTTGTCCAAGGCTGAGGTTTGATCAGATGTATTGTAAGAACTGGATAAAGGACTGGCAATATTCTTTCCAGTGGTCACTCGAGGTACTTTGGCCCAAAAAGCATTTTTTCCATAAAGAAACAAAAAAGAAACAATCTTTCTATCATAGATTTTCCAAAAATAGTAAAGGCCAGAAAAACGCCTGGAAAAGTTTATTTCCAGTGTGACGTCACAGAGTCATATGTGCTGTGTCTCAGGTCTTCCTGATTGGCTGATGCGTCCAGGTGAATCACATGAGTTACAGAGGCATGATGGGAAGTGACACTACTGCGCAAGCTGCATTATGTGGAAGCAACATGGAATCCAAAAACCTTTTTGGAGTATGTGCTGGGGGAGCAACTCCATTGAAAATGGGCCGCCGTATTGGATCCCGGGGTCTTGGGTTTGATCGAGCCTGAGGATGCACAGGGAGCACGGCAGTCGCTAACAACACAGGCTGCAAAGAATCTCTGCAAAACAACGTCTCAGCACAAGAAAAAACAACTTTTCTCATTTCATGGTCTGTCAGCACTGAATAGGGTTTCTGAGCCAGCTAGAGAGCACTGCACAAACTAATTATTAAAATAAATAAATAATTAAATTAATAAATTAATGAACCGCTATAGATCTCCATTAAACAGCACATTTAGCCCTCTGTTTACAGCCTTCCAGAAAAAAAAGGCCCCACTTCAGGAGGACTGAACAAAGCTTCCACAAACTTGGAAGGGGCCAAAAAACAACAACAACCAAGGTGGCCTCAGAAAGTCGAACCAACACCACACTGGAGGTTCAAGGTCTCCTTCCATCACAAAGGGCAGAACCCCATCCCTCCATCCCTTATTTTTGGAAAGTGGAGCAAGCTAGGGGAGTAAAGGAGGAACCTTTCTTCTGGGCTGTTTACTGACATATTATCATTAGGATACATTAGTAAAGTGAGTGTATAGGGGTTTAAGTCGAGGCAACTGGACGAACTAGTCCTGTTGCCTCAACTTAACCCTTCCAGTGATTTAGCGCTGTACAAATAAAAGTTTATTATTATTATTATTATTATTATTATTATTATTATTATTATTATTATTATTATTATTGTTGTTATTATTATTATTATTATTATTATTATTATTATTATTATTATTATCATTATTCCACACTAAGATGACTGGACGACTGAGAACCTTCACAGACACCAGTAAAGTATAAGACATACTGTAAGATAGGAATTCTAATAATCTGCCACGACTCTGAAAGTTTAGTGCCTGCAAAACAACACAACGCTGCTGGTTGCAGAGTTTGACCCGCAAGTCTTCAGTTGCATCCTCAGCCACTAGTTGTCCTGCAGCTCGCTGACGTCTTCCTGACCCTATGTGACAGGGTTCGTCACCGCCGACGCTGGGACTCATCTCCTTGACATGGAGAATGCAGCTCTGGCTGCTGGATTTTCCACTACGTCAACCAGCAAATCGGGGACTTTGCCTTTTAGCCGCTGGTGACTCCCCTCCAGACCCCCCTACGCAAAGTGTGTGTTTGCCAACAAGTGAGCTTGGAATAACGAGTCGCAGCTGCTGCTGCATCTGCAAACACCTGAAGTCAGTGTGATTAAACTAAAAAGAGCGCCACAATCAGGAAGGAAAAAGAAGGTGCCTATATAGTTGATTTGTCACTTGGCAGGGTTTTTTGAACAGAGTCATCTCAATAAAAATTGAACAAACTGACTAAAGCAACTTCAGCCACAGTGAAAAGCCACTTCTGAAATGTAGTTAAAAGATGAAGTGAACAACGGTTGTTTTTTTCCTTCTCTGAACCAAAAATAAACAATAATATAATGTCAAATCATACTTAAAGAGTTGATCCCTCCCAGCAAGTTTATTATGCAAGATGGGAAGTTATAGGACGAGCTGCGTTCATATATTTAGTTCTGTCTATAGTTAGATCTGTCATGTCAATAACAAATGTCGCAACAGCCTTTGATAGCAGGGCAATCAGATAAGCCACATCTCATGAAAATAATATGTCAAAAATGTTTCAGATCGACGCTATTTAAATAAAAGTTATAAAATATCTTCTTGTATTGCACAGAGGGCAATGAGACTTAGAAGTGTTTTTTCTGGCTTTGCTCTGTTTCTGTTCACATTGGGATCCATCCTGCATGTATTTAATCTTGTGGCTGTGCACAGACAAATGCTGCCGTCAGCAGTCCGGCAGCAGCCTAATAAACTGGGAGATGTCTGATCAGATTTATTTACAAAGCACAAATAGGAAGAGGAGGAGAGTAATGGAAATAGTGAGAGCCTGAAGAAGGACGACGCAGAAGACGGAGCTGAAAGTGCAGTCACGCAATCAACAGAACACAGGCTCTTTTCCCACTCTGCTCGTCCCTCTTTTCAAATATTTCACAAAGGAAAGTAACTGACTTTATTTCTAGTCAAAAGCCTGATAATAAAGCAGCACTTTGCATTTTTTTTTTTTTTAATTCTAGTTGTATTGTTTTTATCCCTATGGCCACAAATGCATTAGTAACGGAGAACTAAACAACATCACTGTACATTGTAGTTTCTTGACCAATTCTGTCGACCAGATTTCTCAGGAGGAAGTCAAATAAATACAAACAAACACACATCATGGTTCACCTTTACAGAGGCGACATCAGTGGCCGGTGCGTCTGGACACGATTTGAATCCCAACGTGATGGGACTTGCACCAGGCCATGGAGAGTCGACCATCTGATGGCTGCGGCTACACCGCATGGCCAAAACATGAGTGACCTTAAAATTTCACCGTGCAAATCCAAATCATGTGAACTATAAGATTTTTCATGTTTTTTGCCTTTTTGTTGAGCACAAGTATTATGATGAGACACTCAGTTTGTTTATAAACATGTTTCATTTACTGAGAGAAAAATTGTCTGCTTTGTGTTGCTAAGTTATGTCCCAATGGTAAAAACCAACTGCATGATAGCGCTTATGTGGCATTCAGATTTTTTGAAATAATTACAAAACAGCTGAAGAATAATTAAATGTTTTGTCCCTTAGCACAGGAGAAGCACTAAATGAAAACGGATGGACGGATTAAATATATTGTATTTTCTAGAAACGATTACTAAATCCGCCAGTGAGTGAAACTCCAGCACTTTTACGGATGAACTTCCTGAGGTTCTGCCTCGTTGCAACCTTAAGACTTTGATTGATTTGACTGACCTTTGTTTTTTTTGTTTTTTTAATTCGCCGTCACCCGGCTGTATTTTTCCAGGTGAGCTGCAGAAAAAATAAGAAAATGTCAAGGTGACCAAGAGGAAGCGAACCATCTGTCACAGCTCCTTTGTCGACTTTACAGTCCATTTGGAAAGCTTGCGGTTTCAAATGTCACTTAATAAGAGCCGGGTGAGTTTCAAGGCCTCATTTTAACCAGCAGAAGCCAGACGGCCGTTTTAATGAATGTATTTTCCATCCGGGAGGGACACGCCTCCCGCGCGAGGAGAAACACTGGAAACATCAAATCCGTCACCGTTGCCTCTCTCCAGGAAAGAGCAGCGTGACTTGCATTTAGTCCTCGTGCAAATGTAGCACCTTCATCCGTCTCCCTGTGCGTTCCTAGCAAAGCCGTGGGCGAGTGGCGGGGGAGGGAAAAACCCCTCTAACAAGATGCGGAGCGAAAGACGACGTATGCCAGTGCGGCAGTAAGAAGCGGCGATTAAACTGAAGCGTCGGCACCTTCACAGTGACTAAACACACGTCAGCTGCTCTCAGAGCACGTCGGTGCAATCATCGCTGGAAGAAGAGCTTCAATAACGGGGGAAACGCATCAGCAGCTACATCATCCTGAATTAAAAAAATAATAAAAAAATCATATCACCACCAAACCATTTATTGCTCACGAGTGATTTTTTTTCTCTCTTCCTTCTCTTCCGACCTTGGATGGAATGACTGAGTGTCTTCAATGACAAAGGACATAAAATATTACTTCCAGTGCTCAAGGTTATGGGGCCGGGATGAGTGCGAGAAGAGTGATAAGGTAACCCGGCCCGGCTAGATGGAACGTTCCTCAGCGGTCTGGATTTATTGCACGAATCACAGAAACCCAACGGCAGCAGGGGGCGAAACGTGGAAGGCGACTGGGGCTAACGATTACGTTCCAGCGGACCAATCAGATTAGCAGTTTCTGTGTGACATTAGCAGCGTGTCACGACACTTTGGTCAGCCACCACCGGAGTGGCCGGATCCACTCAGCTGATAGGAAGAAAGAGAAATGGAACACGTTGGAATTATTAAAAGATAAAGAGAAAAACAGATGGTGTCTGTTCATTTTTCGTCCATTCAGTTTCTGGTGCATTAAGCGGGACGGGCTCATTTGAATGAAGTGGATGTGACGTCATAATAGGCAGGTGACTAAATACAGCGATGGCAACACTGGCCGGTAACCACAGTGCAGCTTAAAGCAGTTTAACGGACCTCTTGGCAAAGCCAGTCGTCAGAACTGAAACAATCAGAGAGAAAAGCTCTCGGTGCCCTTTTCATGTTGCTCTTCTGCAGCGAAAATTCCACACCGCTGTGATGAGACTGCCTCGATAATAGCATCCACCATTACATCTGCAGCAGCAGCAGCAGCAGCAGCAGCAGCAGCAGCAGCAGCAGCAGCAGCAGCCATGGCTCAGTCTTTCTGGTCTTCTTCAGTGGTTTTCTGCTCAGCTTCCTCCCCTCACACCTCTGTCCTACTGACCCTTAAATGGTCACTTCTGGAAGTGTTGTCTATTGGAGAGATGAGGTAGATCCCTTGTCTTGTTCCGTCTGCCTTGTCTTCAGTGTCATATGCTGCCTTATCGTTTGATTATCTGGTCTGTTAGGTCCTGTTTGTTTCATCAGATTCTGTTCAGTTTGTTTCTTCGACCTCCCCGACTTCTTCCCAATGTGTGATTTTCACCTGCGGCTTCTTGTCTACGCCGCTCCTGATTGGACCCCTGTGTGCTTCCCTACCTTCATGTATAAACAGTCCCCATCTCCCTTTGTCAGGTTGTCATCAATAATGTTTCTTCCTCAGTGGTTTGTCCACATCTTGTACTTTTGTGATTTGATCGATTTTTGTTTTTGTGGCGTTTTTTGTTTTCTTCATCATTCTCTCCCAGTCAAGTTTGTGAATAAACTGCTTTTCACTGGCAAGACCAACAATGTGCTTCGACTGAGGAGGAACAAAAACTGAACTCCTACGCGGAAAAAAAACTTAATTTAAACTTGGGAGACTGGGAGTCCGTTGTCCTTGACTGACCTTGCGCGGCAGATAAATGTAGAGGCAGTGACTTGATGCTGCTGCTGTTGTGTACAGGGTGGGTCGGACAGGAAGTGAGCTGGGTTTCGACCCAGAAGATCTGACTGTGAGGTGGGAAATGGGGGGGAGGGGGTTTGAATATTAGCATGATCACAGAGGCAGGCAGTGCAACGCTCCAAGGTCACCCTGCCTCCCTCAGCGCAGCTCCGCACTTGGGGGATGCTGGGGGCGGGATTCATCACCAACGCGGCAGAGGGCTCGTCGGCCTCCTGAACAACAATGCGGCTGTTTGCGTAACAGAACCACGTCGGTCCGATCAGAGTTTTCTCGACCCGAACGCTGAGATTTTGCTGGGTCACAGCTTCACGCTCCGTCAAAGAGCAGGATTTCAATGTCTTTCAGACTGGCCGCAGACCTGGAAGCTGCAATCAAATCAGCATTTTGGGGGGTTTGGGGGGGGCGGGGGTGTGTGGTCTCGCCACCACTGCATGAGTCACCCAAAAGTGGGAGACCATCCCCCCCGCCCCCGCCGGCACTGACAGATATTTCTCCGTCTCGTCGGTGCCCTTCATCTCCTCCTCTGGCCACGTCGTCCCTTTAGCTCCGCCCACTCACAATCTAAAATTGCTTGATTGCGCGTGTGCACACACACACATTGAAGATGCTGCTGCAGCTGCTGCTGCAGTTGTGACCCTCCTCCATAAAACATATCCATAAAATCTCAAATTTTTCAAAGGAAGAAAAATAACTGGTGTCACACAAAGACCTCAAGATCAAGTTTTTTGTGGTCAACCTGCTGTTACTCAAAGGTCAACGCTTGATATTCTCTCGTACAGTGTAAAACCTGGATGTAAAAACAGCAGATTTCACCCCATTTAATATGATTTCTAGAAAAGTTGTGAAATAGACAGTCCCTTCCTTTCACAATGAAAGTGCTTTGAATAAAAAGACAAGGAAATCTATTGACTTCCATCCGACCTCCCATCTCACAGGAGTCTCATCTTTTCAAAGTCCTACGAACAATAGATGAGTGAAATGGCCATCAAACTTGCCTATTTCTGCTCAAACACAACAATAAAAAAAAAAAAATCTGATCTGTTTTACCCTGCTGCAATGCAACCAAACACATAATTGCATTTCAGACCAACCTAATAATGTCTTTTATTCGGATAAAGTTATTACTATTATTATCATTCTCCTGTGTTCTCTCAAGTCTTTTCTTATCCAACAATGTGGCTTATGTAGGTGCTTTTGTAATATAAATGACTTCACATGGCATTTCTCTGTGTGTCTTTTCCTTGTGTCATCTTGTCACCACTAATGTGTCTGAAGGACGGGGAGACCTCAACAAGCCTGACAGACCTCCATCCTGTCCTCCAACTCACTTCAGCGTCCTTTCCACTTAAAAGTTGCTTTTTTTAAAATGATGCAGCCAAAATAAACTCCCGGCATGTGTGATAATTACATTTACTCTGAGTAAATATGTGGCGTTCTACACTTTGATAAAAGCAGCAGTAGATTTGATAAGAGGAATGCGGTGGTAGGCCAGAAACCCCAAACCCTGCCGCCGCTCATTCAGAGACTGACTGTCCTTCTGTTAATGGGAGAGAATGCAGAAACAATCATGCGGCTAAATTAGGACAAACAGAGCTGCGAGCGTGAGACTAACACAACCTGCCATCCTGCCAGATAAGGGAACATTAATCAGCCGCTGAGAGATTAAACATCACATCTAGCTCGACACGCCGCTTTTTAAGTGATGACAACATCAACTGGCTCACCGGAAAATGAGGTTTAAATGACATCCGATCATTTATCACCGTTTTTTTCTTCTCCATCACAGCTCCCCCAACAGACCGTAAACGGTAGCGGGGCAGCAAATCGCCGCCTCCTGAGTGGCGGTGGCGGCGGCAACGCACGTTAGAAAAAAGCTCTGTCAAACAGCTGCTGTCAAGATAACAGGTGGCTGGACGCACCTGGATTGAAGTCCTCACGCACGCTTTCAACTGTGGAGCGCCGCACCGGTTGGGAAACCAGTGGAGAAAAAAATGCGGGGAAAATTCCCGGTCTTCTTTTTCAAGTGGGATTTTCTTTCCACTGAAATTTGAATTTGATGATGTTGTCTAGGCTGCGTACACACTGTACTTGGTCAAGTAGTGTGACGCTATCAATTCTGCGCCCTTGTGCATTCCAGATTCAGGTCATATTTTGCATGACTTTCATTTTTCAACAAATGCATTGACAGAAAATAAACAGGCATGAAAATCATCATAATCTGCAGCATCAACAGAAGACTGGGCTCCAGGGTGCTCATTGAGCTAAACACTGAAAACATTTTTTTCACTGGCAACTGGAGGTGAAAACATGGCTTCAGATTTCAAAGCCTTCTTTTGTTTATTTACAGACCAGAATGTTTCGATCCTAAAACTTAACTTTGCGCCATCCTGACACAGCTGAATCAGAAGCATGTCAAGTTTTTGTCAAGTCACGTGCAATTAAACAAATTAGCATCAATATGTAAATAGAAACACACAGCAATTTTAACTATTAGCCAATGGGAGTGAGTAATACTGAAACTTTTAGTGTCAATTATCAAATAAACACAGAATCTGTGTATTCACCCCAATATATATATATATATTTTTTTACTTATTTTAGAATTTTATGAAGGAGAGAGCAGCGTTTGGAGGAGAAACAACTCGTTCTCTCCCTGCTGTGATGGATGACTGCGTCAGTCATCGGCAGATGATGCGTCGAAGGAGCGCCGTTTGCACCAAGAGCAACTTTAACTTGATCGCACCACCACTTGTATCATTGCAACAAAGTGTGAAAAGCATTTGTTTGGAGGATGTTAGGATGTGTTACGTTTTCAGTTAATGGATATTGTTAAATGTTTGGATATTTTTGTTAATCAGCAAGCAAAATAGAATTCAATCATTTTCTGTCTTATCCAAAAAGCATCCATCTTCAGCATGTTCTTTTTAAAATCACACATCCATACAAAAAACTGAATGCCTAAATGCCTAAAATGTTCTTCCTTTAATAGCAGAAAATGACAAAACCTAATCTGCTTTTTAAATGCCTCCTACACAATAAGCTTTACAAGACTGTGGCGAAGGGACCTGCCTGCAGGAAAGGCTTCTGCGTCACTCCTGTGATTCACGGTGAAAGCTTTACACAGCTCTTTGTTTTGTCACATTCAAGACCGCACAATTGACTGTGAGAGCTGAAAAGGCTGCAGGAGGAGCCGGTCTGTCTCAAGAGCAAGGTGTTAGGAGACGTCCACACCCTGAGGTTCACACTGGGCTGCCAGCGAAAACACCTTGTTGGGAACCTGTTGATGTCTTGAAGCACAAAAAAAGGAGGACGGGGGGGTTGTTGCTGGCCTGAAGGAAGGAAGAAGAATCAGAAGAGATAGAAGAGATAGAGGAGGAGAAGAAAACTCTCTCTTCTTTCCTCTAATCTGATGCTGTGCTTGAATGTTGAACATGAGTCGGCATTTTCGCCGTCTTCTCTTCTGGCTCTCTCTTCATATTTGCAAACGGGAAGCGTAAATGGGTCTTTTCAGGTGCAGTGTGAGCCCACACAGCTCTGCTGAAAGAAGGAGCTGAGTGAGCAAGGACGAGTGCCGTCACAATACGCCACTCACCCCAAGGACGGGCTGTGCATGCGGCCATCAGCCCACGCTCACCACTTACAGCACATCTTATCTTGGTCTTTTAAACTTTGCGCGTAAACTTCGCAGAAGCACACAGTGTGTGCGACGCGTCGCCTCGCGAGCGCAAACACCGACGGCGGCTGGAACCTCAACGTCCCACCGCCGCAGCGGAATAACGAGCGGCGGGCGTGCAGAAGATGATCGCAACAGACAGCGTTATTGAACTCATGAGCCGGATGAGACAGAGTGAACACAAACAGGCGACTGCCAGCAGCAACGGCACGGGAGAAGAGGGGTGGAGGGAGTGGGGTGGGGGGAGATAGGAGGGAATGAGTAAAAAGCAATATTAATAAAAGACCGATTTCTAACTTTCTGTTGTAAAAGTTGTAAATTTAGTGAAGAAGGGCAGGCTTGTCAAATGTCACTGCGTATTTGACACACACACACACACACACACACACACACACACACACACACCGATTAGACTGTGTGGGGATGAATTTAATTCAATTTAATCTAATTGATTAAAATGAATATAATCCACTCAGGTGTTTCCAGAATCCCCGTACATAACACACGCCGGCGCTAATTTAAACGACAACAACAACAACAACAACAACATCGTTGAGTTCATTTCGACTCTGAAGGTGTTGACGCATGGCACGATTTTCACAGCTGTCTGTGACTTTGGATTTCACACGAGCCGACCGGCTTCAGGAGAATCTCTGACGACGGTGTATCACACATTTAACGGCTAGGCCAGTCGATGATCACTTCCTCCACTGTTCCCCATCGTCGTTTTGATATCGCTGCTCTTTCCCCACCAAACTCCCCGTTTTCATCGGCTGGCACTGGCAGGTTTTTGCAAACCAGTACACACTAGTCTGTGGTATGAAAATTAGAGTCCTAGTGATTGTCACATCCCGAAGGATGCAACATTTCTCCTCCGCATGTGACCGATCATCCCTTCCGAGGGAGCGGTGGGCAGCAGCGGTGCCACACCCGGCGATCATTGGGTGATCAACCCCATCAAGAGTTGCCTGAAAAATTTCAAACTTGGTGGAAGTGTCTGAATTTCACCTCGCACTGAGAGAAATCATCCCTCACACGCTGACTGACCCCGACTGCTGTAGTGCCGACTTGTGCAGGCCAGTGAGGCACGACTGTGAGCCTTGGCCGTAATTGCGCATCCAAACATAAACCGTGCAGTGCCTTCTTAGCTATAGACTGGAATCAAATGAAAGAAGAGGCCACAGCCGATGTACATTTCTACCGTGTGTAAAAAGTCCTGCTAGAAATGTTAAAACGAATGAAACAAACATAAACAAAAACTAAATAATACAGCGCACAAACCTTTTTCTGTGCACGTGGACACAGTTAAGAGGAGTTCCCTGACAGTGTTGGCCATGAGGGTGACATTCCGTTCTTTTTGTGAAAATAACCACCTACGTACGAGGTGCACAAGGCCAAAGACTGTCCCTCCAATCAAGGTTTTTGATAAGCGCAGTTCCAATTCAAACTCAGTGCACTAGTTGAGAAGTCGACCCGCTCGGCAACGCTGCAGCTCCTCCCCCCCAGTGTGGAGGAACTGGCTCCTTCCTCATCCACTCAGACAGTTACGACGACGATAACGTCCGGCGCTGGGTTCATTTCCCTTGCAGCTCAAATTTCCTTCCAGACGGACGGCGTTAAACTCGAGTGTGAACGACAGCGATAAAATCTTTGATGGCCTCAACTGTTAGTCGGGCGCAAGAATCGTAATGAGGGCGTTTTGCCTCCGCAGGCGCAAACATCAACACCCCTCCCTCCTGCTTTGTTCCTCGCTGCTCCAGTTTGAACCGACGCCGAGGCTTAAAACCCCCGAACGGCGTCTCCAGAACCGGAGTCCCCGGGGAGAGAGCCGACATCGTCATCCCTCTTCCCCCCACTTTAAGTCTCATGCTGCTCCTTCGCTCTCCGTGTCATCACTCCGGCAATAAATCAAAGCCACAATAATTCATGAGTGTTAGGACTTGTGTGCGGAGGGAGCACCTGAGTTTTATGGAGCACAAGGAGTTTTGAGCGGCTTCGACTCCATTTTTGGAGCTGAATGTGTCAAAGCAGAGGAGAAAAAGAGAAGTGAGGTGTGGATTTATTCGCTTTACTGTAAAAATCACAGAGGGGGAAAAAAAAAAACTCCTCCCAGACTCGGTGGACTATTGCTCTCGACAACGATCAAATACCTGGAGATTAGCGAGACCTCTGGCAGGATTTTCACTCGGTGATGATAAAAGAGGAGGCTGTTTACAGATCCGTCTGTATTAACGAGATCTGTTGAGATTTACGTCAACGCATCCACAAAAAAATGACATAAATAAATAAATGCCAGCAAGCATTCACGCCTAATGATCAGCATATATGCAAAACAGAAAGTCCTTCCTGCTGTCTCCCTTGATGAGGCTGGGGGGGGGGGAGCTCAATGAGGGTTCTCATCACCAGGCACTTCAAACCTCCGGGCACAGCCAATCACGGGTTCTCAGCTTTTGTCCACCATCATGAGGGATACGATGGAAAAAGGGGACGCACGTTTGTTCGATCCGCAATCAACATTCACAAAGCGACCAAACAAGACGACAAAACCCACTGTGACAACACAGGTGTGCTGGAGGTTATTACACTGTACCGCCTTGGTTCTCAGCAAAGGAAGTCATTATTCAGGACGCCTTCGGCTCCAGCGTATTTATCATAGCGACGTATGTATTTTGAGAGCTTATGTAACACATCGCAGTTACATAAAAGCCAAGAAGTCGGAGGAAAATGTTGCTGCAGCGCAAAGTGAAATAATTATTCATTAAAAATGTCTGCATGTGTTTTCAGCAGGCTGAGCTGCAGTGCCGTCGCTCCCTGCTTTAGTGTGTTTGGAGGCGGTTAAAAGACAATGTCACCTTCACTTTGGAAATGCACACAATGTTTTAAGGGGTACAGTAGTCTGAGAGATGGGACAGCGACGCTCACAGAAAATGCTTGTCATTGAAAGCCAACAAGGATTAAAAATTTGACCGTGGAGTGACTTTTGAAACAGAGAGTTCTTATTAGTGTGATTGTTGTCTGGTATATCTGTATTATGAATGCAATTCTGGGGTGGAAAGTGTTGAGAGATAGTGTTAATGTATAATGTTATTAGTCAACCAGTCAAAAAGATTCTGTTAAATTACAATTTTTCTGTCGTTGTTCTTTCAATCCATAATCCAATCAAATTAAATTGATTAACAGCACAAAAAAAAACAAGGAACAAACTTAAAAATATTTGATTAAAATGCCCCCCCTGCCCCCTGCCAAAAAAAAATAAAAATAAAAAAATGTCACAATTCCTCTTTCCAAGACACCTACCTGCCAGCACTCCTGCCATGTAGAGCAGACTTATCCGCAAGATGCCGTGGACCATCTCCAGCGGGACGCCGATCATCAGCTGCAGCAAGGCGTTGAAGCCCAGCTGCTCCAAGCTGAGTCGGGACAAGCCACCGGCAGAGAGAAGGAGTTAGAGGGCCATGGTGTCTGACGGCAGTGTGTGTCTGTGTGTGTGTGTGTGTGTGTGTGTGTGTGTGTGTGTGTGTTGAGGCGGCGGTGCGTACCCGACGTGCATGAACATGTAGCTGAAGAAACGCCAGACTTGCGCCCGGTGGCCGGGGTGGTAGACCAGGGGGCTCTTCATGAAGTCGGGCTGGTACGTCTGCAGCACCCACTTGTTCAGCATGATCCCGTAGCACATGAACACAATGATCTGCAGGAAGGAAACCAAACTGTCAGTGCTTGCTGACACACTAGGCACTAGAGCTGACGCGATTAATTGATTGATCGATTAATCGACTCGACTGAAAAACGATATGATCACCACCTTCCTGAACGTGAGCTTAGCTTCCGTAGCTCTTCCATCCTTAGCTGTTGTTATGTGTTATCTTTTTAATTTGATAGTTTTTGAGGTTGTTGTTTCAGCTGCTGGTTCTGGAAGAAACAAAATGTTGTTTCTCGTTTTCAGGCGTGTCTTTTTCACAATTTCATTTTTTTTTCATTTTTTTTTTCATTTTTGTTAAAAAAATAATCACTTGATCAAATTGAACAGAACCAATAAAGATAATGAGGATTGAGAAGGATAACAAAATTAACTGATAACTGCAGCTCTACTAGACAGACTCCAAGACTGCTCGACTGGTGGAAAAAGTGGAAATTGGGCTGTGAAACTAAAACCAACTGCATTTAGCAGAAGGAACCCCAGACTTTTCTTGGCTCTCTGGGAATCTCATCTGATGCTTACTAGTCAGACAATTATTGCCCATGGTGGGGGAGTATGTATGTGTGTGCGTGTGAGTGGGGGTGCACATCTGCTTGAAAGACATTCATTTCTTTTCAGAAAATAATGACTCATTGTCTCTGTGAATTACAAGGAACCATTATTATCCCATCCTTACTGTCATTACAGACATTTGCAGGCATTACGAGAGCGCTTGGTTTTCCTCTCCTCACAATTACGACAATTTCAGAGGGAAAAGGTTGGTGGAGTTGCAGGTGATTTTCACCTCTAAATGGAGCAATTTGTTCAAATTTGAAGGCACTTGCAATTATCCAATGGTCAGACTTCTTTGGGCCATGTTGGACTTTCTAGTTTAATTACTTGGTTAACATTTAAACTAAACACAGCTTGTTTTAAAGGCCTGGTGTGGACTGTTGGAAGAAATGTTTGAGTGTATTAGTCAAAGTTAAAGATAAAGCATTTACACTCCTAACAAAAAGTTTGGAATATTTGGGCTTTTGAGTGAAATTTTAAAATGCTTCTAAAATGCCCTCAATAGCCTTTAAAGGGCAAATTATTTTGAATTTTTCTAAAAAATTAAACAAACGTGTGTGTTTAGCGTTTTCGTACTTTTTGCAGAAAATGCTGCCGGGTCTAATCCACCAACAGGACACTAAAAGTCCTGCTTCACAGACAATTTGTATTGTGTGAGCAAGATGACGCCAAACGAGAAAAACACACATGACGAGTCATTGAGACATTGTCTGTTGTGGCCTTCTCCCAAATGAAGAAACGAGTGTCACTTGTTTCGACTCAGATGCCCAACTTGCAGCCGACAGTTCACATTGTCCAAGCACATGTCTACCATGACCTAGGACATGGATCTGCTCTGGGTTTTGTGACATCACCCTGATATCACAGCTGCTGTCAGAGTGAGTGACGTCAGATCAGGTGCAACAAAAACATAAACGCCGTTTGCAAAAGCCCTCCTCACTGTCAGAGGCAACTAAATCTCACACACTGGTCTTTTCATCCAGACCAGGGAGCTCTTTGACCTGGTTTCCAAGTCCAGAAACCAGTGTTAAAAAAACCCCACCCCCTGCATGGTGGGCTGACAGTGTGTTGCACCTCGAAGGGATGGAATTAGTCGCAGCCGCTAAGCCCTTGACTCCGAAATGGGTTACCAGCGCATATAGAGCTCACAGTAAAAGCTGCTGATCAAAGCCAGAAAATCTTTTCAGTGGCTCTGAAGTTGAGCAACCCGAGCCCTCGGAGCAGTGCGAGAAGCCCGCGGCGGTTTGGGGGGGGAGTGGGGGTTGCGGCGCAGTGTCTTAAAAAACAAAACAAAGCAAATGTGGCGCGTGGATTTCTGACGAGCCGGGTCGGCCGACGCTCACCTGCACGATGGTGACGATGGCAATGAAGACGGGCGGCGGGCACAGGCGGTTCTGGTGGAAGTACCAGCGCCTGTCCGTCTCGCAGGGCAGGATCTCGTAGGCCACGTAGCGGACGAAGCGCTTGTACAGGCCCAGCCCCGTCTCGTCCAGGAGGATCTCCCTCTGCAGCGTGCGCCGGCCATTGGCGATGGCCCGTCGGAAGCTGCTGGAGCGCTTGCTGCTCATCTGAGAGGAAGGAAGGAAGGAAGGAGGAGAAATGCAGGTTAGCTTCCAGGGCTCTGGCGAGCAAACTTACTCAACAACATCTTGCAATGAGAATGAGGAGATCTTCAGCCTGCGCTGTGGTCAGCACCTTCTCCTCACAGCAAGAAGGTTGCAGAGTTCAATTTTCTGCCCTTCTGTGTGGAGTTTTCACACAGAATAGAATATAATAGATTGCCCTTTACTGACATTATGCACTGTACAATGGGACTGTGCACGACATTGTACTGTAGTTCACTGTATTGTACACAGTTCTCTCCAGGTTCTCCCGCTTCCTCCCATAGTCCAAAGACAAAGACAACTGGGAACTCTAAATTGTCTGTACCAGTGAGTGCGAGTGTGAACAGTTGTGTCTTTGTGGTTCTGCGATAAACTGGCGACTTGTGCAGGGTGTAAACCTGCCTTTGGCTGAAGACATTTGGGAATGACTCCAGCAACCCTACCGACCCTGAGTCCAGGAGAAGTGTGAATAGTTAATGCAGATCCTCAACATCAATTGCTGCCTTGTCATTTTTTCCATTCCATGTCTGTGATATTGTGCAGGAACTAAGTGTTGATATCAGCAGAACAAATGAATCAACAGTGAGATGCACCGCTTCAAAAAGAAGAAGAAGAAGCTGCAGACGAGCTCCAAATATAAAAGTTCTCACAGATGGTTTAAAACCATGAAATGCAACAAACGCAACGCACACTGTGATCTTTCATTCTCTGCCCAGATTGTGGAGCTGCGTATTGGCCAGAAAATGTACTCGGCATTGTCGGTGACTCTCTGATGATGAGTCTACAATATTTCTGTTTAAATAAAGCATTACAGTCATCATCGTTTAGTCGTGCTATTATGTTGTTTTTAGATGACGTGGATTTTATAGTATTTAGTTTGGCACTGATCTCCCAGCAACAGCATGAGGAAGCATGTTAGGTCGTTTTCAGAGCAACCTTGTGAACAAGCTAAAATATAAATAATACATGGTTTGAAACAAGACTGGATCAAACCTGGATACACGTCAAAGACTGAGAGGCAAAGGCTGAAAGTCATGTAACCAAACTAGCAACTTACTTTTGTAGCTACTGTGAGTAGATCTGACACATGGTGGAAAATGTATAAATGGCAGATGGATGATGGTTGGATGGATGATGGATGGTTGCATTTTTCAAGAATGATGGCTTGCAGGCCTACTGGCTTCACCCATGCCCAGCTTTAAACAAAACCTACACTTACACAAGTCTGGACAGACTGAGATAGAAACTGCGGACTCATCCAAAAGCGACATTGCAACTCTGCCTTTATTAATGTTTTGACAAATTGCTTTCTGAAAATGGTGCTGAAATAACAAAGCTGTTTTTCACACAGTGGTGATTCAGCAACTTCGTGGTGCCTAAATATTCTTTTGTCTGATGGCGGATCTGTGAGACACAGCACACGCGCTCACCCAGAACGCATTATGCAGATGCTTTAAAAAAAATTAAAAAATCTAACTTGTTGCTGAAATTAAAAGGTTAGTGTTCAACAGAGAGGCATAACTGTTCCAAAGTGGTGTTAGAAATGAAGGACCAAAGTTTAATATCACACCCGTGTAATGCACAAACGAGTTTCTGACGCCACTAGACGAGTCGGAGCAGCAGCAGAATATTAAGGGCTGATAGGATATTTAAATGATGTATAAGAGCTTTTGATTTTGACAGAAATCCGGTGCGGCTGCCAGCGGGGTTGATTGCAGCTCAGACACTGCGAGAAACGAGGCTTGTTCAAGTGATTTTCTCCTGGAATAGCAAATCTGCGTCAAAGTTATGAGCAAGGGAGAAAAAGAGAGAGAACGAAGGGGGTCGTGTCGGAGTGAGTTTGTGTTTGTGTTATCGCCAGATTCCAGGTTTTCTTAAAGGGAAACCAGCCTGCAGGCCAACTGGAACAGCTCCTGAGAAGATTTTAAAAGAGGCAAGATGAAAACTATTCTAACAGTTTCACAACCACAGTCGTCCTGTTATCAAGACAACAGACTTCATGTCTTTGCGGACTAACCGTGGAGGACACTGTGCAGAAAATAAGCCTGTGTGCTTCACTGGAACTATGTCCTGCATCACACACTTCTCTGCTTAATACCTCATGTTCTGGGTGCGCAAAGTCACTTCACATCGGGAAATAAGTCAATACCCTCTTAAAATAATAGCCAAAGTAATCTTGAATAAAAAAAACATTAAAAAAACTGAGCAAAATATTTTAATGAAAAAAAAAAGGGCTTTTATTTTAGGAAGGTGAAGGAGTGCAAACGTTAAACATTTTCACTCAATAACCAACCCAAAATTAGAACGGGGAACAAGGCACACTTCACACACACTTAATGACGCAGTGAACAGGGCGTAATGGCGGCAGCATGCTAATTGCTAATTACTGTACTTTAATGTATATTTAAGTGCAGTAATGGAGGTGTGCAACCTGGACACAGTCTTAGTGGATTTAAGCTGGATGAATGAAGTCTCACACAAAACACATCATTGAAAGGAACCATATGCAGAATCCAGCTCTCCAATTTACACCGTTAACAGAAGAATCTGATCTATTGCTGGAGTCGCAGATGGTATATTTTGGTGCACACGCAGCTCAAAGCTGTACTATTTCGCCGTAGGATAGATCACATTAAGCCACTTTCAAGCACAACTGGCCGACTTTACCTTTATCTTTACATCACTTATCTCTAAATTTGATGTGACACTTCATTAAAATCTGTTTCCAAGACAAGCAAAGAGAGAGACAGGCCTCGTGGGAAGCTGCTGCCACCGCTGATAACACAAATCAGGACAAGTTTCTAACATATAGTAGCATCTCTTGGTTAGAGAGCATACGGCAAGCAATGCTAATGTTAATCCTTCATTTCTGATGTCCTTGTAGTTTCCCGTGAAGTATTAGACGCAGGTGTTTAAGCTCCCTCTATGTTTGCCGTACTTACAATTTAATTTAATGAGACAATATGGAGGTTATTTACATACTGAGACATCATGTGGAAAGCAAAACCCACATTTAAAGTGCACTTTGAGTAATTTATTAGGTCTGTAGACTGCTTATAATGGACACTGCAGGGGACAACTGAAGATAGAAAAAAACCCTGCTGCGCCCACAGCTAGGAAAGCTAATGAGCTAAATTCACAGGAGGACAAAGACTGGAAATAATGAGAAAATAATGAAGAGGTAATGAACGGATTACTCTGGTTGCTTTTTCCAACATATGGCTTAAAAAATGGTTAGAAAATAGACTACTAATCCCTTTTGAAAGTCAGCAGAGCAAGACAGGGTAACTACGCTAACGGTGGCTAATTGCGACGCTAGTGGTAGGATGGCGAGGGCCTGTTGCGCGCCGATAACCAGAACGATGTCAAGTTGGGGCTGCTGGCTCTCCCGCAGATGGGAAGGATTCACATTTAGTATGGAAATCAGGCCTGGAAATGCAATTATGCTACACTTCAGGCGGCAACGGGGTGAAAGCAGAAGACGGCGGCGGCGGCTGGGAGAGGGAACATTAGAAGGCAGAGAGGAGGAAAATTAAAGAAAGGGAGGAAGGAGGCTGCTCAGAGTGAGCTGGATTCATGCAGTCTGGAGGCAGCGGCGGCAATAGTGAGACATTTTCCTCCTCTAAGTACAAGTGTATTGTTGAGTCCATGCTGAAACAGAGAAGCGCAGTTTGAACAGAATAAGAGGTTGATTAGAGGGAGGTCAGAGGGATGTGTGTGTGTGTGTGTGTGTGTGTGTGTGTGTGTGTGTGTGTGTGTGTGCGTTTGGCTCAGTGACAGCTGCCACCTCGCCGACCTACTCTGCACTCCTACCCACTCATGCCGCAGAGCGTCTTCGGGGAGACGAGACGCAGCTGAGCACAACTGACACGCTGCTAAGCTGCCTAAACATCAGCTGCCTTTTGGTGTGAGAATGATGAAAAACAGGAAAATAACAAAACAAAAACAATTAAAAAAACAAAACAAAAAAAACAACAACACGAGGTGGCAAACACGGTGAAAAAAATACAAGGCCACTGCACGACACGTCCAGCAGTAACAGAGAGAATCTGAGAGAAACTGAAACTGAGAGGAAAAAGGTAGATGGATGCTGTTTCCCGTCAGAGATAACTCATAGGGAAAAACAGTGCAGTGCATGACCTGGCATAGGTACTACATCGTTTTCAGTCGTTTCCATCGTATCCGTGCAAAAAGGAATTTTTTCGAATACCGCTTCATATCGCTTTTTTTTTCGAGAGTTTTCGAAAATGTGCGGTTTCAAAAAAATCTGTTTCCATGTAAACGCCCCTAAGTGATATGACATTGTTTCTGCTGCCGAATGTCCAACAGGAGTGAACTAGTAGAAGATAAAGAGGTCTGTTATGGAGAATAGGTAATAAATGCTCACAGGTTTGGCTCTGTGTGTGTGTGTGTGTGTGTGTGTGTGTGTGTGTGTGTGTGTGTGTGTGTGTGTGTGTGTGTGCATGTGTGCTTGACAAATGGCAAGCGTCCATCCTCCTGTCCTCTTGGAAGCAACGTGCTGCCTCCCGTACACGCTGGGCTCAGCCCAAGTCAATCGTCCTTGATGAATTAATTATCCCACAGCACACGGTCAATACCTGACAGATCAATACTAATTATAACGGTTTAGAAAACGTGGTCCAAAAGGCCGTTCTGACAACAGTCAGGAAAGGAGAAAAAAATGTACCACAAAAATCTGCCTTTCTTGTCCACTTTTTTGCTATTCACTCCCTGGGACTCTTTAAAAAGCTGCACCGCAGCGGCTGAAGACTCCCCCAGCATGCGCTCCCACTCATGAACTCTGGCAGAGTGGAGGGATCTGAACGGCGGCGCTGCTGACCCAGATAGTCGGGTTCCTTCCCGGCCAAATCCTTTCAAAAACCAGGGAGTGCACCTTCTCTTCCTCAGCAGTCTGCGGCCCTCCCTTCATGCTTTAATCATTACACTGCAAAAAAAAAAAAAAAAAAAAAAGCTTAAAAAAAGGGTAAAACCCTTCACTCTGGGACACTTAAGCAAAGTGCAGCACTTTTAGCCCGCAGAGCCTGTGGAAGACAGAAAGCCTTGGCTGGCGTTTAGCGTGGGCCGCCACGACGCTGATAGGTAACGCCGGGGTCCTTGGAGACGGAGGCCTCTCGTGGGCAGCTAATGCGACTTGTAGACTTTCACATCAGCTACTTGCAGAGTTGTTTTTTTTGATGCCCCCCCCGGTCAGGATCACAAAGCTCTTTTTAGCCTTTTCCATAACAGCACAACACCTGAGTGCACGTCTTAAAAGCACTCCTTTAATCACACCTACCGCGAGGACATAAAGCCTACGTGCAAAATCTGGCCGAGAAAGAAAAGAAGCAAAAAAGCACCACAGTATCGCAAATCGTTCCCCCGCCCTCCCAAATCAGAGACGTTATTTCCCCAGAAATCTCCGAAACGCACCCGCTCGCCGTTTTTGATCAAAACGTAAATACCACCCGAAGGAAAACAAACGACGCACGTCTGTAGATACACGCCTGGTTCCTGAGAGCATTGACCGAGTCTGTGAGGGAATCGATACGAGCAATTATCCAGACAGGACGCGCATATATGGACGCTCAACCTCAACGTTGTACAAGCGTGAACGTCGACGCCTTACGAGCCCCCCCCCTCCCAGGATCATCAAAAGGTTTGTCTGTAATCGGCAGAACTTGTCAGAGACAAGATAAACGGCACTGCGGGCTGTGTGATTTTCTATTTCTGGATTGGAATTCACACACACACACACACACACACACACACACACACACACACACACGTATACGTACGAGAGTGAGTGAGTGAGTGAGTGAGTGAGTGAGTGAGTATGCATGCGTGATAGATGAGCGTGCATGTGTGTGAGTGTGTGTACAGTCTCCCCAGAGAGGTTTTAGCGGAGCGTTACTTATTCACCCCTCCGGCTGAACTAATGGAGCTCTCCGGCTCGGATCGGCCCTGCAGGAGAGATGTGTCGAGCGTTAGGGACGACGTCTTGTGCAAACCCAAGAAGGGGGAAAAAAAAAGAAGTGCGTTCACATGCCGGAGAAGCTGCTGCCCGGCTGTGTGATTCAAACATTGGCAGACGGCAGATTCACGGCTGTGGACGAGCGAGCGTTGGAAATTGGAAAAGATGCTGTTGTGCGAGAGCCGACAGACAGGAATCACACATTCACTTTGTAAATCGGCACGTTTGTTTTTTTTCTTGAGCTGGAAGAAACTCGTCTCTGTGGGTTGGAGCGGGCCCCAGCGACCAAGCGAACCTGAGAGCAGGATAAGGACTGATTGTGCAAAAAGAGCCCTGCTGTCAACCTTTTCTCTTTTGCTCCTATTCAAAATTGAACAGTCTTATATAATTGATTCAACCTTTTGAACTGCCAGGGAGACGGGGCACCGAGCGAGTCGGTGAACTCGACTCTGTTAAATCCCCTGTGCAGTCGACGCTGCAGAAGTGTCCTCCCACTATGTTTGTGCAGTTTAACTGTGTCTCCGTCTTGGCAAAACAGCCCGCGGTGGCAACTGCTGTATATTTCTCTAAGAAGGCACGTCACTCTGGCAGCCAATGCCGAGCAGATTAGCAGTAAGATGCTGTAATGAGGGCATGCAGGTCCCAGTTAATGACACCATCGTCGTTTTGCGCCGTCACCGATTCTGGGATTTCTGGTTAACGCAGACGATCTGGAGCGTATGCGGCGCTAAGCGGCGAATTAAAGAGGCGGGTTCTGGCCGTCACTGCCGGGAGACATAAATGTAAATGGAGAATGCGTACTAATGCGTTGGGGATGAGTGTGACGTGAAAACACACAGCGGGACAAAGCCGCATAGGACGGAGCTCCGAAGCTCCGAAGCAGAAGCAGCGAGGTGGACTGACATCGCTGGAGGGGATTTAAGTTAGACAGCAGGAGAGAAAGTGGAGGCGGTGGGGATGGAGGGGGTAAAGGAGGTGGAGTAGCAGGAGGAGGAGGAGGAGGAGGAGGCGAGTAGAAGCAGCCCCGCTGGTGACTCGTTACTCGACCTGGTAATGAAAATGCCAAGCTACGCGCGGCAGCCGAAGAGAGCGCCCGCGCGACACGTGCAGCTCAGCGGGAAGCCAGGTTCCCCTTACCAGACACCTACTGAATTAGTCAGCAAATGTGTCCTGGCAGCGCTCATGTGTATGAATGAGAGTCTGTCTGTCTGCGACGGTGAGCGGGTGAGGCTGCGGGGAGGCGGAGAGCCGCCCGCATTAATTAATAGCAAAAAGCTTTTGTAGGCACAATTTGTATGCAGACACGTAGCGGGTGCGGGTCTGGGCCGGCGCGCATTTACATGCGTGTATCAGGCAAATGAGTGGAATCAGACCTGGGGGTCGATATCAGTGTGAGGCCGGGCATTCCCAAATTGCCTCAGATTAGCGCCTGCTAACGGCAACGCTGGGCTAATCGAAGGCGATTTGCATTTGGCTGATGGGCGATTTTAAAAGCATCTCCTTGATGCTGTCGGAAGGGGAAGCAGCTTTTTCTTTCTTTCTTTAATTCTTTCTTTCTATCTCTTTCTTTCTTTCTGTCTTTCTTTCTTTTTTCCATTCTTTCTTTTTTAAATGTACACATGCCACAAGGAAGCGTGGAATGAAAGAGAAGGAAGTGAGAACTTAGAGCTCAAAAAAGAAGACCAAGAGTGATTCAACGGTTTAGTTCAATTTTGGCCTGTAGCAGCAGGCAGTCTTGGTGGCAAAGCCTCATGAAATAATAGTTACAGTTAGTAATTGTGCTGCATCTGCATCGACGATACTTGAGTTAAGTAGTTATCTTCATAAAAATGTAGTATATTAGGTTCATCTTGAAGCATTTATCCCTGAACTTTATTTACAAAAGAAAAATCTGGCTCAGATTTGCTGCGTTGCTGTTCCCCTCATGGTTTTTGGCTCTGCAGACATCTGACAGAGAGACCAAAGATTATCAGGGATCATCTCAGGGCCTGCAGCAACTCTGCAGCTGTGGTATTCATGTTAAAATCGGAAATTGGAAACAATTACTTTGTGGAAGTTTCCAAGTGCTTAAGGAAAATTGCAGAAGATATCTGTGGTCTAGTAGCTTCGGGAACTCCTGCAAACACGAGCTGGACCATCACTGTTATTACATGCAGAGACACACAATGCTGCCGCACAACGTCCTGAGAGTGAAGACAATTTAAAGGAGGACAGCACATATCAATTTTTGATAACACAACATAATAGTGTCCAGCACAGCAGATGGTGAAGTTACTTTCGAATGTCATGCTACAGCATCTGTAGCAGCAACCTGCCTGGCGTGGGCGAGACCAGCAGCTGAACCTCTTCTTCTTCTATTGTATTTCCTTTTCTTCTGATTCTGTTTTGGAAACAGAATCCTAAAAAAAAAAAAAAAAAAAAAACATCCCCCAACACACACACACAAGCGTGTCGTCCGTTTTGGATGAGAGCCCTGCGTGAAAATAATCAAAAAGAAATGTGTCTCCGTCCCCTGAGGGAAGATCGGTGCCAGAGATGAGACGTCGTGTTAGGCTCCTCGGTCTGCACGGTCTCTAGCCAGGTGCGGCAGTCGGGCAACAGATGCATGACCTTTATGTAATTATCGGCAAAATGGAAATTCATCTTGTGGAACCGTCTTATGCACGGCACAGAAAGGGAACTTACAGGACGGCAGAGAGTGGAAGAGGGTCGATGCAGTGGACGCCTTGCAGAGTTGCTGCTGCATTGATTTCTGTCATTGTTCAAAAAAACAAACAAATGAAACCTGCTCTGAATTGAGTTGCTTTGTGTGGCCTCTATCAGACACTTTGTGCCGCGCCACGAAATGAGCGCGCGAAGTGTCGGAAAAGGCGAGCGAAAATGAGCTTATGGAGAAGCAAATTGAAATATTGCATTGGCTGGAAATCATCAGGGTGCTTATGGCAGCACGGCGGCGGGAGCCGAGGCCAGGTGCTAATCCACGCACTCAGAGACTATCAGACGCTCGCACATAGAGCTCGACAAGGATTTCTAATGGGGCCGCAAGTGTTGGGAAAGATAGCGGCGGAAACGGGGTATGAATAAGACATGTGAAGCGACAGCACGCAGCCTCTCAGCCTCGCATCTGCAGCTCCAGTGCCTCGCTTTCATGATCAAATATTTTAATTCTCCCCCACTCCATTCATTTTATATGAGTCGTTCTCATAAATCAAAATTGGCTGCCCTGTTACTATGGCACTGAAAGCTCCTTCTTTTGCTTTTAGTTTTTTTACCCACTGCTGTGGCTCATGAGGTTAAGTCTGCGGATTTGCAGACACGTAAACCGAAAAAAAAGATTGATCCTCCTTTTTCAGGACAATGACCTTAATGCAGCAGTCAATTTTGGCCTGCTGGATCTACCCCAATCAATTCTGTAACCTTTCTGAAATCCGGCATAAACGGGCAGGTGTGTGGAAACATCGGCCGGTACCTGATGAAAGTCCCTCCGCTTCATTACAAGGTGCAAATTTGTTTGTTTGTTTGTTCTCTTTGTGTGCGTGTACGCGCACAAACGCTGCTTGCACTCACCAGCTCGATGAGCTCCTGGTAGCACACCTGTCCCTCCTCATTGCTCTGGACCAGCGCTAACAGCATGTCCAGTTTGGACGGGTCCAGCTGCAGCTCATGGTGCTCCACCAAGCTGGTGAAGTTCTCCACTGCGATGAAACCGGTGTTCTCTGGGTCCAGCTGAGGAACAAGAGCAAAGGCAGCAGATTGTCAGTGCCAAGGGAGGACATTTCTCTGATGAATCGTGACTTTTTCATTCATTTCATTTCATTTCATTTTGCTCAACCCCAGGAAATGTGCAGCACAGCTGTCTGCAGAGGTAAACAATAAATTATTGCAACGATGAGAGCAGCAGGTTTGAAGGTACAAACTACTGATTGTATATTAAGATGGATGGAGCACCCGGTTTCAAAAAGGAGGCAAAAAGAGGAATGCCAAATACCTGCATTCTATCATTTGGCCAGCAGGGACGGTCAAAAATGGTTGCAAAAAGACTATAAATGACACATCAATATGAAAAAAACACCAAATTCAATCCTTAACAAACTGGTTAATTTTTTGTTGTTGTTGTTGTTGGCCTAACTCACCGGTAAATAATAATAATGATAATGAATATGCCCTAATCACCGTTTGGTTCAATTTGGTCCAATTTCAATTAAAAATCACCATAGAGTCGTTGGTGTGGCTACAGTTTAGTCAGCTCACCAGCAGGTGTGAGGGCACTGGGACACATGATGCATTCACCCTCCAATCATTGCACACCTCCAGGACCTCTCACCCAAACATCCACATATTGAATCTTAGAGTTTCAAATGAACTGGAAACTCAAGATGTAAAACCGGCTTGAGAACGGCCATTCACAAACCAATGGGTGGTATCACAATGACTGCCCATTTTTACATAAAGTCAATGGTACAAACTCAGAGGGCAGGTTAGGTGTAAAAACACTAATATAATAGCTGTATTAAAAAAAGAATCAGTTCCCTTGCAGGCCAAATTCTTAACAATGAAACAGGCAAACAAAATTTTGCTCATCGAGATAAACGGGAAAAATCCCAAAGTGTCGCTCTGGGCTTTGTGCTGAGAGGACTCGCGTTCAGTCACAGCAATTGATGCAGCAATTGATTGAATGTCATGGATGTGTCATGGATGCTGTCCCTAGGCTGAATCCAGCAGCAGCAAGGACATCCACAGAGTGCAGCCCTGCTGGATGCCATTGCACTTAGAATCAAGCCACTGGTGTGGCCTCCTCTTGAATGTACATTTAATTTGGTGGCACTTAATGGAGTTAGTCGAGAAACCAAAAAATGGAGAAAGGGTAAATTAAATGAAAGCTCCACAACAGGACAGGACAGGACAGGACAGGACAGGACAGGACAGGACAGCACATGCCAAAGTGATGAGTAAGCTGTCAGAGTATAACCCACGATGAAAAAGGTACAGCGAGGTGACAGCAGGGTCTGCACTGCAGTGTACAGCACCGCCTCCAAGTCAACCCTTAGGTTTATGAATCAAGTCAATGAGCTGTGTAGCATTATGTCATCTAAAAGTATAGAAATCAGACTATTCCACCCTCATTTGCACCTAACTGAAAATAGTGACATTTTAGAAAAATAAACAACAAGAGAAAGGGGGAAGTGCGCTACACAACAGACCCACTGCACATATTGAAGTTGCTGTAACATTATTTCAAGACAAGCCCAGGGCTGAAAATGGGTTCCATACAAGCTTCTGCAGGTGTCACTGCACAAGCTTTCCATTTGGAGTTAGCTGTAAGTCACTTTACTTATTTTTACTACTTTCTGGTCCACCACTGGTCAAATTAGAAATAGTTCGGAAAGAGAAAATAGAAGAAACAGCAATATGTATTTGAGTAACATGAACGAGGAGGACATTCAAACTGAAGCAAAGGTTTGCTGTATTTTTTGCAGTGCAAACACGTAAAAGAATGTTCTTGCATATTACCGAGGAGCAGCCGTGCTGGTACAAGGATGTGGAAACACGAAATGGAATTTCAGTATGTGTAAGGACGGAACGGCTCACACGCTCCTTTTTTTCATGAACCGTTCCATCCCTAGCGAACGCACATCCATTGTGCATAATGAGCAAGATGCACATCTCTTTTATTCCCATGTCCTTTCTACAATACATCCAGCCATTCAGCAACTACAAACTACACTGACATAAAGAGAAATTTGTGTAGTCTCTTGCTGTGCCATGTCTCGCATGCAACATTTGCAGAACTCAAATTTCCCCGAACACTCAGGTAGCCTCATTAGGTTTCCTATGGTAAAACCGTCTGCCTCATGTTGCCCCGCGGTGTAGTGAGCTTGCAGATCTTGCATCAGCGTGAAGTCACTCCTGCTGGATCATCGTCACCCGCATCACGAGGGTCCACGAGAGGAATCCTATCAGGGCCGACTCGGTCCGGACCCAACCCGCTCCGACACGGTCGGACGAAACCGCCTTTCATCACTTTCTTCAGCAGAGCAGCGTCAAACTGCGGCAGGCCGTGTGTGCCGCTGCTGCAGGGCGACTCTGTGCCTCGAGCTCCACTGCGCAACCAAGGAGTGAGCAGGAAATCCATTGGTGTGTGTGTGTGTGTGCGTGAATGTTCTCTGTAGTGTTTCCTGTGATATCACTGAAGACAAACGTTCCTTTTCATTCCACTGAATCTGACATTTCTTTCAACACCGTGAAAATGTGTATGCGTATTCATGCTCCATGACGGGTTAAAAAGCAATTGTTTGTTGTTGTAAGTCATGACACTTTTCAGAAAACGTCACCGCACTCCAGCAGGACCCAAAGGACGTACAGAAAAGAGCACTTCACCAGTATTATCTCCAAAGGCAACACAATCAGCATCGCCTCTGGGGGGAATTAGCGGGAGGACTCTTCAGCCAGGTTTGGGCAGTTTGTATACAATGGATTCACGCAGTATCTGGCCATCTCCCGTCTTTGTATGTCCGCCTTTCCAACGCATCTCAGCCAAAAATCTCACGACTCAGCTTCTGCTGCCTGTCAGAGCAATGCAGACGCACAGAAAAACAATTTTATAAAAAAAAAAAAAAGAGAGAGAGAAAAAGACAGGAACAAGATGGGGAAGAAAATGGGACCAGGGTCTATTTTTAGATAATCCCTTTAACTGTGCTTTCCACTGCCGTATGTTAAAACAGGGCCCCGTTCTCCCCTTGAGGCTGGCTTAGCAAAATAGTGCAGATGGGGCCGGCGTGTGTGGTTTTGTAAGGTTTCACTACGATTTGAGGGGAGAGCAGGTAAGGAGGTTGACGGCGCGGGTGGAGGGTGTTCGCCGAAACAAAAAATGACAACGATACAGGAGAGAGCAGACAGGAGGAGAACGGAGACAGCCTGACGGGAGTGAAGCTGAGATGCACGGAGAATGAAAAAAAAGAAAACAAACACCTAGCCGCCGCCACCGCCGCTGCTTCTCATTCCTCGCATCTGTCTAAACCGGCGGCCGGGCATCGAGTCCCTGTCCCGCTTCTGTCTCCTTTAAGAGGACTGTGACACACTCCAGTGCTCGGCATCCACTCGCCACAGAGGGGAGATGGATCAGATTCTAATGTGCTCCTGGCTCAGGCCGGGCTGACGGGGCGAACAGAGAGCCGCACAGGGGACGGCTGATTACTGTCAGCCTCCATATGTCAGCACATCGCTATACAGACGCAAGCACACACACACAGCAGAGGCGAAGCAGACTCTGCGACGCGCTATATACGGCCGTGCATATTCACAAACGCGAGTGTTGACGGCGAGCTCTCGCACCGAGCGGATAACATTCCCGCCGTACGTCTGACCTTATTGAGGAAGGAAGAGCGTCACACCGGCGAGACGGCCTGCGGAGGATACAAGGGAGAGGGCGGAGGGTCTGCTTCTTAGAACCAATTACCGACCAGGAGATGAATTAGCGCTACGAGAGAAAGACGAGTCTGATTTATTTATTTATTTTTTTTTTTTGCTTTTTTGTCCTTCTTTTCTTTTTTTCCCCAAAACTAGTCAGCGACGGAAGGGAGGCGGAGACTGAAAAGGTGAAAAGACGGAGGGAGAAGGAAGTGAGAGAGAGAGAGAGAGAGAGAGAAAGAGAGAGAGAGAGAGAGAGAGAGAGGAAGCACTTATTGAAGCAATCCAACATTGGTGACGGCGACACTTTGACAAGCTGCACGTGTTGCCATGGTTACCAGTCACCCATGTGTCATCCCTTTCTTGTAGCGCCGCCACCACCACCACCACAGCTACCGCCGCCTTACCCGGCACATTGCCATTTTAGAGGCAAAGGAGAGGCAGCGATGGGGCAGAGGATGACATGGAAACATAGACGAGTGAGGAAGCGAGACTGCGGACAGAAGGAATCAATGTGGTGAAAGCTTGGAGAGCCGAAAGGAAGGCAAGAGCAGGGATCACGGCTGGTACAAGGTGGAGATGCGACAGTCGGTAAAGCAGACTCGGCTGATCAAGGAGTTGGGAAGATAAAAAGAAAAAGTCAAGCTGAGAGGCCAGAAGATGAAGAGTTTGCACAGCTGACTGCAGGGGAGTGACGGCTGAGTTAACCTCCAGCACCTCCATTACCCAAAGATTAGTGGCAGCAGCTGAACCTGGCCCAGGAGCAAGCCGGTCCTGGACTCCGGAGAAGCATCCAGACCAAAACCCTAAACTATAAAGTCAGGAAAGTCACAGCAGCCAGTGAGACGCAGTGAGACCTGCTGTGCCTGCAGCACGCTGACAGGCAGTCAGTCAGAGGTGACGACTCACCACAATATCTACTGTATATCACTTCATGTTATTAGATCAACTTAAAGTAACACCATACCGCTTTTCTTCCTATAAAGAAATTGTTTCAGAATCTTTTTTTCATATGATACTTTGACTCTTTACAAAGGCAGTGGCACCTTCAGATGGGCCAATATAAAATTGTATAACTTTGGCTGTCTGCCTGGTGCCTTTTATTAAGACCAGTTATGCCTGAAAAGTTCCTTCCTTGGCTAATTCTTCTCCTTCTTGCCTCTTCCAACAACATCTTTGCTCTCTTTGGCACCTCTGCCATCATGAGGATTTATGGAGTAGCAAATAGCTAGCTCGTTAAAGCCAGAAAGGCTTTTTGATGATGCTTTGTGATGTGTTGCCATAAAGGAAAGCATGATACTAGACCGGCCAAGCGTGTTGTGTCGGAGGTGCCATTCTCCTTGTACTATCAATTAGTTTTGTTTTTAACAACATAATGTTTTGTTGGCAAACACGTCCTCCTGGTTGGCATGGGACATCACACCACTCATCCTCCAGGTCTGCAAGTGGCACAATCTTCCAAGTATTGCTGGTTGTTCCCTTTCAGAAGGGTGGAAAGGGGCCACAGACTTTTAAGTGTTGTGTGTCGTCTTCATGGGCGATGGGAAAATGGAACCCGAGATGGACAGGCAGGTTGGTGAAGACCTAGTGATGTAATGAAGATGCTCAAACACCCACAGGGAACTATTATTTGTGTCAGAAGGAGCCATGCTGAAGTGCTTCAGCCAAATAACAAGGTACCTCCTTTGACGCCAGAAGACCCTGTCCGCCATCCAGACTTTGACGGTGAGCCTGGGAACCACACAGAATCCCCCAAGACAAGCTGGAACATTTTTCTGGAGGGTCTTTGGAATAATCTGCTTAGCCTGGTGCTGCCAAGATCCAATGGATGGATGGATGGATGGATGGATGGATGGATGGATGGTTGGATGAATTGCTCAAAGGACCCATATTGTTATCAGGAGCAACAATGTTTTCTCCACAAAATACAAGGATAGTGATCAGAATAAACTTCAGTTTTGTGGTGTAGTTTTTACCAATGTTGCCTCACAGCAAGAGGGTCATAGGTTCAATCCCTGGGCCTTTGTGTGTGGAGTTTGCATGTTCTCCCTGTGTGTATGTGGGTTCTCTTTGTGTTCTCTGGCTTCCTCCCACAGTCCGTGACAAACTGACAACTTGTCACGAGTGTAACCCTGCCTTCACCCAGTGACAGCTGGGATAGGCTCCAGTACCCTGTCTGCAGGAGAAGCGGTAATAGAAAATGGATGGATGGATGACTTGTGCAAATCAAAGTCGACCACAGTGGCAGCATCGTGTAGGGAAAATAGACATGAAAATAGGCATGGCGCCAGCACAACAGACCAGTTAGGTTGATGTGAACCAGACTGTCAAGCTTGAATAAAGATGTGTGTCTACAAAGGGCAGTGGCATTTAGGGGGGAAAACATATTTGCATGGCATCGAATAAAACCGTTTGACTTGTCTCGGCTACCCTCAGGACTCTCGATTGCTCACCAACAACTGGGCCGCTGACTCTGTAATCATCACAGAGCATGCTCTGCCCTGCTGTTACTGTCTCAGTGCACAATTGTACCCACAGTGGCATTTCAGTGGAATTGCCCAAAGGATCCAAACATCAATTCTCTTCAACCCAGTCTTGATGGAATAGTCGTACAACTACGATTCCTACATTTACTACATTTCAAACACAGGCTGATGCAAAGTTGCTTTCATGGACGACAACAGGGAATAATAAACAGCCTTCAGAGATGGAATCGAATGCACCATTACAGAGGAACACAGGAGAACTATAGGTTACCCCTAAAAGACCCGCCCACTGATGACAGCATACTTTTGTGGCTACGTGCCGCCAGCCATCAAGTTGCCTTATCAGTGGCGCCACAGCAGAAAGACCATCAACAGAAATAGTGGTGTGTTTATATGTGTGTGTGTGTGTGTGTGTGTGTGTGTGTGTGTGTGTGTGTGCGTGTGTGTGTGTGTGTGTGTGTGTACACGCTCACTCTGAACACAAGCATCCGTGCGAGCCCGCATTGGCCAGAAATAGCCTGAGCTCAGTAATGTAACCTCCTGCAGACAAAGACTAATAAACTCACTCATGTTGTCACTGTTGCCTTCGCCCTTTTCTTTCCCCACCTGCAGCATTTTGATGTTGTGCGGTATGAAAAAGCAGCACATCCCCACCACCACACTTTTCTCTCCATTACACCTGCTCCACTCATAAAAGCTCTGGAATGAACAACATTTTTGCACATAAAAGCAAGCCAGTTTACAAAAAAAGAAAAAACCCATGAGCTTGCTTGAGCTAGAAATATAGACGTTCATCACATGGTGAACGAGTGTGGCTGAGCCAGCCTTTTCCCTTTTCAAAAAAACCTAAACAAAAACAAGCTAACCATTAAATGCCTAAGCGAAGCACTTGACCCCGACGTGCTCTTGTGGATGTGCTTAGTGGCCGGTGCAAAACTGTCGCCGTGGCACGACGCCTTGGTTTTGCATATGCCAATTTAAATCGATGGGGTAGGAGCTGCAGGACTGTGTGTCTGCAATAACAATTGACTAAAGAAGAATGACAAAACAGTGGCAAATATTTAAACAGGCTGAGGCTGAGATTTGTTTATTAAAAAAAGAAAGAAAAGTTCCATGCTTCTAGTCCAGAAGCCGTTGGCGCTTTTCATTTTGTTTCAGTTTAATTAGAAACTTGTCTTTTCAGATCAAAGGCCTCTATATTGAGCCCCGGAGGTGGAAAAGGCCTATCAATAGCTCGCGTGAGTGATCTGGCCGAGACAAGCACTTAATGGAAGTGCAGTCCGCACAAGTGTGGCCTTGCAAACGTGTCCATACGAACATGCTGAGCAAAGGCCGCAGTCAATAAAGCAGCTGGCCATTGACGGCAAGGGAATATTAGCCTGGTTCCAACAAAAGGCCCCACAAACCACCCAAAATAAATACTGACACGGATGAGTCAGACTCTTTGAAACAGACTCGTCTACGAAGGGAAAATGTGTTGCGATGGCGATGTATCATCTCATCCTCGTTATCGCTGTAGAGCTTCTACGGGAAAATGACTCACTGGTGCGACCACAGAGAATCTTCTCACTCAACCCACACAGGCTTCCTCTTCTTCAAAGAGAGGGAGAAAAAAAAACTCATTTACTCACACACATGCAAAGGCGTGTGTTTGCGACGACAGACAGACTGTTGATCAATATGTTGCTGACGAGCCAATCGAGACCCTTGAGGGAGCCTGTGGTCAGTTTTTTTTTTTTCATCCTTCATCCAGGATGGGATGACTGCCAATCAGGCCAAAGCCCAACAGAGCAGGTCATCAGCAAATACACACACACAGTCACACGCACACACACAAACACATGTACGCACAATAGACAAATGCTCTCTGGCTTGAACCTGCTTCCACATCCTGACCTCCTTGTTCATTTTGGAGGTGGTAGACCGAACTCATCGAAAACGTAGGTCCTGAATAGACGGTGCAACCCGCAGTTTGGGTGGAGGACTCCCAGAAACCAGACACAGAAAGAAACATTTTCGGTGCAACCACACGTAGCCACAGAGTGTAGAGGCAAAACAAACTAGATATAAATAACTGATTCTATTTTTTGAAATAAGGAACCACAAGACCAAACTGTGCAGGAGATGCCTCGTCGACCGACCTCTGGAAATTCAAAGATGAATAATTCTGCAAAAAGCAAGCGCGCACGCATGCAAACACACACACACACACACACACACACACACACACACACACACACACACATGCACATGCACACGCACACAGAGGAAATGTGACTGCTGCAATTAGGAATGCAGCTGCTTCAATCAGCAACATTATCTGGAAGATTTCACCGCTGCTGCACAGACACAGACGGCGGCAGCCACATCTGTCCACGCAGCAAAACCCATTGATCTATTTATTTGCAAGCACATTCGTCCTTGACAACCATGACATGAAATCCCCCCCCCCCCCAACACCGCCGCCACCTCTCCCGACTCCCCCTCTTTTTCTTTTTCTTTTTTTTTTTTTTTTAGCTGCCGTGGTGTATGATGTGACCCACTCACTAAGCCCACATGGCTCCATGACGGCAGCATCTTTCGCGTCGTCTCGCGCTCTCGCTCGGCATCCAGGGGAGGAAAAAAAAACAAAAACAAAAAACAAACAACAGCCTCCGTGCTATCGGCGCCTCAGCCTCCACGTCTCAATCCCTGGGTAGACGGCGAGGTGGCCAGGAGGCGCACCCGTCACCATAGAAACCTCCGCCGCTGCACGCCTCGCTCGCTTGCTCTCTCACTCGCTCTCCTGCTTCCTTACCTGCTCTTGTATGAGCTGAAACAAGGAGCTTCTATCCATATACTGGCCAGGGAGGTGAGAGGAGCCGCCGAGGACAAGGGCATAGGGAGGAGGAGCGGGAGAGGAGCGCGGCGGCGACGGCCGGGAAAAGGACAGGACGGGACGGAGGGCGACGGGGTCGAGGTAGCAGCTGGAGTCTAAACTGGAACGCCGAGCCCCCCCTCTTCCTCTTCCTCTTCCTCTTCCTTCCAACTCGTCTCCCTGATGATGGAGAGCGCTGGGCGAGTTCAGCCTCGGGTGTCACTGGGGTGAGGAGCAGCGCCGTGCGAGTGGTGCTGATGCAAGTGGGCCGTGACTTTGTCCAGCTCGGTCAGATCCAGCTCCAGCTCCAGCTCCGGCTCCGGCTCTGGCTCTCATTCACTCTCCTCCTCCTCCTCCTCTCTCTCCTCTATCCCATTGCACTGACTGCTGCCTCTCTCACTCACTCCCCTCTTCTCAAACACACACACACACACACACACACACACACACACACACACACACACACACACACACACACACACACACACACACACACAAGCTGCGCCGCCTGCATACCAATGAGGCTGGGGAGGGAGGTGGCCTCTCCCTGCCAATCAGGGACGGGGAGGGAGTGTCTGTGGGCTGCGGCTCCAGTAACCCCCGCCACCACCCCCTGGATGTGAAGCGAGGAGTCTCAGGGAAGGTAGCAGGGGATGGGCTCCACTGCGGCTCTGCGATTACTACTAGAACACGGCACACTAGTAACACACCCACGCGCACGCACGCACAAACCCGGCAACTGTAAACAAGGAAAGGATGGAAGATGGAGGCGGGGAGCTGGCGACTAGGACACCAAACACCTTGATTGAATTCATTTCAGGTGTTGAAGCCAGTGGGGGGAATAGAAGCAAACGGAGACAAAACACTGAAGACAGCATCACGGTGAAAATGAATAAAATGACAGACTCAGCCGCAGCATCTCGCAACAATTTACTAATTGTAACCGCCAGCGCATTAGCGCACTGCATGCGCTGCTGCACAATCAGGCGCGCTCCCACCCTTGGACAGACGAGCAGCTCAAGCTGACGGACGGCCTCGCCGGGGCATCCAGTGCAGTGTGGGAGTGCCAGGAGGAATATCTCCACGACGCAGCAGCGCCAGGGCCCCATCATTTGATGCGGTGGCCCCTGACGAGTAGCACCGCAACAAAGGCTCTTTTGGACAAAATGTTTTTTGTTGTTGTTTTTTTTAATGAATCTGCTGCATATTAAAGAGAACAGCTGCTCGCAGGGAGCAGAGCAAGAGGGTTGGATCGTGTGATTGATGAGGAGGAAGTTGTCGGTGTGTGTGTGTGGGCGGCAGGCAGCGGCAAGGCCCGCGCAAGTGCGTTCAGAAGACTTTATTTCCACTGCAAAATAAACCAGTGAACAAAAATAAACATCTGCAACGTTGTCCGGTTGAGGCGGTACAAGCAAGTTCCGCGTGCGTGGCTGCATGGGCGAGCGTCAGTCTGAACGGAGGAATGGCGACGTGGATCGTCGCATGTGGCTCGTTAAGCCGCTGACGACTTTACTGTCGACACCGGTGGAAGCTGCGGCGGTTCCTCGTCCTTTGTACTGCTCGCCGAGAGATTTACCACCGACCGGGTCCCTCTGCCTCTGGCTCGGTGACCAACAGTGCCTCTGTCTGTCTGTGAGCCATAACTGCACCGCGTGTGGGCCATCTACAAGGAGAGGAGGGAAGGAGGAGGAGAGGAGGGAAGGAGGAGGAGGGGGTGGTCGGGGGCTTTGTAAATCATTTTTCAATGTGACAAAAAATATTAGGGGAAACAAGATACGCGGGTCGTGGGCGGGATTTACCGTCATTACCGAAATGTGTCTTTTTCATTAGCCAAGGCTTTGGCTGATGACTATATCAAGGCATTGTGAACTGCTGGATTGGATGTGATCCACCTTGAGCGTGGCAGAGCTCCCAGACTCTCTGTTTGTCACCTTTTTATCACGCAAATCTGACTCCCATTCAAACAAAACATCACTAAAGTTCGTCCAAGGATTAAGCAGCGTTAATCCCTGTTAGAAAAGCCAAATCATCCTATGTATTTTTTTTTTTTATGTATTCCACTACTAATCAATGCTAAGATTTCATGTGTAACAAAAAAAAACAAACAAAAAAAAACCCAGTGGTTGTGAGCACGAATATGAGGAACCTAATTATTAGTTCCACTGCTGGAAGATCTGCAAACTCCAATCAGCGAGACAGAGAGAAGAAAGAGACAAAATGTGAACAGGATTTGAGTGTTGCCTTGGCAACATCAAACTCTCCAATCAAACAATGGCAGAGCATGACCATGAAATAAAAAGAAACGTCCAGCACAGAAGGAAAACATCGGACTGACCACGTGTCGTGCCTGGAATAAGACACTCTGGGTTTCTGTCTCAGAGAGCCACTGTACAGCAGCACGATTCAGCTGCTCGCTATCGTGCATAAATTGACTTGATGGAGGAAAACAAACGGTGACAAAAGCAGGCAAACACGACTACCAGCGAAATGGACAATACACAGGTTTTAGAGGCGACATCAACAATCACAATCAGTGCTGTTCGTTTCTATTAACGGTACCGCTGAGTGAAATGATCCCGGTGACTTACATGGCACCCTGCCATAACAATGAGTTACACATGGTCTTTGGAGCCTGGTGTGTCCCCGGATGATTGCGCCTGACCTCCCTGTGTTCCTTTCACTCCAGGATGATGGCTACAGACAGAGGTTGCACCCAGGCAGACGGTTACTCTTTAACGAGGCCAGGCAGGACCAGACAAAACACTGGTGTGCAATCAGAGCAGGAGAAGGGGAGACGATACCAAAAGGCTTCCTGAGGAGCAGAAAGGTGCAACTATTAGACCTGCTAATAGGCAGACAGGTGCAGTCAGCAGGCTTTGTCCCTATGCGTTTAATGACAGAGACAGTCATGGTGAGGTGTTAGTCAGCATGGGGTGTGAGGATAGATTCAGGTCATATCACAGAAAACCATAAGGAGTATGAATTTTATGCCTCTAAGGTCCACTATGTAAGACTTTGTTGCATCAAGTGCTATGAAGGGTAGTTTTTTTTAGTTTTTTTTTAAAGGCAGTTCTTCTACATCACTGTCAATGTCAGTGCTTGATCTTGAGGGAAACAAAAGACCTTAAGGATGTACAGTCTAGACGTGCTCGACGTGTAAAGTGGCCTAAAATTACATCATTATGTTGGGGTACAACAAGGCTGACTCCCCTTTATTAATAATACATGAAAACTCAACAGATATTTATTTATTTTGGGATTTCATTTCATTTTCTACAGCCGCGTCTCCTGCTCTCAGGGTCGTGGGGGTTTACTGGAGCTCATCCCAGCAGTCATTGTGTAAAGGCAGGGTTGCACCCCGGACAAATCACCAGTTTATCGCAGAGGACTTTGTTGGGGGACTTCTTATAACCAAATGCAGAAATACGTATTTGCTTTTCCTTTTTCTGCCACTAGATCCCTGTGAATCTTACACCCTGGTTCTTTGATCCTGGAATCAGTCAGCAATTCCACACAGTGAATGCCGTGTTTTCCTTGTGCTGATCAGGTGTCAAGAGTTGCACGCCTGAGCGCACACCAGGGATTTGACTGTTGCTTAATATGCGCTCCTCTGACTTTATAGTCTTTGGACGACAGGGACAGACAAAAATACAGCCCTGCCTCTCGACCTAGACTTTTAAATGTCAATAAACTCAGGCGCAGAAGTGTATTCAATTTGGAGTGCCGCCGCAACACGGCTGCAATATCACAACATCTGGGAACAATAAAACTGGGAGCAGTAAACTGTCTGGATCAAAGTGAATTAAAGCTACAAAGTGAAGAGCCTGTTTGTATTGTACTCAGTCACATCCAAATCTAGATCATCTGTTGGTTGTGTTGAAAATGCTGACAATGAAAGTAGATATCTTTATAATATATCTTGTAAAATGGCAACTAACATTTCTGAGGTTTGAGGTCATTTTACAGATAACATAAGAAAAAAAAAGTTTAGTATTCAGTACTTTTTGTGATTGCTGTGTAGTGCAGTTCTTTGCTTGCTTGATCTTGGTCTAAAGTCTAACTGTCTAAAGGCAATGTGATGAGTTGCATTCTAAACTTAAATTACAGTTTTAAAAAGTTTAAAAAATTTTATTCATGCAGGATCATAAGGTTTGCGGAAAACCTTTCAGCGAATGCAAAAAATGTACTGAACACTTTGAGATGAACTCCCACTCTCCTTGCTTTTGTGATTTTTTTTTGTTGATACTGAGGCATCGGAATGATTGCCTCGATATCTTTTTCTCTTCTCTCTCCTTGCGCCAGGAGAATGTGTTGTGCAAAAGCAATAAGCAGTAACCAATGCAAAAGCAATATCCAGAAATTACCTCATGAAATGTTAATCCAACTGCAAGGCCAGGAAGACAAAATGGCAAAGAATCACACTGGTTTCTCGTGAAGTCTAGAAGGAGAGATGGAAAATAGCCCTGCTGTCCAACATCCTTAAAAAAAACTTGAACGAGAGGAAACGGTTTGTGGACTGTGAGCAAACTACATTTACATTAATCTCAAAAGATGAAGTGTGTCAAGTTGTTCATTGGGGACCTGTGTTTAACATGACGGGGCTTCCCGTTCAAGCCACTGGATGTTGAGCAGCAGTGATTGTGCAATACAGGGAATCACCCACGATGAAAAATGGCTGAGGAATTAATCAGGTCACTGACTGACACAGTTCTAGCCCAAACTGCTCCACTAAGAAGATCTCTTGGGCCTTAGGCTTGAGAGGGGAAGGATGGGGAAGAGAGGATTTTAAAGGAAGTGATAGAGAAGGAAAAAAAGGCTGCCTGTGAATTTCTAAAAATGACTTGGATGCATCTTTTGCATCCACCTCGCTGCAATATTTAAAAGACACGGGACCGCAAAGCAAACATCTAGGGCCATTTTTGACATAATTGTGCCACCGTGCAGCACACTGGTGCTGAGCGCAGGATTTTTGAGCAGCTGTAACCCATTTCGGAGTTACTGTAGCGTAGCGTAGCGCAGAGATGACCTCTGGTGTCCGAACCTGCAGCTGCATCCTGCACGGGGAACAACTTTGGCGTTGGCCGACGTCCATTAAAAAAAACCACAGAGAGCCCAAGGAGAGCTGACTGACCGCTCATACCAATTTACAGCTATAATTAAGGAACCTTGTTTCAACAAGTTATTATTCTTGTCTGATATTGTGCAACAGTCCGAGACAATTATACACTAATAGCAATTGAGCCTGATATATATATATATATATATATATATATATATATATATATATATATATATATATATATATATATACATACATATATATATATATATATATATATATATATATATATATATATATATATATATATATACATATATATATATATATATACATATAAAATTAATCAGTTTTCAGAAAATGTCAACATTACATTAAATGTCAATTGGAAAAGGGTTCTACCTATAAAAAGACAGAAATGTACAATATAGTTTTGATTAAAGGGACATTTGGAAGTTTCTACTGCTCTGTGGACGATACATTCACCTTTATGTGTTGTTCACATCAATGAATCGTCGCTAGCCTGTCTTCACAGCTTGTCATACTCTTGCCCTCTAAGTCCATGAGTATTAGAAGGGCAAGGATTAAATTCAGCATTAGGGCTAAATGTGGCATTCTTCAATGGCAGTGTATATTTGCTGCATCAAATGCCAGACCTTTTGGCCACTGTTTTAAATGAGCGTTTTACTTTCAAAATCACTATTATAATGATATTATAATGAATAATTTTGCCTCTGTCCTTTTTCAGTCCTTTGACAGCTGGACTAAAAAGCTGTGTCACTCCATAGCCTGCAGGACAATGGTCTCTGTTCCAGTCAACAACTGCTCTGATTGACAGCCTACAGGTGCTCCAATGGACTGAGGCTGGACTGTCATGTGAGAGAGGAAGTCCGACAGCTGACATTGTGGAAATAGTTATCTAATCTGCATGCACGGATGAGGGAGAGTGCTCCAGAGAGTAGAGTAGTAAGACATTCGCACTGTGCCTTGGTGTGAAGCCAGAGTAACGAGCATCGGTGGCCCACTTGGCTGGTGACACTTGCTGACATTCAGGCGTTTTCACAACTGTTCAAACTCTGGGCGGACACACGCTACTGAATTAGAGCAGGCTGATAGCTCAGCTGACCCCGAACAAGTGTAGTAAACAGCCGGTGTGTCAATGTCTTGTCACCGACAGTTGATTCTAAGTGGCATGTTGTTAGTTTGGTGCAGGTTAAGTCATCAAGTTATATATAATCTCGCCTGTAGTTATACAATTGCGGACAAGTACATAAGAGTCATTACATTGTACACCTGTAAGAAAAGACAGATGTGACTGGTCAAATTGAGAGATGTGTGAACTCTGGACTTTTGTGTAACTAAACTGAAATACTGTGGGAAAAAAAGCTACATTTATGAAATTAGTATAAACATTTTATGAGAGTTTTTATGAGATTAAAAGAAATGTAAAATAACATCAAACAAATACTGGTCAAAAATGTTCTAACGTAATGGTACATTGTCTCTGTGCTGACTGTTACGCTAAATAAGTTAGATTATAGAAATCTAAATCTATCTTTGGTCTATTAATCAGAAAATACATTTATTTATGACTCATGTATATTACTATTTATTTTAACTTTGTAAGTTAAGATTCTATACCATTTATAAATAAAAACGAATTAGGCATTAAAAACATATTTTGAACAAAGTTTTGATTTTTCTTTAAAAAAGAAAAGAAAAGAAAAGATTAAGACAACCCATTTGACATTTGATCTAGACTCCTGATATATGACACATCGGTGCTTTTAAAAGGCCTAAAGGCCCTGTGTTGAAAACTTAGCGGCATCTGAAAGTGTCAAGCACATCTCCAACAGCATTAATGTTTGGTGTCCACAGTTAACTTGGCTTACTGTACTCTAATTTATAAAAACATGTTTAATAAAAACTCAATTTCTTGTCACAAGTTCAAATTTTAAACATCAGGTTCTTAAATACACAAGGCTGCTTTAAAAACTGAATGAATAGTACCGCTTATCTGGTCAAAAATAACGGTAAGTAATTATTCAAAAGTAAAGCAGGGACAAGATGTGTTTCAACTTCACCAGTCAGAATGAAGACAGTTCCTACCTAACTAACAAACAGCATGGAGAAGAGCACCTTTCTTCCACAATCAATGTTTGTCCAAGTTGGCAGTATTGTTGTCAAATTGTAATTGGATACGGGTGCAAACAATTACACTTATCTGGGTTTAGTACCATTTTGTGCGGCAGAGCCGTTCCAAACAGCCAACAACAGCCAGTAGAGACTTCTGTCTTTCGAACCAAACGGAACATTGATTAGCATAATTCCGAACACTCAAGTTTGTGCTAGCTAAAATGGCTTCTCTGAGGGGGGTCGGGAGGAGTGTTGGAAAACATAAAATAAAACAAGCGAACGAATTAATTTATGAACCGATAAATACACGAATAAATGATGTAAGACTGGCTGGCATGGACAAAGGGACGAACTCTATTATCTGCCAAATTGTGAGACTATGGAACGAGCCACTCATTAATCGTCTGCCCGTCGGTGGAGATAATTAGCCGTGGCGGTCGGACGCAGCTCGAGTCGGCGGAGGACGTCCCTCTGTCGGCGGCAGGAGGGAGTGGTCGAACCGAGGGGGCTGCGAATGTGTCTGCGTGTGTTCGGCTGGCTGCTCCCTTCTCAGCACTGCTTCCCACCACAGGGCGAAAGACAATAAGACATCAGCCGACACTAGCTTTGTCTAAAACACAACGGGAGTACGATCGTGCAAAAAAAGGGGGACAAAAGAAAGAAAATAGACCGAAATAGAACAGTCTTGGTACCACTATGTTGCTCATGGTACTGGGCCGTCACTCCATGCATTGTTCATAAAAGCAACTCGCAGTCCGATTGTTTTGTCATCTCTCATTCATTCAATTACGCAATGCTCATTTTACATTTATTTTCAACCTGTTTTATCACCCACCTGGCCTACCAATTGTTTTATTAAACGCATTTACGAGCCAAACTCCCCTGTTTTTATTATATCTTTTAATATTACAATGTATTTAGTCCAGGTAGTCGCGCTTATCCTTTCTATTCCTCCCCGTCATCTTTCGGCTGCTGTGCCACATGGAAAACAAAAGTCCTCACTCTTTCACCATCGCCCCCTCCCACTCCTGTTTTCACCAATTCACTCTCCTCTTCTCGCCCACAGCTCACCTCACCTCACACTCTGCTAGTGGAGGTTTAAAACCCGCCCCTTCGGCGTTCACCAATTCATTATTCCTAATCACCTACGGATCCGAAGATGGTGGGTGATGTGTGTGAAAGAGAGTGGTATAAAGTTATTTTGACAACAGTGGTGTGCAAGTGAAAGAAGCCGCCCTGAGGCGATCCGACTGGATACCCTGCACCCACAGCGAGATTTAAGAAAATAGGAAAAATACCTGAATCTAATGCGTTAAAAAAAAAAAAAAAAAAATGGAATTTTAATTAATCCTGAAATTCAGCCCTCAAAATTCGGTGGGACACGCAGCTCCTCTGTGTGCGTATGTGACTTTCATATTGGAATCAAAATGGCGTTGCAGGGAGGGACGCTGGACTTGGTAATAAAATAAGAAATAATGCAGGGAGGAGGAGGTCAAGTTTGTAATTTTTTTTGGGGGGGGGGTGGGAGTTTGTTTGCTGGACGCAACATCCACCACAGGTTCCTCACGTCCGAAGAGAAGCAAACCTGCTGCTGGTGGCTGCACTCTGAATGCGCCAGTTCCTGAACAAAAGAAAGCCATCACTGCGCTCGGTGCTAAAGGATTTTGGTGTCGGATTTGGTCCAGTCGGCTGCTGGACTGACACCTGCTCAAACAACACACATCTGTGTCCCCGGACGCAATACAGTGATCGATCACCGAATGCCATCAGAGATCCCCTCGATCTTTGGAGGTGTTGGCAACTTTCCTGACAATGGAGCCGAGCAGCGTCTGCCATAGCGACAGTTATATGCAATTCTGCACGAAAAACACCAAAGATGCAAAATCCATCCACCCGAATCCGACCCGCATTGACCCATGTTATCAAGCCAAATGTCACCTGTCACTTAGATGCTGTGACATGTAATTTATAGTAGGTTTAACACATAATAATCTCGACCACGTCACTCAAAGTCAATGGCCGGACTGTGTTAGTTGGGGAAATGTTTGACTGTATTAAAAGCAAAAACGGACTCCTGCACCGATCCAACCGCGTCCATCCGTTCGATGATAGATTCAATTTCGTTATGCACGTGGCGATTTTGCCCGTTGTCCCGTCTGTTTAGGTCAATTTAAGGCGAATCGTGCAAAATTGTTCACAGCACGCGTTACTTCCAGCCGGTTTTCCTGGAATAAAAGTTGTTCGCCGGAGTCGGTGAGGAACGACCGTGGTGTCCCCGGAAAGCCCAATGTCTCGGCTATCCGCCCGTGCCGTTTTACCGGCCGGTCTTCACTCGTGGCGTTTGTATTTGCCGAAAATTGGAGGAGGAAGAAACACAAACGGGACAACGCCAGTTCCATGGAGTCCGCTAGATCAGCTGCTGGCAGTTGCTGTTCTCAATCACGTCCGCAGGAAGCCTTCATAGGCTCGCCGACGCGCGTGTGGAATAAGACGCTTATGTGACACAGCGCACGGCGATACGTCACGTTGTACACACGGCAATTATATTTCTGTACAACCTCGAAGCTGACGTGGGATATTCGTCGGGTTGTGTGTTTTCTTCGGTAGGACGGAGAAGCGCTATTTTTGTTGTGACTTTATTTTGGTGCGCCGAGCCCCAGCAGCTGATACGGCTCCTATCAACACCTCCTAGGACTTTTCATTTTTTGATCAACTCACCTCAAAGCCAGGAAAAGTCATCATGGCAGAGACAGCAGCAGCTCCGGCGAAAGCCAAAAAGGCCAGCAAACCCAAGAAGCCGTCCTCTCACCCCAAGTACTCGGACATGATCAAAGCGGCGATTCAGAGTGACCAGAGCCGCAGCGGAGCGTCCCGTCAGTCCATCCAGAAGTATGTGAAGAGCACGTACAAAGTGGGTGACAACGCCGACGTGCAGATCAAACTGGCCCTCAAGAGGATGGTGGGCGACGGGACCCTGCGCCACGCCAAAGGCACCGGCGTGTCCGGCTCGTTCAAACTCAACAAATCGGAGGAGATCAAGAAGCCCAGCAAGTCGACGGCGGCGTCCGTGGCCAAACCCAAGAAGGCGCCCAAGCCCACCAAGCCCAAGAGAGCACCCAAGCCCAAGAAGGCACCCAAGGCGCAGGAGAAGCCCAAGAAGGCAAGTCCAAAGAAAACCAAGAAGCCAGCGAAGAAGGCGACGCCTGCCAAAGCCAAAAAGTCAGCATCGCCAAAGAAAGCCAAGGCGGTGAAACCCAAGACGAAACCAGCGAAATCTGCTGCAAAGAAGGCAACCAAGCCCAAGGCTAAAGTGTCGAAAAAGAGTGCCAAGACGGGCAAAAAGAAGTAAAAAGGGACAATGATAAAGAGAGGAGAAAAAGTGAATGTAAATACTTAAAGAAACTTTGGCGTTTATGTGTTATTTTTTTAAGGTCTATTGCAAACTTCTGACCTGTCTACACTTAGCTTCCCCTCCATTGCACTATTTCGTATAGATGCTTTTGAAATAATTGTGAACTTTTCTTTTTTTAAAGTTCTGTGTTCTTGTCATATCTTCAAATAATAATAGTCTAGTCCTTGGTCTTGCTGTAAAAATGTATTGTAAATACACTTTGGTTCAGTTATTGTTGCCGCACGGGCTCATTCTGAAAATGCAAATATGTCAATGGTGCCCATTGTGGAGCCCTGACAATGTGCGAACCATAGCCAAGTGGACGTCAGCAAGATTCACCCTGAAGGTAATGTCAACCGAGCTCCATTATTATGGACATTTTTGTTGTGTGCAGACCTCTCACAATGTACAAACATGTCACCGTGTTCACTTTTGTGGACTGTTTCTACTGCAATTCAATAAATCTTTGTCATCTTCTACACAATGGCCTCATCAACTTTGTGCGCTTCTTGCGCTTGCGTACATGGCATCAGTATGAGGTAGATCCACCTCCGCCAACACTGGACATGCATATAGTAACAAAAGCCTCCAGTGAAGACAGCAGTGGAGAAATAAAATGATTTGGTGAGAGCAGAATAAAGACAGTTGGGAATGGGGTGGGTATGTCCCAAAGAGGGCAGTCAGGGGCATATTAGTTGAAATAAAAATACAGAAAACTGTAGGGTTACAGAATGTGTGTGTTTGGAGTCAAGAGACAAGGTAGAGAGATATTAGCAAGAAATTTAAAAAACAAAAACAAATCTATGTAAACACTTTAAAATTCAACTAAAACCTTTCCCGAGTACTTCCTCAGTTTCAGGTTTAAGCGCAAAAACCTCTCAAACTTTAAACCGAGTCTCTACTGCCATCTTGTGGCGTCTTGCAGGAACGAACTACTCTTCTCCGCTGCAGAGTGATACAGCAGCTGGAAGCGGGTAAAAAGACTGGAACAAAATTGACAAAACCCCAAAATAATTATACACATATTGCCATTTAAATACCGTTATCTGGCGGAATCCCTAAATACAGGTGTCATCAAGCTGAGGATAAAAAATAGCCAGAGGCGTAATGATCAAGGAGGAGCATCCATGGCACGCCTTGACATGTTGTCGTAGCGCTTTAGAGGCAAGTACAAAGGAGTAGTAATTTGTGTAATTTTTCAATGAAAGAGTGAATCAACAGGAATTTTGGCAGAATACTGCAGCGTACAGCGCCTGAAAGCAGTTATTTAGGGACAACATTTTTTTGCTCTTCACACAGACATGGAACAAAAAAAGAATAAATATCTATTTCTTTCTTTCTCTTTTTTTTTCCACCAGAGAGGACGATACAATATACAATATCTACAATCAACCACCAGTCAGGCAAGTGAAAACAAAACACACTTTCACCTTCAAGAGCCATAAAGTGTTTCTGTGAAAGGTCGTCACCCAGTCTGGTCTGGTCTTTTATTCAGCAGCATCTAAATCAGTTCACTCTAAAGTAAGAAAAACAATTAAAAAAGAAAGAAGTCACACTGGTAGAGCCTGTAAAGCTAAAGCAAGCGGCAAAACGGATGCGACAGGACCATGAACACTGTTGAGAAAGCTCCCAATGCATAGAGCAGAACTGGGGCCGAGTGTGTGAATAGCAACAGATGTAATAAACTAAAATAATAAAATAAAGCCATATTCCAGTTGGGTTTAGTCTATAAATCAATGTGACCAGGAGTGGAAGCACACGTTAATGTAACCAGACAGCTCCTCTGGATTCTTGATTTGGCATGGTCTCCTTTAAAGAGTGACAAAATATTTCTTGCAGAATTATTTCAGACGGATAAACAAACTGGTATTTCTATCATGCACATCTCAGAGGCTTGCAGGGTTTCTCTGCCAGAAGCAATAGAACGTTAAACTCCCTGGCTACGGAAGGAAGCTGAGTTATCACTGCAACATCGTTTGTTATTTGGCAAATCAGTTCCAAACGTCTCACAACTGCAGTTCCTCGTTTGAATAAGAGTTCAGCGAGATGTTCTAGCGGGCGATGAAGAGAAAGACAACCTGCGAGTCTGGGAAAAACAATTCGCATGCTGCCCTTTGGTTCTCCAGCCTCAGCCATTTGGCATTGTTCAAGGTTAGACTTATGAAACACTGCATGTGTGAAAAATCTCAGCAATGACACGTAACTGATGATCAAGAGGGTTCCTGCATCGCTGCCCTCTGATAAAAGCACCTGTTTGGACGTGAACGGTTCTTTGTGTTTCCCACTCAGCCTAGCAGAAGAGAATAAGGCAGAAAAAGCTGGGCGCTGCAGCGTCAATGTGATCGCTTGGTTCCCACTTTTCTTTGGAATCCTGCAATCAAGCGACTCAGAGAGCAGGATGAAGTTTATGGTTGGAGGGGCGCGGGGTGGGGGTGTGAGAAAGGTTTCCCGGGAGCCTTGAAGAACTGGCGCTGGCAGGTTTGGTCTTTTCAGCAATGAAGGAAGAGTGGTGGAAAAATGGAGCTCGGCTGGCGGTAGATCATTTCAATCTGGCAACGGCTCTGTAGACGGCGAAGCCCAGGACGGCGACCACAGCGGAGCCCAGTGCCACTCTCAACCAGAAGGAGGTGCTGCTCATGTCCGAACCGTTCAAGTGTCTGGAAAGAGGAAACATGAGTGAGGGCACATGCAAATATTCTGCAAATATCAAATGCAAACGTCTGAATATATATCCTGCCGCGCTACACTGGCTACCTGTTAAGTACAGAAATTTAAAAGTTTCCTTATTACTTTTGAAGCCTTACTTGGCCATCTTAAATCTCAGATTTGCTGAAACCCTATGAGCCTGGCCGCTGCCTGCGATCCTCTGGCAGGAACCTCCTCGCTGCTCCTACAGCTCGCCTAGTCACAGAAGGTGAACGGGCGTTTTCAGTCAAAGCCCCGCAGCAGTGGAACTCCCTGCCTGAGGATCTTAGGTTCGCCAACACAGTGCAACCTTTAAATCATGTCTCAAAACTCACTTTTACAGGAAGGCCTTTCTTGAGTAAATATGTTGTCTGCCAGCTTTTATTATCTTTAGTTGTTTTTGTTGTTCTATGTCCTAATTTATATTATTTATAGTCTTATGGTTTTACCGCAACTGTTTTCCAGCTCGGTAAAACAGATCAGGTTTCATTCCATTTGTTTTTTTTTTTTTACTATAATGCTGTTTTATTTGTATGTTTTTGTTGTTTACTGTACAGCACGTTGTAACTTTGTTTCCAAGAGTGCTATACAAATAAAGTTCATTATTGTTATTATAGCTAGTGGTAAACATAACATACGGGTTGACTGCTGCCCAGGCGATTTTGGAGAAAATGTTCTTGTTGGCAGAGTCCAGACTGGAGAACCGCAGCGGAGGAGGCAGGCGGTGTTTATAACAGAATTCTGCTGGAGTCATCCCGTGGAACTGCTTGACTTCAGGAAGGTCCACCTTGGAGGCCACTAGAACACAGGGGATGTTGCTTTCCATGTAGTGTTGCTAGGATACAGAGGGGGAAAACAAACCGTTGCAGAATTAGCAACCTGAAACATTTTTAGAGGGAGACTGAGAACTTTTGGTGATCTTATCACTGCACACAAGTGATTAATGAACTTTTACTTCAATTTGCACACAGACGGCACCTGTGAGAGACTTTTGTTTAAATTTTAGGATTATTTCAAATAAGTCTATATTAGAGAAATGAAATGACAAAACCAAAACCGACATATTAACTGAACTTTTCCATCACAGAATCCAGAAGAACACATTGCATCAATAGCGAGTGGAAAATCCAGGTAAAAATTGCAATTTTTAAGCAAATGCTGAAACAAAAATTTACTGTCTGTACTGACAAATAAAGAAAAACTGTGATCTTTGATCCAGAAATACCAATAACGACGGCGATTATGATGATATGAACACGAGTGCAATCAATGCGGTGGCCCACCTTGTATATACTGGCACAGTAGTCGAAGGAATGAGGGTCGCTGGTGTCGTACATGAGGCACGCAACGTCACAGGAGGCGTCCGACGTCTTCAGGAACTCTGCCTCCACGTCCACCTCGTTGAGCTGCACGAGTGAGACCAGAGCACAGGCGCCAGTGCTAAGTCAGGGGTTAGGGGTCAGGGTTAAGACCAGCGCGGATCAACAGCTACTTACAATCAGGTACTTCTCCTGGTTACTGACTTGCACTGTGTTTATGGCGTAGGGGGAGAAGGCAATGCTGGAGTTTCTGTCACTCTGCAAAAGACAGAAGAGTGTGAGGGGGAGGAGGGGTGGGGGAGGGGGGGGACGAGGACGACAAGCTGCAGTTTTCTCAGGACAGTAGTTGGCGTCGTACCCCGACACTGTGGCCCACGAAGGCCTGAAGAAAAGCCGACTTGCCCGTCCCCCGAGGTCCGATCACCTTGCAGAGGAACACCGAGCGCTGTGTTTGCCGTTTCTCCAGGTCCAAGCCCTTCTCCCGTGTTACTACACACACACACACACACACACACACACACACACACACACACACACACACACACACACACACACACACACACGTTGGCAAAGCTGTGAGGAGAGACCACACAAGGACGCGGCTCCGTCCCTGGAATAGCACCAGCTGAACCGCCAGCGGTCTGCTGGAGGTTTGGGGCTCTCTTTTCAAGAAAGGAAATTAGCAAAAAAGTGGGACTTCAACTTCAAGCAGTTGGGAGATTGTGGTGAGGGCCAAGATTGTCCACACAGAGGATTAAATAGAAGAGATCAGTTCTGCAGAGTTCTGCACCCGCTGAGGAAGATCAGGACAAAACACCTCGTCAACTAAATTTCTGTTTATTCGGCCTCAGTCGGGTCTCTCCGCTTTTCCTTTGTCTTGAGTGGAGGAAAAAATTACAAAAAAAAGTCATACATTGACCTGATTATAATTATTATTTTGTTTCAAAATTCTGATTCCAATGATTATCAATCAAGACATCAATATTTTGAAAATATAATTAATGATGTCTTCATATTTTTAACACAAACATTTGGGACAAGTTCAAGTTCAATCGTAGCTTTGTCCTAGAAAATTGTGCCCTCTAGTGGCTTCTTCCACTAAGTGAGGGAATAAAATACAGGTCAAAGACAAGTTTAGCTGCCAATGAGGTTAACAAGTCACGGTGAACAAAAGTAAATGTAAAGGCTCAGTTATTGTAAGAGCAAGAAGAACAAAGTTATTCTTTAGGAAAACAACATATTGCAGACATTTCAAAACTTATGGGACAAATAATACCTGTTGGGTGATATTTATAACTCTTTTGAAACAAGGTTACAATTCAACTAAATAGATCCTATTCCTGCAAAAAAAAATATTTTTTTTTTACTCTTTAAAAAGATAAAAGTAAAAATGCTTCAGTCTCTAACTTGGATTCACTGAAAGGAAACTGGTTAAAATCTTCACTCTAAGAAAACTTGCATATCTTAGTCTGGCACAGTCATGCAAACACACCTGTGATGGCAGACGTCTGTGACTCCTGCTCAGTCAGGATGGGGTAGCCCAGGTACCCCAGGTGCTCCAAGCAGCGGTGGACGTCAAGGTATGCAGACAGCCTGCGTGAGACGGCAGTGACACCACGTGTGAAGCAGTGCAGGGCAGAGGTGGACGACGGCGTGAGAACCGGAGCAACGCGCTCGCTATTGCGTCAAAGTGCTCGCCAGCGGAGTGAGACACGTACGTCCACTGGCAGCGGTAGCCGACGTTGGAGATGTAGCCCTGCCCCGTGGTGGGGACGGTCAGGTAGACCTCGGCGCCCCACGGCATGTAGGGACACACGCAGAAGAGGTTCTTGAGCTCGGAGGGCGACAGGGCCGCGTCTTTGTCCTGCGACAGAGCAGATCACTTTGTCAGAACAACCACCACCACCGCCCGCATCCGTGTTGACAGAAGCCAGCACTCATCAACAAACAGCCGGGGCGCTGAGCGTGACTCACCTCGTCGTACTTGTCAAAGAGCTGCTGCAGAAACTGCTGACCTAGAGGATTGAGCTCGGTGGTGCAGCCGCTGGGAACTCTCAGTCTGACAGGGGAGAAAAAGAAACTCACAATACATCTGTGGACATAAACACAGCAGCCGATATGAAAACAGCCTTATACTGACAAGTGTTTAGAAGAAACTCTTCCAAACTTTTGGATTAAAGGCTGAGCAATAAGAAGGTACAAAGATGAAGTGACTGAGAATCCTAAAACGCACTCAGGATAAAGATAATCGTCAGTCAGCTCGAGGTTGTCGTCGTATCCAAACTTCCTGAGGATGGTCCACGTGGTTTCGTGACGGCCCCTCTGGATAAATAACGTGTTCAGGAACAAAAACCCTAAATGACACAAGACCAAAACAATGCCGTCAGTCCAACGCAGTGCGAAGGAGGTACAAGCTCAAGGTTTTTTTTCTTCCTCTAGAACTGATTTTCACCGTTGAGCGTCAGCCCGTTTTCGTGCACCCCATCGCTTGCGTTCTTCCACACGACAGTCTTCACGTCTTCTAGGGCCTGTGGTGCCAGAGGGTTCCCAAAACAGGATTTCTGCACATAGAGCAAGACAAATAAATTATTGTCGGCAGCACATTTTTAAAATAATTTTTAAATGAATATCCTAACTTTGACACTGGTTACGCTGGTATCTTATTTTAAGTGGCACCTGAAAGCAGTTGAGTTCGTCGTCGCTGAGTGTTCGGTCGTTGTCCTGGTCGGAGATGCAAAATATTCTGCTCAGCGCTCGGACACACAGCGGCTTCAGCTGTGGAAAGGTGTTTTCGGAACAAAGAACAAAGCACCGTTAAGCAGCAGGGACGGACAAACGTGGCGAGTCTGTCATCATCCTCCCAGTTCCAACCTGTTTGTCTTCAGGGTCATAGAGAGGCGCGGTGGGGTGAAGGACAGCCTTCTGTGCATAGTAGAAGAGCTCCGAGATGTTTTTCAGGTTCTTGGCGGAGCACTGGAATCAGAAAGTCAATGTGAGTGAGGGTGTGAAGAAACAATCACTCATTCTCTCTGATTGTAGCCGAGAGCGAGGAAGAAAGAGCGAGACAGACTTCAACCTCACCTCAACGCACGTCTCAATCTCCGAGAACTGGTTCATGATGGGGAGGATGGTCTCCATGGAGCTGCCACTGCGCAGGTCAGACTTGTTCCCCACAAGGATGATGGGAATTCTGATGGTACACATGAGAGGTGGGCAGGTTAGTCAGAGCCAAGAGACTAAGCCACACTAGCTGAGTTTCATGCTGTGACTGTAAAACACCTCTAGCGTTACATCAAGGCAGGACACAGAACAAAAAAAATCTGCAACCATTTAATTTTTTATTAGCTCTCCATGTATTTGCAGTTTTAACTTGCTTGACCTTCCACTGGAGCTCATACTGGCAACTTGGCGAAACCCAAGAAAAGCCCAAACTTTCTAGATAACACGCTTTCCACACATCAAGCGCAAACAGTAGCAAAAGAACAAGAACAAAGTTTGAAAGCCCGTGTGGCACGTAGACTACCACACACACCGACAGCAAGAGCCGACACATACTTGTTCCCTTTCTCTGCATCTCCATTCACCAAGGGGATCCATTTAGTTCTGATCTGAAAGAAAGGACAAAACACACATTCAAATATTCTACAAATAACTTCTACAAATGCTTCTCCAGGTCCAGGAAGTGGAATTAAATATCATTTAAGCACCAAGACACTGCAAACAATATTGACGTTAATCTGTTTTCTGATGTCCCTTTTGAGGTCAAAATTCAATAGTTGTTTATTGACAGTGACTTTATCTGACAAAAAAAAAGTTACACTCTGGAGCCTAAGGTAATTGTAACCTGATGCTTTAGAGACGCTTGTTTGCAAGTTTTTTACCTTGTTTATTGTGTCCTCATCGGTGACGTCGTACACTACACACACCACGTTAGCCTGTGTTTGGTTGGGAAAAGCAACAGGTGAAGGTGAAGTCCTGATACATAAAACAGCAATCAGTTTGCTAAACTAAAACAGCGGGAGCAGACGATGAGATTGAGAATGCCAGAGGGACAAAACAAAGAACAAAAGCAAAGCTCCTGCTAACTGATGCAGAGGAACACATGATGCCTGGAGGAATTTACAGCGGCTGGAAAAGATGATGTGGTGCAGCAGCACATATTTACCTTAATGATCTCATCTCTGAGGGTTTCATCACTCTGCTCCTTTTCTGTTGTGGCGAAGGAAAAGTGTAAACAAGCCTCGAGTTAATGCCAGACGGATCACTCAAGGACTCAACAAACTGGCTCCACACTCTGTAATCTGTGGGCCTGATGGCAGCGGGGGCCAGTTTTTAAAGCCCCCGTGTGTTGCTCAAGTCACCTGAGTAGTCCACTATGTGTGTCGGCACCTTCTCTGGGGTCACATCAGCAGGGATGGTGATCTCTTCAGCTCTTGAGGGAACCTGTCGTCAGACGGCACAAAAGAGTGAGAGACAGTCTCTCACACTGCAGTATTGTTCAACGAAGGGGAATTGAGCTTAATAAATGGCAACAGTAGCTGGTCACAAAGATCATAAAACAAACTGCAGACAGTGAGACGACATGAATGCAACACAAAATTAACAAAGTAATTAAAACGCATTCACAGTCTAAAAGACAAAACAAACAAACTACTAAGCAAGCGAAACGGACCAGCACGCGGGTCAGTTGCATCAGTGATATGGAGGCGTTGCACACCAGACGCCTCCATGAGTTTTATTATTGTTCTTTGAGCAGCAGGGGGGGGGGAGGGAGTTGAGACTCTTGTGAATCACAAGGTTCAGTGTTTTCTAAAAAGGAACGGGAGGTGTCTGCCTCCAAGATTTTGTGCCGCCTTAAAGGACTCCCTCCTTCAGCTGCCACTAAGCTACAGTATAGAAAAGACAATGAGAAATGCAGAGCACCGTGTTTCCAACAACAAAAGATCTGAACCGTCTTTAGAAATGTCAGCTTGTTGATGAGTTCCAGTGGAGGAATCACTCATCGGTGGACCGTCGCTCTCTCAGAAGAAAGACAGCGGACGTGTGTTGCTGCGACAATACCAACCTCCTCTGGGAACTCCTCGCCGACCAGCGACATGATGAGGGAGGTCTTTCCCACCTTGGCTGTAGGAGAAGTCAAGAGGCGAGGAAACAAGGGAGAAGCAGTCGGAAAAGTCAGCAGTGGGGAAAAGTGATAAAACTCATCTAAGAGTTTCTACAGGTATATTGCAAATAGAGCTACAGACTTGCTCAATGCTAACTTTAACATGTCACTATTAAAACACAAATACATCTCTGTGTGGAAAGTGCTTCTCATTCATTTAAAGACACATGACTTGACACATTAAAAGGTTCCTTGTTAGATGGAGATAACTGCTGATAAAGTCGCCGTTGTTTGCATACTTGAATGCAGCCCAAGTGTATCTTAAATGAAGGACTACACAGTTTATACGATATTGGCGGCTATTTAATACGACGATTTAAAAGATATTTCCGTACGTTTGCGTGGTTTTAAAGACAAACATCCTGTCAATGACAGCTGAACTAGCCACGCTAACAACTCAAAACTTCCGTTAAGCGCAGTTACCCGAAGCTAAATTAGCACCGCGGACGCAGACTAGAATGAAAAGAACAACGCCAGGGATCCCGTTTTATGACACAAAATTAAAGTTAGATAACCACTGCCTCGTCTTCTTAAATAAACTAAGAAAGATGACTCAAGCAACAAGTTAGGACAGCTAGCACCGGTGGCTAAAGTTTGCTAGTTTTTGGCTCTCGCGCCCCCGCCAGTGTTATTGACTTACGCTCCCCCAGCAAAAGTATCCTGACGTCTCGCTTCATGTTTCCTTCCTGTGTGAAGAGCAGTCCGACGCGCTGCAGTTCTACAGTACCATCTCTCTCTCATGTGAATGTCAAATTTCTAGAAGAACTCAGGCGTATGGCTCCCCGCAGAAATATGTGCACCCAAGGTGAAACCATGTCATTCCGGTTCACAGTGGAACGGTGAAAACCCGCCCTCTGGTGGACAAACAGGCACACTGCTGCCGCCCTTGTTTTGAGACGTCACCCGGGATCCGATTACCCGCAACTTAGTTTGCCCGCAGTGGCGGTAGGTTACAAAAAAAATGCCTGAAATATTACAATTTAAATGGCAATAGTATTAACGGAAAGTTGATTGGAAAACTTTTCCACATATAAATCAAGTACACATCTTCTTGTGACCTTATGTTCCTTCATTAAAACACAAATTGCTTGAAGTAGGGAGTAAACATGGCAAAATAGTCATTTGAGGGAAACTGCTGGAGGATTTTTTTCCACCGTTAGACATCCAAATTACATTGACTATGACAGTGTGGTCTCAACAATGTTTTTCCAGTGATTACTACATAAGTGCACAAAAGGATCAATGCAGAGATATCAGTTCTGCATCAATCCTTCAATCACACACCCTTCTGTCTCAGATACTTATTTATATATATAGGGTTAAATGGTCAATTTAAAAATGTTTAATGCTGCCTTTTATTAAAAATCCATTAAATAACAAAGGGAAAAAACACTGAAAAAAAACAAAAAAAAACAGTTCTGCTTGGTGTGTGTGTAAATGACAGCTAATTAAATAATATACACATTTGTCAATTGTTTTATGCAGTTAATCAAACGATTATGCTGACAACGCAACAGACTCATGACTCAACATATGTTGTATTTCCTCATAATAAAATGTGCTTTATTAAGAAAAGCTGAAGACAATAATACCAAGATGATCCGTGATTCAATAATTATATAATAATAATAATAATTCATACTAAAAAAAGAACAACACAAATACAAAAACAGTTTAACAGTAGAAAAGGCAAAATATGCAGAAAACACTATATTCCAAAATGAAAAAAAAACACATGTACTTAAAAAATAAAAGCCTAATCACAAAACTCTTTAATTTAAAACATTTATGATACAATTAAATTACACTAATGACAGTAAGCCCAGCCACTTGTGGACACTGGGCCATCAGAGTCCACGCACCTCCCACAGCATGATCTCATTAAAAGCGACACTCAGAAGAAGTTTTCCAGATGGGGAAAAGTGACACATCTGCAGTGAGTCACTGTGCTGCAGGAAGTTCTGGAACTGCCCGTTTGTTGACTTAATTATCTTCAACACTCTCTCTGAAAGGTCATTGCAAAAAAAAAAAAAAATGTTTTAGATCTTTTCCATACTTTCTGTGTTTGTACCCAGTCTACAGTCACACACCAGGACCACAAGCGGCGTGACTCTTCATTAATGCCTTCTCATCTGACACAGGTCTTATGGAAGCGTGAACAGTACAAATCAAATCTGATCTTTTCCAGTCAGAATTAGGACCTTTTGATATATGTCAATCAGATACACATTAATTTTTGATTATTACAGCAAAGCAAAGGTTTGTTTAGAACAGTGTTGCAAACTGCAATTCTTAGATTTCACCATTTCATCAAATATTAATGTATAACATCATGAAAACAGAGAACACTTTACCTTGTGATCCCACAGCTATCAGTTCACTTGAAGAAGAGAGACTGAGACATGATGCCCAGTGGGGTAAGGCAATCTTTTTAATTATCTGTGGTTGTAAAAAGAAAGCTTACATGACATTGTGTAAGGTAAGAAATGCATTTATGAAAATTTTATCAGTGCAAAAAAACACATTCCGGAACATGTGAGCAGGTGGTGAGGCGGCTCTGTGGTACCTGCTTTTTCACAAGGCTGTAGAAATAAATTTCCTTCTCTACTCCGAAGCCAGTGTAGATGATCAAACTGGGGTCTGCGTGGCTGAAGACAGCAAGGCTGGGAGGCAGGCTGTCGTCCTGTTGTCAGCGAGAAATAGCATGACAGAAAGGACAGAAAAAATGTCAATGCTGACAAAGGTGAAAGTTGGAAAATGTTCAAATCACTTTAATCAGAATGTTTTATCTCAAACTGCCTGTCTATAAATTGCCCAGAAATGACAAGTAAGAGTCCAGAATGAACAACTTTTGCATGCCCTGCTTTTCAGAAAGTTTGCACGTCTGGAAACACACCCCACAGTGACATCACAAAGGGCACATATACCTCTAACCTATACATTTGCACAGTTTTAATGATTCAGGGTGGGAGTGGTTAATTGTACACCTTATGCCTTCATGTAAAACATGTAAACAAGTCTTCAGAAGCTCAAAGATTATAATCCTCTCAAAAAGCAGCTTGCAGCATATGGCCAAGACCGATTTCCCTCCCGTCTCATAGGTAAAACACAGCGTACCTCGGGGCAGGCGGGAGCAGGAAATGTCAGCCAGTCCAGCAGACCACACTTGTCATCCAGCCAATCAGCAGCCCACACGCTGACACGTCTGTCTGCGCTGGCCGCCAACCACATCTCGTTTCCCTCTGCTGCGAACGGCTGCGGGTTCAGGGATGAAAGCAGCTTTATATATGACGGCAAAATGCCATGAAATGCCACAGGAATCACAGGGTGAATCTGAGCGAGCGCTCTTCCTCTTGCACTTTAAAAAACTTCAAATGAGATCCACCACCTCGAGCCTTGCCACTGCAGATGAGCTGAAAGATCAGAGTCGGTCAAAAGCAGCCTTTGGATAGAGGTGAAGAGCTGCTTTGCTCCTGAGCATGTATACCTATGTATGTACAGGCCATATCATACCAGCCTGTATCTAAAAACAGACTTGAGAGGATTCCTTTAAACTACATACAAGCACATTAACAAGATGAACTTTCAGAATTCCACTTGTATTGACGAAAAAAACCATTAGGATCCTGTTTTGGGAATGACCTCTGTATGACCTGCAAAATAGTGATGATGGAAACATCTTTTAAGGTGACTCCTCCTTCTTGATGGCTGGGCTGACCTGTTCATTCACACAGTGGATGGCAGTGACCGCTGCTCCTCGGTGGTCTTCGATGACCCGGGTAATGGTGCCGTCCGCTAGGCTGCTGACAGCCACCACGCCATCTTTTCCCGCTGAAAGGATCACGTGACCTGCGAGGACGGAGGGTAAAAACACTTTCTTGTAGAAAGAAATTCATTTACCAAGCCATGTCTCAGAATGTAGCTGTGGAAAACTGATTAACTCAGACAAAAGAAAAAACATTGTGAGCGTAGACTTGGCTCACCGTAGGCAGAGTAGTGGATGGCGCTGATAGTCACATGATGAGGTTGCAGCTTCATTTCCATGTCCGAGGAGGCCAAGCGGAAGATTCTCAGTGTGCCATCGCTGTATCCTGCAGCCACGCACGCACTTTCCTCCCCGGAGAAAGGGCTCCAACATACACAGCTACAGCCCTGGAACATGACACAGGAAGCAGCTTATATTTTAGTGCATGATGGTTTCAAAAGCTGCGGCGGATCAATGCACGAGCCGATTTTCCTGTCTAGTTTTCTTTATTTTATCAATTTGTTTTATATTCAAAATTAAAACTGACAAATGAACGATGGCTTTGCAGTGAGAGTCCAATCATTCAAACAAGGCAGTGGCAATACAACAAAGGCACAAGGACGGAGAAAGCCTGTCTGTCCCAGTCAATCACTCAGTGTAGGTGTGGTTGATGACTTCCAGGCTCATTTGTTCAACCAAACAAATAGTTTGCATAATTATGCGGCACGAGATTCTCTGACACCTCAGATCAAAGTATAAAGGAGTAAATGGTGACAGACAGACAGACAGATAGACAGATAGACAGATAGACAGATAGATAGATAGATAGATAGATAGATAGATAGATAGATAGACAGACAGACAGATAGACAGATAGACAGATAGACAGATAGACAGATAGATAGATAGATAGACAGATAGATAGATAGATAGACAGATAGATAGATGCTTATAGTTGTTGGCTCACCTGGTTCAGCACCTGGAACTGCACCACCAGTTCGATGCTCGGGACCAGCCATACTCTCACGCTGCCATCCTCACTGCAGGTGGCAAAATGCCTCTCATCACTGCTAAAGGCCACGTCGTTCACCTGAGAAGCAGAAATGCATTTTATTTACACATTCCAAAAACATAAAAAACAACCAAAAATGGCCCTTTGTCCAGTCCTCAGAAGTTTTCAATGAGTCTGGTACCCTGGTCATGTGGCCGCTGACCAGCCGGATGCTGCTGTCGTCCAACCAGTTGATGCACCACAGGGTTCCAGCCACTGTCCCCACGATGCCCATGTCAGCCGTATCATCAAAGGCGGCACTGACTGTGGCCCCATCCAGCATTATGGCCTTGTCCATCACCACCTTGGCCTCACTACAGGGCACAAGGAAAAAGCCAGCAAGAAATCAGGCTGCTGGAGGGGAGTCATTTGGAAAGTCAAAGGTACCACTTTCTTGAAAAAAGCATCAGGTGAGGCAATCAGAAAAGAAGTGCAGAACCTAAGAGGCATAATCACAGCAAGGAAAATGACTTTGACAAATTACACAAAGTACCCTGTGCTACCATCTACTCAAGAGAAAATGGGTCTCGGCCAGACCAGAGACGGTGATTTCTTGGAAATGCAACAAAGCAAGAGAAGAGAGGGAGCACCAGACCTTTCACTGGCTCTGCAGGCGTCGTCCCCAGGCGGAACACCTCTCACAGCTCCCATCTCCCACAGTCGCAGCCAGCGGGTGTTGCTGCCTGTCAACAGACGGTTCCCTCGACACAGCAGCACACCTTCGCCAAGAAAAACAAAAAAAAGAATCAAACACGCGACGCGGCTTTGTCGATAATGATGTTGCGTCCAGACCAGATGGCCGGAGGGAAGGCAGATTTCTTTCGTACCAATCTCTCCTGTGTCGGCTTCCCAGGTCATGAAGCAGCGGCGGGTGTTGACGTGCCACGCGCAAACGTGTCCGCGACTGCTGGCGCTGAACAGCAGGGAGTCCGAGTGGTAGCACACAGCCGTCATCTCCACATCCCCGACCTCAGCTGGCGCTTTCGCCCTCTCCGCCTGCAACGGGCAAAACGGAGCCGTCAGTCCCAGCGACGTTCCGCTTCAAGCGGTTTGGATCCGCTGAAGGTGAAGCCACTTCTTGCACGACAGCACTTTGAGATCCATGCCTTCATCACGTCTCGGCTGGATTACTGTCACGCACTTTATTACGGAGTCAGTCAGTCTTCACTCGCACGTCTCCAGGTGGTCCAGAATGCAGCAGTTTGTCTTTTGACTGGAATCACATCGCTCCCATTCTGGCCTCCCTCCACCGGCTGCCCGTGCATTTTAGAGTTCATCTTAAGAATCTTATTTTTTTTTTAAATCCTGCAATGGTCTGGCCCCACCTCACCTCTCTGAGATGCTTGACCCCTATGCTCCTGCTCGGTGCCTCAGGTCAGCTGACCAGCTGCTCCTGGAGGTACCGAGGTCTAAGCAGACGCTCAGAAGTAGAGCTTTTTCTGGTGCTGCTCCCTCTTTGTGGAACGACTTACCGCTCCACATTAGGTACGGTAAGGTAAGGAGTACTTGAAGTGCTCTATAAATAAAATTGAGCTGAAACGTGCCACTGTTGTGTCCACGTACCTTCAGGGCAACGTCCGAGCCTTGTGCGTGGATGACACAGAAGTGCACGCCGCTGCTTCCCACCGCGGCCAGCTGGCCGGCTGCCGAGGGGCTGAAGGCCACGTCGTGCACCCAACCCGACACGGCGACGCTGGACAGCAGCTGGAAGGTCTCACAGCTCCACAGAGCCACTTGTGGATCGGAATAATCTCCTACAAGGGGAAAGAAAAATTGTTGTAAAGAGACAGAGAGTCGCTTGATGTCTGATTTATCAGTTTAGGTCACTGACCAACAGACAGGAAGAGGCGACCATCCCTGGAGAAGGCCAGACTCTGCACTGCCCCCTTATGGTAAGTGATGGTACCGCGGCATTTTCCGTTCTGAAGGTCCCATATGCAGATGCGGCTCCTGCTGCCATGGCGACCCCCCGCTGCCGACACAACTGTCTGGACACGTGGAGAAGCACAACAGAAGCTGAGAGAAGAGCAGCGACGAAACCACAGAGCTCCAACCAAAGTGCCACTGCGTCTGTTCACTGAAGATCGCATAACGTATAGTTCATCATTCCATTGCTTAACAAAAGTGATCTATAAGTTTAAGTGATTCCATGGACTATGTTTGTGTGAAACTGAATTTGGCAATAGTCTTGAACGCGAAATAAGATAAGTATGGGACACTTGTAGATGCCAGTTAGTAAAATTCCCATGAATGAAAAATTGACCTTTTCTTCTGCTGCTTTTCAGTTTTGCCACCTTGAGGTCTGAGCAAATGTGCAGTTTGAGGTTGATCTGAAGGCTTCCATAGAACATTATAGAGCAAAGCTGCTGCGCCGGAAGATTTTCTTTCCAAGATGTGAGTCAATAAATGTGACTCACACATCGGTGTCAAAATGACTGCCACTTAGAGTGTGATTACAGGTGCTCAACAAACAGACACACATCAATTCATACAAAGCGGCTTGCAATGACCTTTATTGACTCGATGTTCCCACAGCGAGCCACAAAGCACCGGGCAACCAAGGGGTAAAATTATCCCTCTTAATGATGAGCCACATGCCCTTTTCCAGTCTTATAAAAAAAAAAAATAACCTGCTATACCTCGCGCCTCACCACAGGTCTCACGGGAGTTCATTTTCCTCCGGTAATAGCGATCACCCGCTGGTGCCTCCCACTCCCTCAAAAAACTGGCCTGATTGACTGTGAAAATTCTCATCCATCTGGAACACTATGAAATGCCTACAGCAGGTGCTGCTTGATCTAAGCCGACATAGATATTCATCATGTCTGGCAATAATAATACATATTTTTATCTGATATGTCTATATCATAACATTGCGTGTTTCACTTATGTGTGCACTTTTTATTTTTCATCTATTTCTATTTTTTGTAATCTTATTTTACTCGTATTTATTCTATTTTGCAATTTGTACTCTTGTTTCAACCTTGGATTTTCTGTAAACTTGGCTGCTTGCATCACTGCAATTTCCCCATGTGGGACTAATAAAGGAGTATCTCATCTTATCTTATATATATATTTATTTTTTTCAGTATGCTATGAAAATTCACACCTGGCCACCCGAAAACACCTGAAGATTGTCAACTAGAACAGCTGATTCCTTTGAGGAAAGACATGTGCATGTTGCAATAAAAAGGCTTTCTCATTGAAAACGTTTCTGTAACACCCTCTCAGATTCTGTGACCTCAGATAAACAGTTGTTCCAACCAATATTTAAGGGGTTAAGGACAACTCAATGCAACACTGCAACAATTACTGCAAGTGGATCAGCTCTACTTTATACTCCATCAGCAAAAGAAAACACTGTAGATATTTCTCTACCTTAAGGCGTTCCACAATGAGATACATATTTTTCATACCTGTGCATCACTTGTGATTGCAAGACAAGAGATCTCCTCGCTGTGACCCTGCAGGTGCCTCTGACTTCCAGTTTGGAGGTATTCCACGACAATTATACAGCCACAAGAGTAGGCAAACAAACCTGCAACAAAAAAACAGTCAAATAAAAAATAAAAATAAACAAAATAAAAAGGCCACAGTGCTTAGTGACGGCCACAGTGCTTAGTGTTGTTCAGCATTCTGATGTTTCATTGTGCTAAAACTGATGCTTTTGTGAGTGTTGCGCAGGAGTAAACAGAGGGCTAAATATGCTCAGCTCTAGTTTTATGAATGATCAAAGAGGTTGCTCTATGGCGTGTGTGTTTGTGTGTGTAGTATACATATATACATATATATATATATATAAGTATATATATGTATAGACATGATATATATATATACAGATGTGTACATATATGGTATATGGAGTGCAGCGAAATGTTTTTTTTCCCCATTGTATTGTGATAACCTTGGTCAGGGCTCCACACCATGTTCCCACGTCCATTGCCATTGTAACCAATCACCGTCCTCAGCTTTAGCCCCTCTGTTCCTGGTTGGGGCGCCACAGCAACCTGGAATATAGAAAACATTCAGAAATAAAAAGCATACACAATTGCAGTTAGCTACACTTAGTGGCTGAAATGACCTCTTTACCTGATCACGGGTGGAGGTCTTGAAACGCGGGATGAAGTGTCTGTAACAATCAGGACGAGTTTGCTTCCTCCTCCCCAGCTCAACTAAGTCAAAACAAACAAGCGAGAGGAAAAGACACGGTTCCGTAGTGACAAAAAGAAACGACTGGCAGAAACTGCTTACTGGTCATGAGGAGGAGGAACGTAGATCTTACCAGGTTCAATATGACTGGCCGTTAGTGGGGAAGTGCTGTCAAGCTCTGTGACTTTGAGAAAGGAAGACGCAGGTCTGGGATCAAGAAGCGAACCTGGCGCAGAACAACTTTGATTAGACCATGAACACAAACAACACTGAGATTAAGAAATTACTGGGTTAACGGCCCCGGAGTTATACCCAATCTAAGATGGTTATTTATCATAATGGAATTTCGAATGGACTTTCGAGGAGTTTGTATCTCCTGTATATATATATATATATATATATATATATATATGGATAAATATGAATATATTTATCCCTCTTTATCCCTCTTTTTGCAGCGTCATGCAAAACACTTTTTAGTTTTCTTCCATCCAAATGTTTTAATGATGCTGAAACAAGGGACAAATCGTCTAATTATAAATGAAACCAGAAATTTACACACGCAGACACAACACTTTTAATTAGACGAGTGGATCTGCAGCCTGATTTCATTAGTGGTTCAGTGGGGGTCGGGAAAAATGGAGGGAACGCTACATTATCTCTATCCTGGCTGCATGATCATTAACCAAACACAGCAGCATGAGGACATGATATAACACTTCCCACCGCAGTGATCAAAACAAAGAGGAAATTATCATCGCCACAGGAAAATAACCCACACAAATATTTTTTTTTCCGAATCTAAATAATTTGACAAGGAGCATATTTTCAAAATGAAGCAACATCCACAAATAGCCCATAAAAACAATAAATGACAATCGTCAACATACAGTAAATAACCGGACCGAAACCTCTGTGAACTTGTGCAAGCGTGAAACATGATTGTATCTGTTTAAACAGGGAAACAAACACCACACAAGTGACATTCCTGCTGCCCACACAGAGAAACATGAACTGACACTGCAGTAATTGACAGTTGCATGAGGGATGGTTAAAAGGTGGGACGTCCAGTCTCGGCTGTGCGACCTACTGTGATGAGCGTGCGTGTGCACGACGGCATGTGTGCACGCTGCCGCTGCTCGTCCAACGGCAGCTCAGAAAAAAACAAGACTGTGACATGATAAACGGACAGAGGGTGTGTCTGGCACACCCAGCATCCTCTTTGGTTACCGGGTTTAACCAGAGCTGTTTGTACATCAAGCTCGTTTGTCCATACGGTCAACATGAGTTGCCGTCAAGCAGGCGTTTGCTTGAGTGAGCAACGCATGAGATGTTTCTGGAACTCGGCAATTCACCACTGAATGAACAAGTCAGCAACATTTTTATTTATTTTGCAGTTATGAAAGGTTATATAAAGATTTCTTTTTTTTTTTTTTTTTTTTACAAAAACATAAATATTACAGAGTGCAGGAAGAGGTGGAAACCTAGAACCCCAAATGAATGCTTACTTGTAGCCTGAAAGCTTCAAAAAACAAGAAAAGAAAGACTAACCGCCCTGGTCGACTGAGTCCAGACGGTGAACATCCGGTGGTGGTGAGGATGGCACAGGTGCCGACTTTCGAGGCATCCCATTGGACAGTGAAACAACACCTTGGCCAGACTGTGACGGGCCTTCTATACAAGATGAAAAACACAGGAACAGCAGCACATTTATGATTAATGATTCTTATTTTTCATTGCAGTGCCTGTTGCACTGTTGTAGCGGGACAATGAAGCAGACCGAGGTACCTGGTTGTCTTGCAGAGCGGCTGCCTCTTCCTGCAGGTGACCTGAGCATAGAGTGCGTGTCAGATATGACGCTGCAAACAGTGCGATGCATGATAACAGGGTGGAACCACCGCCGAGATTATCATCACCTGCAACCGACCGAAGACTCAACAGGATGCGCCAGGAAGTCCCAGAGGAATATTGCATCTCCGACCGAGACCACGCCCAGCTGGTCAGGGGTGAAGGCCACCTGGCGGATGGGCTGACTGTGGCCGATGAACATCTGCACACAGCGAACTGAATTTATAATATCAATATGTTTTAACACATGAGCAGGAAAGCAAAACGCTGTTAAAGTAACTGCGTATAGTATGAAACGAAACACTCAATGTGAGTTTGATTGCTACTGTGTCAGCTTTAATAATGGTAATCAGAAATTACTTGGCAAAAAAGGCTGTCATGAGTGTTCTTATTCCTCATTGGCACGAGGTCACACTGTTAATTGAACATCTGCACTCTTTAACAGTCCTGAATTCTTGTTCAAAGCGAAACACTTTTAGCAGAAGCTCTGAATGGACTAAAAACTTTCATTACCTGTGCGGCAATCCCAGGCTGCATGTGATAATCCCACACTTTCACAGTTTTGTGTCCTGCTGTGAGCAAGAACCTGCTGTCGTCGCTCACAGCCAGGGACAAACAGTGGTGGCTGTGCACCTTTGACACCTGTGAAAACAAACAAACTGAGTTGGCCATACTTTAGTAGAATAAACGCTTCAGTCATGATGCAGCATTTGCTTTTAACAGACAAGTTTTCCGAACTCTTATATCCTTCATGAAATCTGTAACACAGTAGTAGAAAACAGTTTCGGAGACCCTTAAAATTTTTAGTCAATCCCAATTATTGTCATTCAGTGATTGCCAGAGATTTTCTTTTTGTGCGTTTCAGAAAGTTAGGCTGCATCAGAGGCACACAAACAAATAGAAATAATTTTGTTGCTCATTGTTAATAAGAAAACTATGTTCTTGTAGGTCCTCTTAGCGCAATACAGTTCATTAAAAATGCACAATTTCACAATTTTCCATCAATGTATATCTCTGTTGTGTTTTGATTTCAGTTGAACCACAACAACAGCTGTAAGACTATAACTAAAGGATAAAGACCACTTTCTTCCGATCCAGGTTAAGTCCCACACACCGTACTTCAAACTGATACCAACTAAACATGATGACCAATGTCTGAGGTGAAGACATCGTTTAGCCTTGGAAATTTTCCACCAGTGGAACTAAATCCGTCAGCGTTACCTCGCGAAGAAGATGGCCCGTCTTGGTGCTGAGCCAAACAATCTTGTTGGCAGAGGTAGCGACCAGCAGGTATTCCGTGAAGGCCGGAGCAAAGCAGACCTTCAGAGCGGAGTCAAGGCGGGGGCTCGCTGCGTCCAAAATACTGACGTCCACGTGGAGCAACTGGGGGAAAAAAAAAATTACACAAGCCAGTGAGCAGAGGGTGGAATTTAAGAATCTCTCGTTTCAAGGGACAATGTGAAAAAAACAGTTTGTAATGAGGGTGATACAAAGAACGCATTTAAACCATGTGTGACTGAAAAAACAATTTTTCATTCTGTGTTTTACAACTTCATTAACAGGTGAACTATTCAGACATGAGAGAATTCCAGGCTTGTACTGAAACACACGGTTTGAGAAATCAGCCCTTTGTGCATCACTTACATACAGACAGTGTAAATGCAGTCATGTGTCGTTTTCTGGAAAATTATCCATCCAAGGTTGTTCCAATGGAGTCCAGAATGGCTATAAAAGCGGGTGTTTTGAGTGATCTTATGGTCTCATAGCTCAACACTTTAAACACTCATCTATGGCAAGCATCCCGCATTAGGGGGTTGCAACAGCACTGCTAGTGGTGAATGATAAGCACTGATCACACTGTAACACAGCAGGCGACTGCGAACGAGATACCTCATCCAGAGTCCGAGAGTCTGCGATGGTGACGATGTACTCCGTCGGGCCGACAAAAGCCAGCCGGCTGCTGTCGGTGCTCAGCGCCAGGGCGTCCGGGGCGCGCTCAGAGCCTCGCGCCACCACATTACCTGGCCAATCAAACGCAGAGAGACATCAACGAATGGTACGTGAAATGTGACTAACGTCAATAAGGTGAGCTTAGTCTGCGTATGCGTGCGCGGACTTACGCACAACTCTGATCAGGCTGTGGCTTTCCTCAGAGGCGTTGTAAAATGCCAGAGAGCCCTGCGAGTCGGCGCTGTACATGAACTCCCCGTCTGGGGAGAAGGCGAGGCCCACCACGTCACCGGTGTGGATCCTGCAAGCAGGGACCTGATTAACATTGAAAAATACTCCATATGCACCAACACTAAGTGGCCTGCAACAGGGTCAAAAATACACCAAACTGTATATTACAGATCAGGGGTCACCAACCTTTTTGAACCTGAGAGCTACTTCATGGGTAGTGAGTCATACAAAGGGCAACTAGTTTGCTACTCTCTTCTGAAATAACACATTTTCTTAGTTAGCCTTTAGTTATTACATATTATACTCACCTATGTGAAAACACTGATCATGTTAATAAATAATCACAATATGTATCAACAGTGACTAAACAAGGTTGGATAAAATTACATTTTATAATTTTCAAAAATAAAATAAAAATAAAATAAAATACATATTTTTTTAAGATAAATGAGAGGAGAGTACGCTGGCATTTATTTGTTCGCTGCTTGTCCATCTTTAAGTTCTGATTAAGTTATAATTGTGTTGATTCACACTTTTTTCTTTATTTTGAATTTTGAGATTTCATAATGAAAAGTGCTTTATAAAGAAAGCAAATTATCATTATTATTATTATTATTATTATTATTATTATTATTATTGTTATTATTATTATTATCATCATCATTATATTTTAGGTGCAGCTCACTGAGTTGTGCTATTTTTAGAACAGGTCTGCGGGCGACCTTGTGCCCACACAAGGTTGGTTACCCCTGTTACAGATAGCAATGACCCTCTTGATGTGTAATGGCATTAAACCTCTTTCAACATGCATAACATTGTAACGGTGGTGCAGCTGGGGCTGTGCGGTTCGCTACGTACTCATGTTCTGCCAGCAGCTTTGCAGTGGCGACGTCAAAGACTCTGACGGTGCCGGAGTTGAAGCCACAGGTGAAAATCTGCTCGCTGGGATGAAAGGCCACAGAGGCGGGGCCCTCTTCCGACTCAAAGTCATACAACTGCGCAGAGAAGACAGCGGCCAACATTTCAGTAGGGGAAAAAAAAACTAGCCAAATGCAATGAATGACACATAGTAATGTGCGTGATATGTGAATGCGTGACTTTAATTATTGAACTGAACACTTGTGAATTAGCAGCTGTGAGCTTCACTTCTGAGTCTTTCTAAATGTTCCCCGATTTACAGGAAAAATAAAGTATACACACGTGATGCTTTACTGACCTGATGCAAGGAGTCCATGTTCCAAATGCGCACTGTTCCGTCAGAGGAGGCCGTGGTGAGATGCCGACGGATGCCGTCCACGCTGAAGCTGCGCACGGTGTCCGTGTGTGACCTCATTAGCGTGTTGTAGCGGCGGGTCCTCACGTCCAGGAAGCCCAGATTGCCGGTAGAAGTGGCGCCCAGGACCAGAAGGCCATCTGATGAGACAGACACCAGGCTCACCGGTCCCTCGTGCTCTGGAAAATAATGACAACTTCTGACAAAGAGATTGGCGCTGTGCGTCAGGATGCGACCAAAAACCTCTCACTCTCATCTTCTGTGTCACTGCGCCTTGTGGCAGAGCAATGCTTACAAACGAGGTTTCAAATCAATCTTAAAATGCAGTTTGTGTTGCTGTGCCACGAGGACCGAGGCGCCTACCAGCCTCGAGGAAAACGGCAGAGAAGTCGAGAGGCCACAGACGCAGGAAGCCGTCTTCAGAGCCGGTGCAGCAGAACGAGGAGGACACACAGATGCTGTTGATGGCAATGGCTGGACCTGAGGACCATGGTTAGAGCAGACAGTCAGATGACGCTGCAGGATTGAAAGGGACTGTTCAATATTTTGGTAATATTTGCCTTGAAAACAACTCTTTCTCTTCCTGTAACATTATTATTTCATACTGTGGCGAAAGTGCAGGTCAAAATCTTATCTGAAGTGCGTTGTGGAGTTGTTGGATTAGCTGCGTTTCCATTAGTCTTTCGCAAAATAAAAGCAACATTTCTAAAATTTTGACAAAGTACAATTGCGATTTGCAGGTGTTTCCAGTGAATGGTGTGAAGCGCGTAAGCCGTAATTCTTGTAAAATCTCGTCCCACGAGACCCCACTTTGAGGAGGATGGAGGTACAAAACATTTTGCAATAAGTCTGCATTTTAATGTTGTTTGCTGTCAAGAATGCTTGTTATATTTTTCTCTTTCATTACTTGTAAAAAAAATATTCCGTCTCCTCCTCCGTCCAAACATAACGCACCATTTTCACTTGAACAGAACTGGTCACATGACCCGGTACGTCACATCTGCTGACATGTAAAGGTGAAAAGTGTTTCCATGACGCTTTTGCAATATACCTCTATACCGATATGTCTGGAAAACTACCTCATGAGAGCTTCAAAACCTTTTAGCCATACTTGAGAGGTTTTTCAAAATGTAGGTGTTTCCATTACCAGTTTCTTATTGCAATATTTATGCTTTGCGCAAATCTAGGGGTAATGGAAACGCAGCGACTGATAATCAAAGGGAATGTACATCCTCAGATACCTATGGGGGTTATAGTTCTATGGCGACACTGCTGAGATGCTGAACTGTCCCTTTAAGGCAGGGGTCCCCAAACTACGGGCTGCGGGCCACATCCGGCCCGCTGTGTGTCTCTGTCCGGCCCGCGTGAAGGCAGTCATACCCCCCCACGTAACTTTGCCGACACGTTAGCGCAGCGCGACAGCGGTAGCGTGCTCCCGTCCTCGTTCCCCCGCTCAACAAAGAAATGCTGGGACGTTAGCGCTATTTCCAACCAACCAACCAGTTTATCTGTTTACCAGAGTCCTTTTCAAGATCGTAAACACACCCTTTTTATCGATGCTCTTCTCACTGCAGTCTTCTTCCTCTTCCTCCTGCTGCTGCTGCGCTGGCGTCAGCCTCCTGGCGTTGCTAATAACCGCTTTATTGTAGTCAATTTCCAAAATGTAGCCACTCCGACTGCTGGCAAATCTATTCAATATAAATCAAGACAAAATGATTCATCGTTCGTGAGGTTATTACAGATCGGCATGTCAACTGCACATGCGACTCACACTTATCGAACACGATCGTCCAACTGGACGGGATTTTGTTTGCACACTCACAGAGTTCGATCATCACAGTGTTTCGAAGTGTCTCCCTCCTCAAAGGCCACGTCAGTGAAGTCCAGCGAGTGGTATTCACCCAGATCGACCGAACAGGAGCGCAGCAGACCGTTTCGGACCCTCCAAAGGCGAATATTATTGCGACCACATGAAACCATCCTAAAACAAGATTTGCTCGATTATTGTGCCAAAAGCTATTTACAAACCGCAGACAGAGAAAACATTAAAAAAAAAAAAGGGACCAGGAATGTGGACAAGCAGAGACAAGCTCAGGAACCTTGTGTCATCGAAGCAGGCAACCTTCATGGTGCTGACGTCCACGTCTGTGTGCACCTTGGCCAAGACGCTCACGTCACCGTCTCTGCTGACATTCTGAGTGTTCCATACGACAACCATCTATTAAAAAGGAAAAAAAGGGTTGAAAAGATGACAAGATGAATGAGAGAAGAGGTGATATTTTGTCCATGGGAATACAAATAGGCTCCAGCAATCCTAAAAAGGCAGGAAGTTGAAAAGCCTGTCAGCCAATTTTATAAACTGGGAATTGTACGATAAAATGAAGAATAAAAAAATCAACCTAATATAAACAAAATTAAAAGGGGTTAAGTTGGTAAAAGGTTTTTTGCAATATTATGAGGACAACTTTTCTCTCTTGAAGTCTTGATCTGATGACACAGTTTTAGTTATCAGAGCATCTCTGCAGCAAGTCCAAAGACAAAATCTGGCTTAAGGGAACTCAATGGAAGAAACGCGTCATTTCAAATAATGAGGAGTGGCTCTGCTTACTCTCCCAACACACATGGGGTGCAGCAGGTGCCACTTGTCTCCGCTTGCCTTGAAGACAACAAAACCCTTTGATCTCCATGTGAAGTTTGCACCTATGTGACTTACTGTTTTACGGTTGCTGTCTTTGCCCACGCCACAGAGGGTTCCGCCGCTGTGAGAGAAGCTTTGAAATGAGAAGAGAAAAGGAAGAAATTGTTTTTAAAAGGATGAAGGCCGCTAATGACAGAAAGCAAAGTGGAAACAAACACTCCTATTTAGAGACGCTGCAATCACTCAGCTGCTGATCACCACTGGCTGGTATTCAGTGATTGATAAATGGCGGTTTGGCCAGATAACACAATGTTTGATTGCAACTGTGTTTATACTTTGAAAATATTGCTTAAATTAGGAGCAAATCTCTAATGGAATCTCAGCCACTGCGGACTAGACGTGGATACCTTAGAGAGGTCACTGAGTGGGCATGAATCCCAAACATGGCGAGACAGTTTCCGACAGTGTAGTTCCAGACTCGAACTGCACAGTGGTTGCCAGTTTGCGCTGATGCCAGAAGAGTTGTGTTGCCATCGAAAGCCAGAGCAGACACCTACAGCGGGTGGGAAGGGAACCGTGGATAAACATAGCAGAGCATGACGCCTCCGTGTTGATGCTTTCAGTCGGGTAACTAAAATTAAGGAGAACAAATCTGCAAACAAACAAGGATTAACTGGCAGATATACAGATGTGTTCATCCCTGACACCTGTTGAAATAATTGGGTGAACATCGTCATTGATGAATCATCTCAGTGCCCGATTTAGAATCCTCTGTGCCATCCCACACACTAAATACAGCCTCTGGAGCATGCACGCACATCTCATTTACCTTGTCAGTGTGTCCAGTGAAGAACCTCTGCTGGTTAGAGGAAATCTTTAAAGAGACCACAATGGCGTGACACGGATAGACAACTGCATCTCCCGACTTGGTCCAAAGGGCCTGCAATGGCATAAAGAAGAGACGTTAAAAGATTGTTAGCGATGGACGCCGGTACCAATAATGTTGGACATGTTTTTGAAAAGCAGGTGAGCTGCATACACATTTAGCTGTGGCTCCTCCGAAGCCAATGATTCGCCTGAGCCTGAGAATTGGGTCTGGAAGCAGCTTCTGTCAGGCAGTACAGACAGAAAAAATACATATTGGCTTGTAACAATCTCATCAACCGAGTCGTATTAATTCTTATCCCTCCTCCTACCTTCTGTTTGTCTTCCTTAGACAATGGTAAATGGACAGGAGGTGGTACAGAAGTACAAACAAGCTGAGTGGGAAAAAACATCAGCACTTTTAAAAATCAAATATAAAAATCAATAAAGACCTGTGTCATTAAAAATATTTAAATTAGTGTAGAAAAATGTGAATCTCATCACCTCTTCATCACTTTCCACCTCATACTTGGCAGAGCTGTTCTCATAATGCTCTGACTCGTGAGCTCCCCCATCATCGATGTCAGAGGGTGGTCGCGATAAGAGTGTCGACGAGCTGGAGCGTGCTGCGTCCTGCTGCGGCTGGCTGTCTTCGGGGCCATACCAGTTGTCCTTCTGCTCGGTGGAGATGACTCCCAGCTCTGGCAAGTTGGTCACCGAGGGGGTTTTGTACCTTTGAAGCTAAGAATGCAGGAAGAGTAAAGTCAACAGCGGCCTCTCTGCCATGTTTCCAACGAGGATTGAACGTGCACATGTGCTATCGTGTCTTACCAATTTTGAAGAGCTAACCCCCTGGATGAGGGCTTTACTGCCCTGAGATGGGCTTTGGCTTGAACCACATTCTGGGGAAGAATATGCATCTATAGTCTGTGCTGGTGACAATATTTGCATGGATGGTGTAAACAGTGGAACAAATGATCACTTACCAGCCTTGCACTCGCCTTTGTGAACTGAATCCAGTGATTTTGATCTGTCCGCGGCAAATCTGTTGGTTTCAGACAGGATGCTCATCACACAGCAGTCACACTCCAGGAAATACACTCATGGTGAAATCAGTTTTGATTGCTAGTTTCTTTTAACACATCTTACAGTAAGAATATTGCGCTGCTATTCAGAGATATATATATATAAGTATATTTAATTGGGAATTTCGTATTTGTATAAGCAAATGTCATTTTAACAAAGCCTCTAACAATTAACACAAAATGCTTAGAAAGATAATATGGTAAAAATTAAATTAAATAATAACTAAAAGTGCAAGTAAAAGTAACAAATCCTGTGTAAACTAGAGCTGTGTGATGGCAGCTTGAAGGGTGTGGGCACAGGATTGCATAGTTGAGGTGGGTGGGTTGGGGAGGGGGGGTCAGGCATGGGCAGCAATGCATAAAACATAAAACATGCGTTACCAGCTGCAAGGGTGAAGAGTCGCCACATGAGGAAGCCAAAAGTGCGCTGATCTTTCAGCTGAGAAATTCTTTTTGAAGCTGACTTTTAGCACATACTTAGAGAGACAAGTTTGTCACTCAAGGCAGTGTGAAAGTGAACACGCCAAACCCAATATGTGCCACAAAATGCTGCATATGCACTCTGACCGGCAGCCAGTGTAAACAAGTGACGCAGCTGGTTTCTTCTTTTTGTGTATTGCTGGTTTGCAAATATGCTTGTCATGTTGACATAGACATGCAATCGTGCATTGCAAGGAATAACGATGTAATCTGAAAGCTGACTAACAAATGAGGCAATATTTGTTGTTTTGTCTGTGTGCGTGTGTGTTTTTGTGCTGTGTTCTTCATTCCAATTATGCGCTGATCTCAGTGAGGTCATGCCACAGCTAAAACTTTCAATCAACAGAGCACGACTTGCACAGACAGTGGTTCGGCCAGTATCAGAGGGCTGTTTGGCAAAGTCAAACTGGTGTGTGTTGCTCAACTGGCGTGGTCTGGAAAGAGTGCGTTTGCTTAGTGGTTCAGTTGAAGTTGTTAACTTAGTGATTAACTTTAGTTCACTTTCTTAGTTCCAAAGAGGTCAATCATGCTCAGTTTTGTGAGGTTATTATTCAGTTCAGTATTCAGTTGTTTTTTTAATGAGCTTATTAATGATTCTTTAATTTATGCTCAAATTCTTCTGCAGGTCAATTTTTCTCTCTCCCTACGGTGCTTCATTATTAGTCCCTCGTCACCTAGAAGACACTGGGGATGTAACAGCAGGAAAAGAGGAGCAATCATGCCCAGGCATGGTACCAAGTAATAATGCCTACAGCAAAAATGTCCCCAGAAAAGCTCAGGTAATGACATTTATTCAGTGACAAAACTCATGAGATAGCGAAGTTTTTTCAAAAGCATTCTGACAAAACTCATTGTGTAAATGCCATAAATGCCCATTATTGCCAAATGCAAACAGTAAAAATAAAAAAGCCCCCTCAGTTAACGCCAGTAGAACCACGCAATACACTGGGCCTCTAATATCAACAGTTCAAAATTACACTGTTGATGTTTCATGGTGCAATAGAAAGATTGTATGTCTTTCAGTGATGTCACAACAATCTGCAAAAATGAAGAGAAAGCTGCAACGTTAAATACTAACATGATCATACCTGATATAATCATAGAGATCATGCCAGGAGCATCCCTTTGGCACAGGAAATGCCATGTCCCGGGGCATTGCACCTCGTCCATTAGAAGAAGCCAGACCCATCATTTTGGCTTCATTGAAGGAAAGTCCTATTAAAATAGAAAATTGAAGATGAAGAACAATGTGTCACAGAGCAATTATAAGCCCAAATTGAATGCAAATTTCAACAATTGCCATATTGAATCTACACGAGCAGGGAAACTTGACAGGCCCCAATGCTTTACAAGTGCCATAAAAGTCACATTCATGTGAATGCATAATAGTGAGGTGTGGACCTTATAAGAAAAAAAAATTAAAGCTGTTTGAAGAAATTGGGTGTTCATGTTATTCAAAGGGTTGTCATTTGAACAGTAAAAGGCACTTTGAAGTTTCCTGATGCCTGACTGAATAATCTCCAGCAAGAAAATTGCCAGCAGGATCAACACAGAGTTGAAAGGCATTATAGGTTCAAATATCCAGTACGGTGTGCAAAGTGAGACCTGGGTCATGCAGTAGGTCACTTGTAAACACGTTCTTCACTGCCATGTTGGCACAAAGTTTCACGCCCTTCAGGTGACTGTGGCAGAGGCTGAGGTAGACAGACAGCGTGTACTGCAGGTCCATCATTAGACACATCCAGCGCACTGAAAAAGGAGCAGGATCCGGCAAGCCTGGGCAAAAATAGACACATTTCTTTCTTTTTCTTTTTTTTTTTTTTTACAGAGTTTTACAGATAAAATGTACAGACAGAGGAAGACCAAACACACTGTGAAGAAAAAGTAACTATGCAGATTTATGGTATTTGTGGCATACCCTGCACACAAATGTGATATTAACTTTGTTTATTATCTATTGACAAACAAGTATCGATAAACTGCTACCCAAGGATGCTGTGCAAAGAACACTTTGCACACACTTGCATTTGTTTGCACTTATGTTTTATTTATTTATTTTTACCTCGTCTTCCACTTTTGGATGCGCTCACAGAGGCAGAATCCCCTTCAGCGCCACATTGGAAGGGATACTGGAGCCAAGTAGGACTCGACTTGAACTCTTTGAACATATTGGAAAAAGAGATGCGCACCACCCGGCCCTCCTTGACAAGGTGGCGCAGAGAGAGAGGGGAAAAGAGGGAAAAGATTAGTCTCAAAATGCATCTTTCACTGATCTGGTGCATTTTCAAACAGCACAAATCGTGTAGAACGCAACAACCAACTTCCTGGAACCATTCAAAAACTTTTTTTTTTGTAACAGAGTCAACTGCAGGTGCGTTCGAAATAAAGTCTTCAATCATTCACCTTTAGAGAGGCAGCGATACAAATGACAAAATCACACACACACACACACACACACGCACACGCACACACGCACGCACGCACGCACGCAAAATCCTGCCGGGTACCTTGGAACAAACATCCAGGTGGACGACAAAGTACTTCCCAGGGTGAGGCCTGAAGAGCAGGTAGAAGTAGCGCCCTGTCAGTCCCAGAGAATGGTTGATGTTCTTGGGTATGACAATGTAGCTGCTGGCAGGGATGGGAGCCTTGATGTGGAACACTGGACACCTCAGCGTCTTGCTCTGTAAAGATTTGCAAATCAACAAGAACGTGGGCTCGAACACGCACAGGGAATTAGATTACCCAGAACTGCAAAGCCTACCTTAAAACGATGCCATGATTGTTAGGGTTACTATATATTATTTTAGTAGGATTACCATACACGTTGACACGTCTCCCTGTTTTCCCGACCTCTTCCATTCTCCGACTGAGACGTGCTTGAATATGTTTACGTACGGATGCTGCCATGCTGCGAAGTCAAAACAACATGTTGGGAGACTTTAAAGTAATCGACTGCAACGCCGCTGACAGAGCGTTCCATGTACTTTACCTCTGCCGTCCATCGATACCGCGGCGCTCTCAGTGTGTTTCCAACTTGGAGAGAGTCTTGACAGCTAACAGGAACCTTCGTGTAAAGTACGGGGATAGCTAGCAAACTCAGCTAAATAGCAAGATAAACGCCCTTCCGTTTTACCGGAAGTCACAGACAATAAACAAGTCGTTTAACATTTTATGAAAAAAAAAAAACATAACCACTTCTCCCAAGAAAGTGTACACAACTTTCCCTACGCATCAGGTGCCTGCTAAACTGATATTGTCCTTCCCGCTCCGACCGCCGCCGTTGTCAACGACGCCACACAGTTCGTGACGTCACCGCGTTACGCACAGGCTTCTGGGTAAAGAAGTTTATCGCAAGGAACAACACGAAAAGAAACGAAATCAAGGAACGTATGGAACTTCCAGAGAATTTAAGTTCAAAATAGAATTTTCTTTGATAGTGTTGGCATTTCACTTTGTGTAGCCGATGTAAACAAAATAATTTAAAGGTCATCCGTACTAAAATAATTCTGTGCCATTTTATTCATATATGTATTAATCATGTTGAATGTTTAATCTTGCTTTACAGTTAGTCACATATTTCCAATGTTTGTTTGTTTTTTGCTGGCATTGGGTCAGTAACTTCACATTCAAAACAAATCACATACAATTTTCAAATGCAGTGTCCATATTCAGTCTGAAACCATAATGGGGAGTAACCCCACGGGGTCTTGAAGATGAATGACCAGCGACACCTGCATTTCTGCAGCTGATTGCCTGTTGTCAACTGCATTCCCACGCTGCTGGGTGTTGCCCTGAGCTCCCACTACTGGACAATGTAGCAAAGAAACATCCGGCTGTGAGGCCGATGGTAGCATCTGAGTTTGTCTATTAATGAATGAACTCTCGGGATTGGGAGAGCCAGCAGATAGTGGTCCTGTGGGTGTGGCCGAAGATCTCCTGCGCTCTGGCACCGTGGCAATGGACACAGTGTCTCTTTGAGAGTCAAACACGGCTAGTCATTGTCCACAGCATGCAGTCCCAGCCTCTCCTCTCCAGCTGCACAACTTCCTCTTCAGCTCCGTTTTTACCTGCATCCGGATTGAAGGAGTCGCAATTCAGGGTCAAACACTGTCTGGATTTAAATACCCGTTGCATCACAGTGTAGGAATTAACTGTATGGTTTAAGTTTAAAATGAATATGATTCAATTGATATGCTGTGATTTAATGTATAGTGTGAAAGCAACATACCTCTTTATTGGCAAAGCAGTAGAGCACAGCAACCAAAAAGCCCTGCAGAGTTCACATATTAGGACAACAATGTCAAGACAGATTCCCAAAAAAGATATCTACGGTATATCACACAATATACAGAATAAGTCAATTATAAAGAACCATCCAACGTGAGTGCATTGTGACTATTTTGACAGACAATGATTTAAAAAAGAAAAGAAAAAGAAAAGTAATTTCAGTGTTTGCTGTGCTTTCTGTGGCGTGTTGCTTTCACTTTGATTGTGATAGTGCTTTGGGAACACCAGCAGATGTGATTTAGAGATCTATAAAGAAAAGTTGATTGATTTTTTTTTTTTATAAACAACAGTCTTTTTTTTTTTTTTTTTTACATTTGAATTAAAAAAGCACATTGGGTTTGAGTCAGTGTCAGACAGTGTGGCAGACCAATCCTCCTCCGCCATGCTCGGTCACCTAAATGTGTGATTGCAGGGAATTAGTGCATCAGTGAACTGCACTATGTGTGAAAAATGGTGGGTTATATATTTGTCTTGCATCGATTGATTTAGATTCAGGGCTGCAGTGGTGGACAGCTCCTTGAATGAGCGTCTTAAAGAACGATCTTAAGAAGTAACCCTTCATACGAGCCTTCAGAAAGGTCGGATCTGGGAATCCCTGCTTTACCAGACCAAGAAAATGGTATGCTGGCACTTTTTGCCAATAAAGCCTACCTGAAATGAGCTCAGAAAAATGGTGAAGAAAACCCTAAAGTAGCGCAGAAAGCCAGTCGTCTGCTCGTCTGTAGCGAAGATGAATATGATCTCATGAATACCAAACAAAGGGATGAGGGTAAGAGTCGCTTTGGCCACCCTAGGAGAGAAAATCAGAGGGCAGAACAAGAGGATCAAGAAGTTGGCAAGGTGGACGAGCCAGATTTCAAGATTGAAATCTTAACCATTCAGAAAGCATGCAAAGCTTCAGGGTTTTTCAGTGACTGCTAGTTTATTGGTGGTGACCAGACCAACCCCAATTCATTCATTCATTCATTCATTCAAACAGGCTGAGATGCTGCCCAGGACATCTGTAAGAGAACCCAGTGCCTGAAAGAAATTATGTGTTGTCATGTTTCATTTGTGACAAAACAATTTTTGAATCAGAGTTTTGAATCTTTGCGAAATTAGCAAAAATATTAGCAACAACTTGCCGGAGTTTGTAGTCAGGGTATCCGCTTTGGTTGTTGGCTCTTAACTTGGAGAGAATAACCTTCAGGATCTTTATGAAAATTATAAAGTTTACCTGCCAATCAGAAAAGCCAAATATAAAATAAATGGATATACATGTACACACACAAGCACGCACGCACGCACGCACACACACACACCCACACACCCACACACACACACACACACACGCACACACATGCACGCATGCATGCACGCACATAAATAAATAAATGTGTCCTTACTAGTGAAGCAAAAAGAATTGGAAAACGAATGATCCACCAGTAGATCATGTTCTCATTGACGGCCCAACACCTTCAACATGATTTAAAGAGGATGTCTCATTATCTCACATGCATCACACATAAAATGTACACCAAAAAAACCCAAAACCCTATGCCTACTCTTTGTTCTCTTTCAGCAGCTTCATTACAACCCATGGAGCCACGAATAAGAGTGGAGTTCCTATAGACAGGAAATTAGAGATCAGTATCAAAACAATATTGTGTTTTACCTGTAAAATGTGAATAAATATGCAGAAATACAACCACATATGTGGTAAACTTGTGCTGCTGCAGCTTTATGATGTTGCAATACAGAACACGTTACATGATGATCAGTGTGGATGTAGATAAACCCTGCACTAAAGAGTGTTTATAGAGACCCATTTAAACCGTGACATTTGTGAATGTATATTTGGCTTTGATGACGGGGCTGCTGTTGAGGTCATTTTATTGAAGTTGTTTTTAGTTTTCCTAGCCTTCTTTGGTCATAACCTTGTGATTGAACACAAACTATTTTGGTGGTACTGAATAATACCTCTAAATAAACAGTTTTTAAAAATCTAATTTAAACTCAAAGTCTCAGGAAAAGGAAGAAATTTAAACTCACCCCAACCAAGGCAGATGTAAGGGAGGTATTTGTTGTTGTCAATGAACACTGAAGCAATGAGCAGAGAGTACAAGTAAATGGCTTCTCCGAAGAACCAATAGTGATTGGCCAAGACGCAGTACTGCATTGCAGCCTGGGCTATTCTGCAGCCGATGGCAGCCTGGAGGAAAAGTTAGCAAGAAGTTAGAACATTTTCAGAAAATAAAACACACAAAACAATCCGTGTTCAGTGGGTGAGCGCTTACATGATCACTGAGCATCTCCCTCACGTCAGTCTGTTTCATGATATCCCGACCCCAGTGACGCTCCAGCATGGTGTCTTTCACAATGACAGAAACAGCTCGCAGGATGAAGGACAAGAAGAGGTTGGCATGTATGTAGTTTCTAGTGCAGCGCAGTTTCCTGTGAGAGAAAAGTGAGACACGTGTCGTCAAACAAACTGGATGTTTGGGGGGATTCTTTTGCTGACATGCGCTGAGAAATTATTTTTGATTTCAATGGTTAAAATATGGCTTCATATTATTCCCAAAAAATAAACAGCAAGCAATCCATCCAACGTCTATCATTTTACAATACAATTATTTACAGTAAAATTACATACAATTTTACTGTTTTCATTTCCCAAAATCTCCCCTTGTTTTTTTAACATTTGTATTTCATTGTTACATTTGTTGCCGAAGAAATTTACAACTGTTGCACAACAGGGACATTTTCTGCTGAATTTGCCGGTGTATACTTAAAGCTTAGAAGAATGATGAGAGCTGTCGTGAGGGTGAGGAGAGACAGCGAGTAGCCGGCAGTATACAGCTTCCTGAAGTTAACCATCAATTGCTTGAACCACAGCTGTAGAGACATCAGTACATAAATACATAAATGAATGAATAAATAAATAAATAAATAAATAAATAGATAAATAAATAAATAAATAAAATACGACTCTTGGATGAAGCGCTTCCTAAAATAATATTTTAAACACCAATTGTGCAATTCTTACAGACACCTTTTTCTACACTGGCTTCTTTACACAGACTCCTGTAGTTCTATCATGCTGCTACAGAAAACGGTTGAAGTGGAGTCTCACGAAACAGACCAGTGACCCAATTGTGTTTAAATGTAAAAAAAATGACAAATTAAAGGAGTAACTGTGCAGAAAAAAACATGGTATTTAGAACCCCAGGTTGGAGACATCTGAGTGCTCTACCTCCTGAGATGTGACCTCTTCCTCCTCCTCACATTGCGTCATGTCTCTCCACACCTGCCCGCTTTCATCTCTCTTCCAGAGGCCATCTGGGGCACACTGGCGACGCACAACACCATGGGATACTGGAGGAGAAGATGAAAAACATTCAAAACTCTGTAAAGAAGTTACATGTCAGTGTCCTTTATTTCAGAATTCTATTGTTTCCTGAATCCTTTCTATATTAAATACGCAGACAGATTTCTAATGCAGAAACAGAACCTTTTTTTTTTTTTTACACCACTGAGGTGATTGGGTTGTGGCTGTGCTAGCAGCCTTCAGGTCTAAGAAATGCACGTGTCTCACCCTTCTCCTCACAGCAATATCGATTTCCTGTGAAGATTATGAGGTCAAGCACAGGAACGCCATGGTCCACTAACAGCTTCATTGTTGTCTTGTCACTGCATGCAGGTGCAACTAGACAGCCGCTTTTCTGCAAAGCTCATGAGCAGAGTGAAGCACTAAGGAGTCTACTGTCTTTTTGTATATGTCTGCATGATAATGAAACAAAGTGGATCAACACATGGTCAACACGGTGACATGGCAAACCCACAAATCAGTACCACACAGACTTGAATTTTTATTTTAAAATGATCTACAATAGTTGCTTCCATGTGAACATAAGACATTGGACCACTGACAGATTGTCCAGTTCTTTTTTTTTTTTTCTTTTAAATCCCGGTTACATGTTGTGTCAAATTCTGGAGTGGCTCAACGCTTGCAGACCATTTTCCGCAAAGCTGGTGGACTCTCTCCAGAATCTCTCTTGAAATAACGTAGCTGGAATTCAGCTGAGCCGTTTCACAGCAGCCCACAGCGGTTAACCATGACTGTGATTAGAGCTCTTCTGAGGAATCTAACATTTTCACTTCCTAACAAGAAATAATGATTTTATCTCTCACCACTCATGCATCATCTATCTCGTCCAAACAACTATATCTACATCCACACTTGAGGACAGAAGAGTTTGGCAGTTAGACTAATATGTGTCTTTAGATTGGGGGTGGATGCAAGAGTTGAAAGAAATGTTCTTCAACATTCTGATATTCAGAGATTCTTTATAATTTTAATGAATTGTAAGGAATACATAAAAATGGGGAAAAAATAGTCCTGTGATATTAAATATACTTTTTGAGAAGTCAAAAAAATAATCAAAACATCATTCCTCAGTGGGTGACAGCCGCATTTTGTCCCCCCCTACCACCATCAGAAACACCACTGGAGAAAATCTGAAAAGAAACTGTTTTTGTTCTCTCATCGTCCCCCCCCAAATTCAGCTCTTACCTTTGTCATACCAGGGCAGGTAGAAGGGGCAGGAGAGGTTCACCATAGATCCGGCAGGAGTATCTGGCCAGCAGGCGTATCTGTCAAAGGTTCTGTTGCAGAACAAGTCTGTGTCAAAGAGAAAAATAGTAAGAAACAGAAAAGCTCAAGATGTGAAAAATCTATTTTAATATAAGATGACGGTGTCAGCAAAGTGCATAAAACTCTCCACACCTTGAAGAACGGACTCCCTGCTCATCGCTTTGATGCAATCGTCTTTATACTGAATCCACTTTTTGTACGTCTCTTCCAAGACCTTCCCACTGGCAATCTGGCATAATAATTATTTTAGGGAAAAATACCATTCATGTTCGATATATAATACAGAGGCATTTGGCTCACACAGACACATAACTTTACAAAACCCACCTGTGCCAGGATGAGAAAAAGCACACGCATTGAAGCCATTGTGTCCCGCGTCTTTGTTTTTGCTCCAAGTCACTCAAAGCTGAAGAAAGAGTACAAATTATTTATATGTTCTCACATAAGAATTAGTTTAACTTGAGTATTTTGCTTATAAAAAAATTAATTTATAGCATTTTAGGACAACACTATTTAACGATTGACCACCTCCTCATGGCTTTAGAGGGCAGACACACTCACACCAAGCTGTGCTGCAGCGCACACCGCCCCCAACCCCCTTCACCTCCCACCTGTAGTTCTACATTGAAAGATGGATCAAGATTGACAGCCCAAGAGGAAAGGTGGAGCAAAGAAGCCGAGGCTCAAAAACTATTAGTACTGGCCTGCCACAGGTGCAGCGGAGCTGCTTTAAAATGACTGACATGTTCATCAGTAAGGGAGCAGGCAAAAAAACTAAACAAAACACAACCATGGCTTATCCAGTGCAACTAGCTTCATGTGGAGGTTAGTTCCACTCTGTGAAAGCTGATGGGACCAAAACTGAAGTAAAACACGTTTTAGGTTTTAAAGGAGGACAATCCAAAATTTATAATTTGGTGAACAAACACAGACACAACATAAGGAATGATATGCATATTTAAATCCTTGTACAATATGATTTTGTTTTAACCTTTATTTAACCAGATGAACTCCCATTTAGGTTGAGAACACATTTGTTATATGAACATTGCCAGTGCACAAATATCAGATTTGCTAACTGTTTGGTCAGGAAGTGAATTTGAATAGCTAGGAAATTCCTCCACTTCTTCTTCTTCTCCTTCTTCTTCCTCTTCTTCTTCTCCTCCTCCTCCTCCTTTTTCTTATTGTTGTTATTGTTATTATTATTGTTGTTGTTGTTGTTGAGCTGAAACTGAATAGATATTATGTTCACCTACATAATCCAATTCATGTAATGACATGTTAATATCTGTTTTCAATGTCAGTGCAATATCTAACATTTTTTCCCCAACTTACTTAATAAATGCTGTTCTCTTATATGGTATTTGAGGTCTCATACCTTTCCATATCTGCACCGGTGTATTAGCCTGCCATTATGAACAAATCTATAAGCTGATATACAAAAAGTTGCCTTTAACTGATGCAAAAAAAAAATCTTCTTTTTCACGCACAGAGAATTATCTCCTTGTCAGAAACAGAATAAAAAGTTCCCCAGTGAGCATAATTTTGATGACACACACATACAGCGGTCACAACAATGGCACGAGCACAGCAGCGACAACGGCGGATGGAGATGGAGAAGGTGGAAGAACTCACGGAGGAGGAGGAGGAAGAGGAGTCTCCTGTTGCTGCAGCTGCTCCTGAGATGCTCTGGTTAGCGCCTGTTCACCGGCAGCCTCGCCGGTCCTCGTCACTCCGACGACACGTCTTCCTCTTTTTCTCTCTCTCTCTCTCTCGCTCTCTCTCCCTCCCTCCCTCTCTCTCCCAACCCTCTCTCTCTCCCACTCCATCTGTCTTTGTTTCCCTGTTTCTCTTTTGGTCATTTCAAAGCTCTTTATCTTTCAAGAGGAAGACCCACTTTTAAAAAAACGTAGACATATTAAAAGTCCAGTACTGTGCCAAATTCACTTGATTGGCAACAATAAGTTCTCGCACAATTGAGCCCAGAAATATGAAAAGTCCTCCTTTATTCTCCATTCCCCGTGGATCCATTGAATCGCATTTACTATACAACGGTTCAGGTGATGCGCCCTTCATGATGTCACACAGGGCATGTCACCTCTCCCTGGTTACTGTACACCCCAGCCATAAATGTCCAGCCTCCATTCTAAACGTCCGTTCAATCCGTAAATGTCACACCGTGGTGAGGTTTGTCTTGCCTTGGGTTTTTTAGTCCTGTCATTTCCTGTTTTATTTTGCAAAGAAACTCTCCTCTCGTTTCAGAGCACGTGCCCTGATTACCAATTTCTTTTACCTGTTCCCCATTACCCTCCATGCGCTTAAATAGTCTATGTCTTGTCTCGTGCCAGAGTGTCGAAGCCGCGTTCAGACTGCCAGCCAAAATCAGATTTTTGAGCCCATCTAGATTGAAACTGGATGGCTCTTTTGTAGTCTGAACAGTCACAAATCACACAAATCAGATTTTTTGCAAAACTGACCTTTGGGAGCTAATTAGTGTTCCTCTTTTAGAGTGATTTTGAGTTTGATATTAAAGTTTCATAGTTTTTCTTAGATCCTCTGTTTTTAGGAGTGAGTCAGAGCGTTTATTTTTTTAATAGTGATATTTTGTCGGAGAGTTTTGAGTTTGCTTAATTTTCTTAGCTGTAAATTGCTAGCCTTTTTTCCCTCCTCCTGGAGTGATTTTTTTTGTTATTCCTTTTTTTTTTTTTTTTTAAAGAGTATTCAGGGTTTTTAGCCCTCTCTTCTGAGAGCCTGCATAGGTCATCTTAAGAATTTCATACTCTATTGATTTCTCACTTTGTTTAGAGGTCATTGGTGAATCCATTAAAGTCTATCTCAAAGATCTAAGATCATCTAATCTGCCTTGAGTCCCGGCCTGACAGTAAACAAATGGCTATATATCCATTTCCATTTTCATTATTATTTACAATTTTTATTTTTGTAACATATAACAAAGACAATAAGACAATAGATACAATGCACACACATGACAGAGGCATTTTGCTAGGAGTACAGACATAGACATGAAAAACAGTAAACAAACTCACTCAAATAGCCATTTATTCTTGGAATGCATGTCCTATATGAAAGTGTTCCTCCATAACCGTCTGAAGACCATCTATCTTGTTCATGCGCAGGCCGAGGCTGCACGCCTCATCAAAATCAAGTCTGCAAAGTCCTTCAGCTAGCCACTCAAACAAAAAATAGGCCTATTATCATTTTGAAAATCGATTTTGAGGCAGCAAAAGATGCTGATTGTACCAACAGACGTTAATAATGGTGAACTGAAGGCATCCTCCACATGTCTCCATTAAGGCAGTCATGACTTCAACTGCAAAGCCAGCGTGAATTTTTCAGCAATTTCACTCTTTAAATGCAGCGCTGTTCCAATAGTAGACCCACTCTCAGGCTCTCACCACCTGCCAAGTAGGCATCAGAAAGGAAGTGGCTTTGAATGGATGTAGGTGCAAAATGTTTCTCCTTTTGTTAGAATTTCCAGAGACTAAATATAAAGGGCAATTCAGCAAACTTTTGCATTTGCAAATGAGTTTTTATCATTGTGGTCACACACATCAGCTACTCTGACACATTACAAATATTGCAATGAGTATTTTTCTTTTGTTGTTGTTAAAAAAAACTAAAAGATAATTATTCTCTTGTCATCTTATTTTTTTGCTACAAAAAACTCCAGCAATGCTGGTGCGGTGGAGACTTTTTTTTATTTTTTATTTTTTATCTTCAAACAAAATGCTTTAGTCTGTGTTTTGCTCAAAACTCAAACAATAAAACTGCAGTGGGTGAGAATATAGACAACACAAGATGAAAAAACAACAGCTAGATACTGTCCTGAATATTGACAACGTTGAAAATAAAAGAAAAAAACCCTCAGATGACTGCAGTTTGGAGAAACTAAAACACCCTTGTTGAACAAATGTTTGGTCTGTCTCTCTCGGGTGAATCAGTGTGGGTCGTGACACTGTTCACAGTTTAGCTGAGGCTCATTTATTTTCTTACACTCTCCTCCAAACACCTTGTTTTTTTTGCATAATTATGCAGCGCCTGACTATCTGCCACCTCAGATCAACCAAGGACGGTCTAAAAGTACAAAGCTCTGAAATAATAAGAATGCATATGGAGTGAATGCACAGTTTGGGTAACATTCTGAAAAGAAAGATTTTGAGAAGAAAAAAATGTGAAGATAGATTGAAAGATTTGCAGCCCAGCTGTGTAGTAAAATGAGTTACTGATGACACAGCAAATATTAAATATAGTTTATTTTTAATTCATATATATAACTCACTAGAACAAACAGTAAGCATTTAATATTTAATAAAAAAAATGATGCTAATAACGAACACATTTACAAAGTTTGCTTGCTAATTTTCATAACGCTTCCTGTGGGAGAACCCTTTGCACCCGAGCATGTTCTGAACGACTCCATCAGATGTCAACAATACAGCTCAGAGCACTGGATCGGATTGTATCAGATATGACCTTTGCGCCAGATTGTCCAATTCCGTTCCCCTGCAAACTGTGGAAAATTAAAAGTTTAGGAAAAAAAATTAACGACTGCTAGTTTCGGCCAGGGCAAAGAAACAGGAAGCATCATCCTTGACGTGGCTAGTAGGACCTGAAGTGCTTTGATGTGGCTGCATGGCAGGTGTCTCAGACACAGTGGCGGGCCTTGCTTTTCACGCCTAGGCCATCAGTGACGTCATATTTAGTCCACCCTAAATTTATGCAACTCATAATACCGTCAATATGACAAGAAGGTTCGAGAATCCATAGAGAATCACACACATCACCTTCATACTGGTGACCTAGTCGAGCAACACTGATATCCCGGAGCATTTGAATCACAATTAAGACTAAGTAACTAAGGCCACTGATACTGTTAAAACTCATTCATTCATTCATCTTCTATACCCGCTTATTCTTATTCAGGGTCACGGGGGTCTGCTGGAGCCTATCCCAGTTGTCTTAGGGCAAAGGCAGGGTGACACCCTGGACAAGTCGCCAGTTCATCGCAGACTGTTAAAACTTACAAATAAAAGGCGATTTTGAGAGATTCCTAACAAAGTTTTAATCAGTCCACCAAAACTACACTCAGTGAGCCTTAACTCCTGTTTAAATTTTTCATTTCGTAGAGAATTGAACTATTAAATGATCAAACAATTGAATCTGTTGAGGCAGCTGCAGTGATAATGCACCGCTTTGTTTACATTTTAAATTGCAGATGATTCAGACACTAAATCTTTATATTCTCCTTCAAACATCGTGGGTTCATCGTAGTGGCAACTGGATCTCTGGGTTGAGTTCAGGCTCTCAGGACTTATCGAATCACAGGACACGTACGTGTGAAGTTCAGTGTAAAACCAGCTAGCTGGTCTTGGCATCAGAGATCTGATTGGCTATCGCAACAGTGAAAAGGAACCTGCAATGTCGATTCTGCTGGCCTAAGGCAGATTTCACGGAACCTGACAACACAAGCTAGCTGAAATATGATTGGATAAGAACTCTACCGTAATATACAACAACGGCAGTAGCACAACCAAGTGGATATGATGTGAAAAGCACAGACTATGGAGACTAACTTTATTATCATATGGGAAAATGTACTTTTCTAAAAATGTTTAGGCCAACAGAGAAGGCCTACCTGATGGCCCGCCACTGCTCAGACATAATAATATGAGGTAGATCGTCACGAGGGAGTATTTTATTGTGTTATTAGCCTGTAACCCAGGGATTGGTGCAATGTATTTATTTGTTGCTGTAACTTATATCCTTGCTGTTGACCTTATGATTGTTTTTTTTAATGACTCAGTTGGTCCATCACATACGAATTATAGAAATTCTTACTTGATGTACGCCAACTGATGGTTTCCCTTAAGAGCAGTTGCAATGAATATAGCTCCATCCAGACCCAGGGAGTTCTCCTGTAGACTGAAGGACAATGCAAAGTATTTTATTACTCAGAATTGTATCAGTATATTACTGTCTTCCACTATGACGTCTTTCATTATTACCTCATACTTACATTATTCAAGTCTTTGACAGCCTAGTATGTAGCCACATTTTAACACTGGTGACCTTGTGTGTGTGTGTGTGTGTGTGTGTGTGTGTGTGTGTGTGTGTGTGTGTGTTTTATTACTATGGACTAAATATTAACTAAATACTAAAATGCTGCTTCTCTTGTCTCATTACTATATGTCAGCAATCAATGACTCACTTTAAAGACTTGAGACTACTGTTGCTTTTCAGGGAGTTGGCCAGAGCCTTGGCACCTTTCATGCCCACAGAGTTGCCCCGCAGGCTGACAGAGAAGGAAAAATGTGCAAACGTTTCAGTGGTATTCGTGGTATTTTGGAGACTGTTAAGAAGAGATGAGACTCAGTGAAAAGGGATTTCAGAGAGACATATATGACCAGGCTGAACTCACTCTAAAGTGTGCAGGCCCCGGTTGACCAATAATGCTTCAGCCAACGCGTGAGCGCCACTTGTTCCTGCCGAGACGCCCTGCAGACTAGAATGAGAGCAATTATGATAATAGTTCACCCACAGAGGCGTCAATTTGAGAGCAGATGAGTGCCGGCATTTTGAAATATGTTAGGTTTGTAGTACCATAACGTGTGCAGGGTTGAGTTGGCTTTCAGAGCCTCTGACAGAAAAATGACACCTTCGTTTCCGATGGCATTCTCCTGAAGACTGACACACACACACACACACACAAACACACACAGCAAAACAGACAAAACATTATCATGTGACTTGGACCAAACCAGTGTGAGAAGAAACATGGCATGCATGCGTCTGTGAATGACCATACTGTGATGTGGCTAATTAAGGGAACTTAATTCATCAGTGCAAAGAGTCTCAGCTATTGTTCTTACTCCAGGAGCTCCATGGTTGTGTTTGACATCAGGGCATTGGCCAGAGCTTTGGTGGCAGAGGACTTGATGAAATTCCACTGGAGGCTGTAAAAGGACAAATTAATGCGTAATTAATAATTGTTAGGAATGGTCTCTATAATATGTGACAAGGTAGAAAACCTCAACTATAAAAAACAAAAATACAGAAACCAGTGAAGCAGTGCAGTTCCTACTTGTCAGTCGTTGCCCCACTTAACACTTCATTAACTAATTTGTTTTTTGCATCACAAACGTGGTTGCTATGAACCTTTATAAGCAAAAAAGACTGAAAGAAACTATTATTGGAAGTGGACGTGATCTGCTGATCACTTACTGCAGTGAAGTCAGGCCTTGATTAACCTTGATTGCAGCAGCAATGGCCTGAACACCGTCATCATGCAATAGGTTGGCTGTAAGACTGACACACACACACACACACACACACCCACACACATTAGTTTTTTATCTGCAGTTAGGTTTAGAATTTATGTTAAAACGGAGAAGTGACTGTTTATGGTTGGCCGATTCTTTTGCAGCTCAAAATATAAATGAAAAGCAAAACGTCCAACAACACTTAAACACGCCGCATGTATCTTGGGCACATGCTGGGCATCAACCTGTGAGAGGCACAGTAATTGTGAGGCGACTCACTCCAGGAACTGGAGAGACCTGTTCTCATACAGCGCGTGAGCCATGTTCTTCGCTCCCTCCACGCCGATGGAATTCTCCCTCAAACTGAAAAAAAAACAACAGTTTAAGTCAAAAGGGACGTGGGATATTCTTGTGCAAAAGTGTATGTGTGCGTGTGTGTGTGTGTGTTCAGTTAGACAAGCATGCCTGCACTAACTAAAAAAAGAAACAAAAGAAAGGTGTCCAATTACTTATCTTTAAAGTGCCAAATATTGTTTGAACACCTGAAATGTGTAAAGTGACAGTGGTAATAACATGCAGTCTTTGGTGATAGTAACCCTTTAAATGAATTTGTTAGAGCACAGATGACCCATTGGACTCACTGGATACTTATATTCTCTCTTGAAAGCCTTCCATCTTACAGCTTCCATTTCCCTCACAATCACTCCTTAAACCATCAGCTTCCACTCATTACATCTACAATATATCACTAATGGCTGCATCTTCAACAGACATGAGCAGAAATAACCCTCTGAAATAACATCCTGCACAAGAGCCCTGCACACCAGAATTATGGTCAAACAGGCCAGAGAGAAGATTGATCTGATTTGCCTTTATCAAACGTGACAGAATGTTTGTCCAACGAGCGAGCACATTTCCCCCATCCTGCATTTCAGATTAAGGTCAGATTTGACCCAAAATAGGAGTCTAGACAACAATCAAGTGGGTGAAAATGGGATGGCACAAGCTATTCCTCTGCTGCTGCAACTGTTCTCAGTTCCTCCACAAAATGATTTAAAATTCTAAAAACAAATATTAAGAAACGCCCCTTGAAAAACAAAACAAAACAAAACCATTTGCCTAAGCTCCTCTTTGTACATAAAGCATTAAAAGCTCATTTTCAGTCACCAAACTGTTGGCTGTTGAGTGTTGGTGGCTGTTAATGAGCATTTTAAGCTTGTTACAGTTTTGTGTGAAACCTCACAAAACGCTTTGTCGGCCTTAAGATAGATTTTTGCAATGAAAATCTCAGTAGCCAGTTTTACCTTGACCTGATTAGATGCATTCATGTGGACATTGAGCTAAAATATGCAGTTAAATGAAGGGACAGAAGGTTGCATCACTTCTGACTTTTGACTCAAGTCTTTTCAGAGTGACATCTCGACTGGCTTTGTCCCATAGTAAAGAAAGTTTCCCTGTGAAACTTACTTCAAGGAGACGAGGCCACGGTTCATCCGCAGTGCTCTGGTCAAGGCCGTCATCCCTCTGTTGCTTATGGAGTTACTCTGTAGTCTGGTAGAGGAGAAAGAAAAAAAGGAGCCATATTTTAAATACGGCCACGCAGAGTCAACACGACTCAGGGACAGCACGTCGCTGAATGAAATTGTATTGAGGTTGCGTTAAATACTGACTGCAACGTGAGCAGAGTGTGGTTGACTATCAGCGCCTCAGCCAGAGCCACGGTTCCTTTGTCCCCCAGCTGGTTACTGCAAAGACTGCAGGCAGGACCACAACGGAATGGACGTGTTTCAAAAACATGATCATTCATTCATTCATACTCGAGATAAATCTCTAACATTCCAAAGTTAACTGTGATTAATCACGTTTGGATTTGTATGTTGAAAATTCTGTTTTGCATTTCAAGTTTTTACGTGAATGTTGACGTAAAGATTTTCACACTCCCACACATTAATGACTCCCATACTCTGAAATGGTGCTTTGGCAAAGTAGTGCCTTGCCAGTCTAAGGGACGTTGGCTGCACCTGCATGTTTGGTGTGTAGGCGGTTGCTTAAACCATCACCGCAGTGTGAACTCCACAACATAAACACAGCGCTAGCATGATGCAGCGTCAAAACACAGTGCCACAGATTGGGGACCTAACTATGGCTGAATGGAAGGGACTAAAGGCTTGTGAATGAAAAGTTAGGGCATTGTGTTTAGTCTCATCATGTTTGTCGTGTTAATGTTGACAGCCTTAATTCGTATCCTAGATGAGTAAATAATTGATGTCAAAGCTCCGAAGAGACTGTACATGTCCTCAATTGCTTCACACCTAACAGAGTTCCAAAGGAATTTGATTTTGGAGGACTTCTGAGGGAGTTGAGTGTTTAGGCGTACAGCCACTTTCTTAAGACGGCCCCGCTCTCGTTCTTGGGTGCCTCTGAGTCTTCTATTGTGCACGGGTGATTTGCGAGACCAAATCACGTGTATATGTGTGTATATGTTGTTTTGTGAATGAATAATAATGGAAGGTTACATCAGCGTTGTAAGCGTCCGGTTTGTCTTCAGTGCTTCTGCGATCTTTTTGGCTCCTCCTGCCCCAATGTTGTTCTTCTGTAAACTGAGTTATTTCATACATTGAGATGACGGTTAATGGCTTCATCATGTGCAGCGGCACATACCTTCTTGAATGATTACAAATGCGTAAATAAATAAACTAAAAAACAAATTTTGAATGACAGAGTCTGGCTCTGTTTCAGTGTTGGTCGTTACTCCGGCCTTGGTCCCCAAGAAAACAAGGGAACAACACACAGAACTCACTTTAGAGTGACCAGCTTGCGGTTGCACTGCAGCACTTCTGCGAGAGCCTGAGCCCCCTCCTCCTCAATGGAATTGTTTTGAAAGCTGATGAGTGGGTTCCAAGCAAAATCCAAATTAAAACATTTTCCCCCTCTCTGGACCATTACAAAGATACAATTAATTAAAAAAAAAAAGAAAAAAAAGAAAAAAGAATGACTCACTTGACTGACACCAGTACTTGGTTCATTTTCAGGGCCTCGGACAGAAATCTGGCACCTCTGGAGCCAATGTTGTTGTTCCGGAGACTAAATGATGACATAGAGAGCAACAGTAGTTTAAACAATACAAAGTCACGATTCCTCCCTTGACCATCAGATTGGAAAAAGCATGGTCTCGCCAAGTGCCACTACTGTTACGTCAAGTTATCATAGAGGGCCTATTGTCTTAGTTAATTAATTAAGTCTACAAATTTTGAAAACCACTGTATTAAGCTTCATGTCATTTTTTGGGGGATTATTTACCTCTTTGTTGCACATTTGTTTATTAATTTTTATTTATTTAATTTATTTATTTATTTATTTAATAAAAGGTAAGATTATTGTTATTCTTAATGTTATGTTGCTGTTGGTTACAGCTGGAGTTTCGCTTTCAACTGAAGACCGTGCTATGTGGTGACATTTGTAAATGGTATTTATACATGTTGTTATGCAATCGATGAAGTATGTGCTCTCTTCTTCTTTTAAAGGTTTGTCCCATTTCTAAGTGACGATCCTCATTAATGATTAATTACTTACTAAATAAATCAATATAAAAACCCAATTCAATCAATGCTGTCATGCAGTAAAGTTAGAATAATTATAGTGGGAAGGGATAAACAAAAAATCTGTGGAATTGAGAATGTAATTATATATATATACATATGATACATATGTATATATATATATATGTATATATATATGTATATATATATATATATATATATATATATATATATATATATATATATATATATATATATATATATATATATACATATATATACATATGTATCATATATACATATATATGATATGATATATATATATCATATCATACCATACTAATTAAGAATGTGCAACAAATTAAGAAAAAAAACCTAAACAAACCCAAACACTGGACTCAGAAAAGTGGTTTTAGAACCACTGCTGTACGTAGTATCCATGTTGCATTTTCTTTGACAGACAGATTTTACTTACTTCAGCAATGTTAAAGTCCGGTTCACCAAAAGGGCTCGACTTAGAGCTTTGGCACCTTTGTTGCCGATGGCATTTTCTGCCAGACTAAGAGGAGAAAAAGGAAAACAGTCACATTCTTCAGCATCTTCACCATATCAGCCCCTCAGTCACAACAACACAACAACCCAAGACAGGTGTTCCAACTTGTGATTGCCCTTTGTTTTTGTTTTTTTTATATCTTTTAAAGGTGTTGTAGGTCCAACAAACATCAGTTCAATCAGGAAGCTAAAATGGAGTGAGTTGTAAAGAGACAGCTAAATATAATTTTTTGGGGGGTAATGTGAGGCGTTTTGTGTAGCAACTCAACTTCAACATCTTGCTATAATTACATATTTTAAAAATGGAGTAAAGTATCCCTTATCTTCAACGTGATTCTTTCTTTCAAATGTGATCTCACCTTAACTCCTGAATATGACAATCTTTGGCACTCAGAAGACTTCCCAGCAGCTCCATGACATCATCTTTAAAATCATTGTTCTCCAACCTGCGGGAACAGATTATACATTAGTCATCTTGGAACAACTGGGTTCCAGTTGGTTTTGCTGAAACGTTGTGTTTATACCCACCTTAGATGGCTGCAGTACAGAAGCTGCGGAAGCAAACATTTCACTGTGGTGTAGCTCAGGGAACCTGTGAGGTTGGTTTGCTCGCTGCACTCCAGAGACATGTGCAGCAGATAGCCGAGCACAACACAATGAGCCTTTGTCATTTTTCCCGCCAGTCTGCTGAGCTGCAAATCTTCCTCCACGCTGCTCAGCAGATCTGTGTGTTGCAGCTCCTGTAAGCAGTAGGCCAGGTTCACGGCACGGAGGGAGACCACAGCTCCCCCACTGGCCAGGAGCCCTTGTAGGAAACCTGCTACCCAGGGCTTCTGACCACTCTCGTCTTTTCCGAGGGCCAGCAGCCCGCAGAGAGGTCTGAGCGCCGCTGGTGACAGGAGGCCTGTCAGGAAGCGCACAAACACATCCAGATGTCCGTCTTCAGCTTGCTGGGAGTGCTGAAAGGCATTCCGGAAGTGGTTCTGGAAGCCAATCTTTGGCCAAGACATGCTACTTTCTGAGAATAAGTCAAAGATGGCTCTCTTGGAAGAGATGTGGTAAAATGTGGCTGCTAGAAACTCCTGGATGGTCAAGTGGGTGAACCGGTATGTTGCAGATATGGTTGATTCCTCCCGAACAAGAACTCCGACACCAAGGCTGCACTGAGTTAACAGTATGTCTATCCCATAGGCCTTGAGGTCCTGCTCACTGAAGGTGTACTTGTGTTTGAGAAGTCCATAAAATGCCAGCCGGCCCAGATTCCCCAGGAGTTTACGGTTGCTACTATAGAGCTGTTCGCTTTTTATGGGCTCCCTGCCTCTTGGTTCGCCTACCTCAGCTTTCATGGAACAAAAATGGGCGTAGAGTTCAGTACAGGTCCTGGGAAGGGTCTCATTGGTTCCATTTTGCATGATGTACGTCAGAGTGTCAGCTACAATCCAGCAGATGCACGGTATGTAGCACATCACTTTTAGGATCTTATGGGACTCCAAGTGCTTCCATATTTTACAAGAAAAGTCCCTCTCGGAGTAGTGGTGGTTGAGGAAGAACTGGACATCCTCTGAGCTTAATCCCGGGATCTCTGTCACTCTGTCGACCAATCCTCCCGGAATGAGCGCAGCAACCCCGGGCCTGGACGTCACCCAAACCGCAACGTCAGGGAGCAAATTTCCTCGGATGATATTTGTAACCAGGTCCTCGATGGAAACCTCCTTCTTTGGGTCGTTACAAGGGGCTGCATCTGAGAAATTTAAGGTGCTGCGGAAGTCATCCAAGCCGTCAAAGATCAGCAGAGTTCGGCAGGAGCTGCTCAGAACCAGACTGGGATCTACAAGATGAGGGAAAGCCATTTTGAGGAGCCGCTCAACTGAGACCTTCTCCAAGGAGTTTAGCTCACTAAACGAGAAGGGCAGCACAAAGCTAACATCATTGTAAATGGCCCCTTGGCTCCATTGTCTGACAAAGTGTCGGACCCAGGTTGTCTTGCCAATGCCAGCCACACCCACTGTAAGCGAGACCCGGGGAGGTAAGCTAACCCGGGTGAGGGGCTCCAAGAACTTGGCCAACCCTAGTTGTCTCAGGTGATTTCTCTTTCTTCCCCAAGTCACCCCAACCTGCATCAGATCGTGTTCCTTTTGTTGGAGGTCGGAAAGTCCGTCAACCAGAAGCAATGTCCTGGAAGAGAGGTTCAGTTTGGGGCAGCTGAGCGAGTGTCCATCCCTGCTTTGCTCACATCGCCTTAAAAGCACCTCTTTGTGCTCCCTTACCATGGAATCTGCAGCAAAGGCAATGTAATGACACTTGTTAAGAATGGCACTTGCAGCTTTTATGCATGAAGGGTTTTCAATTCAGCACAATCCCTTTGTTCGTCCTCTTACCATGGTGTCTGATGAGCTGGGCCACCTGGGACTCTGAGCCCTCTATAAAGTTGAGGAGGACAGAAGAGGGTCCGTGGTTGTCTTTGCTGGTGATGATGTTTGTGAGCGTGTTAATTTGGTCGCGCAGCCCGGCAGCCTCCTTGATCGTGGCTTCCTCAGTGGAGCTCAGTGCATCGGCCTTCCTCAGGTGGGTGAGCATGGCTTCCAGGAAAGAGACTGTAATGAAGCGCTGAAGCTGCTCCTGGTTCTTTTTAATCCAGGTAACATCTGAACCAAAGTAAATAAATAAATACAATATTAAAACTTGAACTTCTTCAGTTAGATGTGCCCCATTTTTCTTCACTCTAAAAGTCTCCTAGACATATTTGAAACTGGAAATTCAACACAGAAAAACTGTTTTTGTTTTTTTAATATGTATCACTATCATCATTTGAAACAATGCACATTGGTCAAATTGATGTCGCTCTTCACATTTTGTTTGTTTCTACTATTTTGCCTACCTAGCAACAATTGAAAAAAAATCTTACTGCATGTGCGTGTGTGTGCGTGCGTGTGTATGTGTGTGTGTGTCACTATAGTGACAAAGCTATGGTTCAGGGTTGTTTTTTTTTTTCTTAGACCCATAGATCGTGGTTTCCTGTCAAGCTGATTTCCAGTTATCAGACAACAGTCTCAGAGAGACACTGCCCTCTCAAGGACCATAGGCAACAGTGGTGATGTCATTATTCTAAATATATTGGATTGAATTTATTCTACAGGACACAGGATGCTTGGTTCTGACAAAACACTTCAAAGAAAGTGGGTCAAAGACACTGGGCATTCGCCAAAGATCCACTCACCTTTTCTTTCTGTATGTGAAGAGACGGAGGACGACGTCGACTGGAGGTCTACATAGCAGTCATCCTGCCACAGAATGTGTCTGTTTCGGTCCAGGATGGAGTCATACAGCACTTTCCTCTCCATGGGAATATTTGATCATCCAGGTCTCAGGTTTCCTTGTCTGTCTGTGTAATACAAAGCAATTTCACTGCCAGAAATAACAAGCCTGATGAAGGCTTAAAACTTTTCTTGAAGACCTTGCAATGTGTTAATTTGAGGCAAATGTGGTTGTCATGTTTTTATTATTTATTTGTTTTTAATTGTTTTCTTTTTTGCACAGCACTGATATGAGCAGTAATTTTGCCATTGACATAAAACATCTGGCTTACTATAGACTAAAGTTGTGCTTTTAAATGCTGCTCCCAGTGAACACCTGTACCGGACTCAATAAAATTTCATGCAGGCATTAGTACTGATGCATATTTGGGCATTGTTTGTATTTTTTAATCATGTTATATTTCTTTATCTATAATTCCTGATGCTTCTGTAACATGCAAATTCCCCATTAGGTTTATTCTTGAGGTTTCTTTGAAAAAAAAAAATGAAAAGGTTGCTAAAATTTTGCAATTTTATCCTTCCTTGTTTTCACCTGGTGTCCATGAAGGCTCTCACAAAAACATTGTCGAGATTCACACAAGAAAATAATTGTAGTTGAAGATTCCAATATAAAAACAGGCAACAAGAAACATGTCTCCACACTTGTCCTGAAATTGCAGCATTAAAGCATCATATTTTCAGGCAAAATAGTCATCAGGAAAAAAAAAAAAAAATCACATTATTACATTTGAGAGCTGTATGAGCTCGTATCAAATAATCAGTTGTTCCTGAATGACAAATTAAAGCCCCTTATTTGGTTTATTGTGACCTGTTTCTTGCCTTCTTCGGTTCATCGCTCTTTTGTCGCATCAAATGTCTTGGACTCAAATGTTTGCCAGTGAGTCAACAGACAGTTTTTCAAAGTTAGTGGTTGGAGTCCAGTTTAATCCAACTCCTGATCCTAATCCTGATCAAACAAAGAGAGCCAGGGTGGTTTTGCTCAAGAGGAATGTCTTTGTCACCCCATCTCAGCTGCAGTTAGTAGTATTCATGGATGCGCAAATCTCACAGCACTTTTTTAGGAAGCATAGAAAAACAATTAAATAAGATAACATAAAGTGTGATGGAAATCGCTGATATTTGATAGATGAAAGAAACAACACTGTATACATTCTCAGGAGCAGAGCAGACAAGGGTCTATGGCCAGAATTTAAAGAAATTATATTAAAATTATATTTAATACATAGAAATTATATTAAAATTATATTTAATATATAGAAATTATATTAATAGAAAGTAAGTCATAAAATAGCTGTATTTCATCTATTTGTTTGAAGAGTCATTTCAATGAAGAGCTAAATACCGTGGGGCTTCAAGACAGATGTTACGTTGTAACGCCTTTGACAAATTTTAAAACCCACACAACCCTCGCCATTTTGTGGACAAAGTCAAGTGCATATGCTGTGGTGAGAACATCCCTTTTAGTGTTTTTCCAACTCTGTTTGTTTTGCATATGAATTACAATTTAGATGCCGTACATAACAAGGAATGTGTGTGTCGCGAGAAGGAGTGTCTGTTCGCTGGCATTTGTCGTTTATCGATTCAATAAATGGAAGGCAGAGGTTAGATGGTTCTGAAGGCAAGAGCAGGAGGACATCAACTCACAACCAGCTCGGCTGGTAAACAAGGGGTCATTATGCCTCTAATTCTGTATTCTATCAATGTCTAAGATGATATGGAAGGTAGCTCCTTCCATATGTTTAAAGCAACATTTTGTAGTTTTTCTACCTTAAAATTATAGTTTTTGTGTTCCCAAATCATGGACTAATTGATTGTATTGGGAGAATGGGACCCCTTCCAGTGACACAGTGCACTCAGCCAGCCTGATGTAGGACTCTGAATTTGGTTGTCTGCCTGGCTCCCTGACACAAGAACTTGTGCCTTAAACATACAGATGTAGCTGAGCTACCTAGCTTTCTAGAGTCACACTGGCGAGAGGCGTTCATATCGGGGTGCACAGTGACGCTTTAAAACCCGGCGTATACTTGCAACAAGGTGCCACTCGGGTGTCCAGAATAGCAGAGCCCCAGGCAGGTGAGCTGTGCTGTTTCCATTCAGAGTGGGTTATAAAGTACCCTATTAAGTCAGGAAAACAAAGTAGTGGACGGAATAGTCGTAGTATGGCTTTTTGTTAGTGTGCTTTTACACAAGTACACAGCGAAGAACTTAAGTGACGATTGAGGTTTCAACGGGAAATGACAGTTGTCTTCCTGTGTGGTCTACTTCACATCTAGTCATTCCTCTCAAGGGGAAGAGAACTTTAACAGAAATAAAAAAAGAGAGAGAGACTAAGGCGTCACAATGGCTTCACAGCTTGAAACAGAAAGAAGCACTTAACGCAGTGCTGGTATCACAGCAGAAAGTGACTTCAGCTCCAGTCCTCAGCGACCATCTGCTCAGTCATGGTTGCCTCACACAGACCCACTGCAAAAGCAAAGTGCGGGTGGTTTAAAAGCCTGCCACAAACCATGTCGTTTACTCACCGTGTCATTTGCAGGATGTCAAATGATGCCCACATTCAGACCCTGGAACACTTTAACCATAACTAACACCCGGACCCCTGCTGAGACGTATCTTCTCTGACAGAGTTGCTCACAGGTCGACAGCGTCATGCGCACACCCAGTCAGCTCTGCTGCTGCTGCCGTCAAATATAACGTTTCACACTTCTGCTGCTTCCTGTCTGTTTCATCTGGCTTCCTGTGTTGTGGTTGGCAGGTGGAAGAGTGAAAAGAAGAAGAACTCTTGACATCAGCTCAATTTGCTGCTGCTGCTGCTGCTGCTGCTGCTGCTGCTGCTGCTGTTGCAGAGCACAAACAAGAGCTGAAAAAAACAAATACGTCTGGTTGCTCTCGTGTACTCCTCTGGGACGTACCAAGAGCGCCAGGTGGAGGCTCGCAGTACTCTTGAGCGGTAACGAGCTCATCAAACGTTCTGACGGGAAATCAAACTCTTCAGTTTGTTTTGTGTAGGAGGTAAATCGCATCTCAGCTATATGGTGTTTATGATACAAAGGTACAAAAGCGTAAATAAAAAGACGTGTTTTAAGCACGTTTTATTTCAAGCCTGGCATGACCGCTGAAGAAAATGCAGAGAAACAGAGGAAAAGTGTTGACGGAGCAGATACAATCACATTGTTTCCCTTTTTACAACTCTTGTGTTTTTCACATTTACAAATCTGCAGCTCCAGGACTGTGAATATCAAGGAGCAATAATATATTTCTTCTTCCATTTTTTTTCAACATTGTTGAAGTGCAGCGTAACTTCTACTTCACTTAACATTCTGCATTGATTGGGGTGTGATGTTGACTTATGCTCTATTTCTAATTACAAAAACAGAAAAACAAAACAAAAAATATATTTATATATTATAATACATAATACAGTCAAAACTCCCCAGCATAATCTAGGGCGGAGTCACATTTTCTGACAATATATGATATTTTTTGAGACAACAGATTTGTTGTTTTTGTGCTTAATTTAGCCTGGCAAACACGTCACATCAATATATTGGAATTTGATTTGACTGCTAATTTTCTGATGTCTCTTGATTGACAAAAAATAAAAATGGAAGTGAAATTCTCAACTAAACTGGATATTTAAGGCAAAATTAAAACATACACATAAAGCCCATACAAGCTTATCATTCTTTTTTTTTTTATCTGGCACTTTCAAATTAACAGCCATTGAAAATAGTTAATCTTCTCTCTCGAAACGCATCCAATTTCCACATTTCAACAAAAACTTCAAAATGGGGATAATTTGTGTCCCTCTTTATCATTTCCCTATTTACACGTATGGCTGCAGCAGAAGTAGCTGTATTTCCCTCTAATAAATGAGGAATAACAAGGTCAAATTACATACAAGTATAGGCAAAGTTACTGCCTGTAGTGCTACCAATCAACACGGCACGAGAGAAAGAGTTTCACTTTTAAAAAAACAAAACAAAAAAACCCAACAACTCGAAATTCTAATAAAAACAAACACTATTCCTTCAGATCATAACTTCAACTTTGTTCCCCTTTCAGTACCCTAAAATGTAAACAGTTTGCAATCAGTAAGCATACCAAAGTGGTTTTAAATGACAGTCCAGCCCTTGAGTGAAGAGTCATAAGTGGATAATTACAGCGCACGGCAGGAGGGACATTAACAATTCATTAAAAGTAAACCAAAAAAAATGGAAGCTTAACAAACAAGACATATAGTATAGTCTGTTGTTATTAACACCGCTGTGCCACCTGAGAACATGACAAAGGAAAGATTGTTAGAGGTTCGAACCCTGGCTGTTCAAGGTTCTACAAAATTAAGAGGCTTTAGCCACAGTTAGGTAAAGAATCATCAAAAGTGATTGTTTAGGTCTCGAAGAAATAAAAAAAAAAGTCATCATCTTTCTTTCTTTTGACAGTAGTAACCAGCACAGCTCACAGTCAATTGTGGTACCTTCACAAAAATATGGGATCTTTATGTTTTAAAGGCCCAGTGTGTCATATTTCAAAGCAATCTACTGTTGTGAAATTGAATTTGTGTTTTTTTTTTTTAGTGAGAGGAGGTCACTAAAAAAAAAAAATAAATAACTGCTGCATTTCCGTTTGCTAATGATGACCATCTATTTACACAGGAGAGTGTCCACATTTAGTCCAACATGTTTTTTTCAGTATCCCAACATTTGGGTTGTTTTATGAATTTCACAGCTGACAAACAACACATGAGACGTGACAAATTGGGATTGACATAAATTCTGTTTGTAGTATGATTTCCTGCCACTAGAAGCTGCTAAAACCTGACACACTGGGCTGAGTGCCACTCGTGGGCTGCCTGTAAGTGACGGTTGAGGTCTTGCTGTCACCAGTACGCACACAATTACACGCACGTACGCGCGCGCGCGCACACACACACACACACACACACACACACACACACACACACACACACACACACACACACACACACACTCACACACACGAAACCAGAAAGCAACAACCACAACAACAAACAAACTGTGGCACATTGTGGTAATCTCACTGGGACAGATGCAAAGAAGGACACTTGTGGTGGCACTCGTCGACGAACAATAACACAAGCACACAATCAGTTACATACAGATCAAGTCAACGCTCTCGCCGTTCTTCTCTCCCACCAACCCCCCCAAATTCCAGATGCTAGTGCAGGATGCAGAGCCGGGATTATAGATCTGAGAGTCCCTCTCCGTGCTCGCTCAGCTCCATGGTGTAGTAGTCCAGAGGACGCCTGAGAGGAGAGACAACAGCATTCACACACACACATTTGCTGCCATTCCCCAAGCAGCCGGGCTTTGCATTTAGCATGCGTAGCACAGAAAGGAAACATAGGAAGTTTTCATGTTGAGGGCCCAATGTATGATATTTATAGGGATCTATTGATATGGCACGGAATAAAAAAAATTAAGTCACTTTTTCAGTTTGATGCAGAAAGTTTTTTATGCCCACATTAATGTAAAGCAATTCTTACCAGTGTCCTAATTGTGAACCAATGAACACAAAGGCAGGATTCCCTTTTTGAAATACTATTTCTTTCAAAACAGTGCATTTACACCCACTTATAATTACATATACATTTTGCAGGAGTTGCATTTTGGTTCCTTTCTTGGTTGCATACAGCTCCTGTATGCGTGAACAATTGTTCCCCATGACAGCAAGGTGTACGGCGGGTCAGAGCATTGAGATGCCACCCACTTAGCAGTTGCTTTGGTTTGCGTCTTCAATGTTGGTGCATTGCCAGTCTGAGGGACGTTGACTGCACCTGGATGTTTAGTGTGTAGGTGGTGGCTTAAACCATCACTGCAGTGCAAATTGCGCAAATAAACCAAGCCAGTGTCAGCCGGACGCATGGGCGGATGGACATATTTATGTGTGTTTATTTAAGTATTTGTTTGTTGATGAGGAAGTTGAAGATGAGACAGAAAGTTATTAAAACAAAAGGAAATGTCAGCAGAGTCATTCAATTTCTCATGTTATTGGAGAATAGATTAACATTTATTAAGATGCTTTAAAGGACTGTTAGAAGGACTCAAAGTAGAACTATTTTAGTTCCATCTACTGTTGCTTAGGAGACAAGGCCGTGTAAACAGCAGAAAGAACATGTCACAGTCCAGTCTATTTCAGGTTTGCCAGCAATCTAACACCAGCAGGGAAAAGAAAAGACCATAAGGAGACAAACAAGACTCCATACCTCCTCCTGTAGAAGTATGTGAAGAGTGCAGCTCCAAGTCCCAGCAGGAGGAGAACTGTCACCACCAGGCCTATCTGCAAACCAAGGGCCGACGCTGGGAGGCAAAACAAAGCTCCTTAGTCTTTGCTTACTCAGTCACTCGCGAAAACAAGCAAACTAAAACTTATTCAATCAGCAGACTGCAAGGTGTTCTGTTTTTCTGTTCTATTGTTCTACCTATCTGTCTGTCTGTAAAGCTTTTTGTCCTTTTTATAAAAATAACTGCATGGGACTGAAAATTCATGGGCAAATGACCGTATGCTGTGATTGGTTTCAACAGCAGACCCAGACCTGTATGTTAAATGTCAACCAGAAACTAGGACGTCACAACAAGCCAGAAGTCTCTGAGAGCAGGGCAGGCTGTCAGCCTTTCATTTATCTTGTTCATTAAAAATGACGCTGGCAAGCTTGGTCACACGTAAGTGTCTTAATTTGACATTAAGGAGGTGAGACGTTTTATAAATAGAAGTGTGCAATTTTAACACCGGCATCACACCAGTGACAGCAGTCAGTGCAAGTCTGAGTTTGATGTTGCTTTAATTAAACCGTTCTATAAACTCTGGCCCAGCCTTAAAAACAATAAAAAATGCAATCATTCTATGTTTTTATGCTAGTTTTGTGAGCCTCCCTGCCTCCTTCCCTCGCAGCGCTATATTGGGTGTGACAACTGCCTTAATGATTACAGCCAGTTTTAAATATCACGCAGAAATGAATCTTAAATATATTAAACAGGCTGCATTTTTCACAGCAGACTGACAGCTTTTTAATAATCCGTTCAGCTGTAGAACCATAACAATAACAGCCATAACTGGATGCTATGAGCATCCAGTTATGGCTGATTTTGCCTTGATGATTTGGGTCGGAGTCGAGGGAAACCACTGACCTGTGCTGGTGTAGCGGTCGGCGGTCGGAGCAGAGCAGGCGTCTCTCTGAGCCGACGAATGGCTCATGTGCAACGTCTGGATGATGAGGGCCTTCTGGTGGTCCGACAGCGCGTGGATATTGCCCCTCACTCGCAGCCACCCAGACACACAGGTGAAGTTGGCCCCTTGAAAAACAGGCAGGAACATTTTAGAGTTTAGAAAAACTCACTTTTAAAAACTTGACCCTGGGTCTCTAGGCTGCCAGTAAACTCCCCAGAGAGGAGAAAAATGCATCTTTTATCTTTGTTGCTGTTTGCTGGCTCCACCCTTAGCAAATTGCACGTTTGTGATGTCAAAAAGGGCACTCCTACCCATCGAAGGAATCAGTTTTGCTATTTGAGACCACCTCACGGCTGCTTCGGATTTGTCTTCTATATCTGAACCTATTTTTGATTTGCGCCACTTTTTTAACAAAGAGTGCACTACAACATCTTTGTGGGCAATGTCAATCCATTGTGATGTCACAAAGGGCGCATACACCTCAACGACCCCTCTCCCAGGTTGGTGACTCCCAATAAGGGATTTCCCTTAAAAACCTGCAAGCTCCAACTTGGTGGCAGTTTTACTTTAGTAGGAAGCAAAAACACCTCTTTTTGCTGGTGGCTGTAAACAGAGAGCTAAATAAGCTCTCCTGCACTGTGTAACATTGCTTCGCTGAGGTCCTGGATTAAGAATTAAGATCTGAAAAGGCAACAACACGGAACCTCGAAGCGCCTCACTGCCACAAGGAGAAAAGAATGTGACCAGATCAATTCTCACACACACAGTGAGGCAGAGTGGAAGCGGCTCACCCTGGAGGTACAAGGCCGAGATCCCACACAGACATTTCTGCTCCAGGTAATGAGCCACCTCTGCAACCCTCCTGCCCTGGTTGAGACCTCCACAGTCTGGAAGACAGGGAAAAAAAAGTGTCAGTTCATAATATTAATAGACATTTTGTCACCTGCCTGGCAACATGGCTCAAGTGAGGTACTTAACATGCACAGGGTCTTTAAAGTGTAAAACATAAAATATTGGTCAAAATCCACAACATGACAACAACACACACCTGAGGAAAGTTCAATGTTTAGCAACGAATGGGCTTCTCGACAAATGCTTGTTCCCTTCGACATCAGATCACATGCCTTATTAAGTCTTTCTTAATGTGGTCTATTTGGAAAATAATTATTACATAGACACTTTGTTATCCTGAAACCTGAAAATTCAACAATTGATTTATTTAACTCATAAAAAAAGAAATGCAACAATTTTTAAGCTTGAGAAAACAAATCAAGGAAATCTGGATCTATTATAAAGGAGCTATCAACATACTTTGAGAACCTTTGAGAGTTTTTTTTTCAATTCCACAGAAGACCTGTTTACTCAGAGGGCAGAAATAAGTTTAAAACCTCAGAACTTTTTTCGGCAATTCTAAAGAAGTCTGGCTTTGTGATCGGGGTGGTTTTGATACACAGCGTGCATCACAGTCATGACGCTGTTTACTTGCTGGAAACAAGTACCGTGTAAAAAATTGAGGCAGCCTCATTGAACACGCTGAGTCAGTTGAAGGATACATGGTGGCGTAGTCGAGATGGTGGGGGACTTTGGGTGTGGATGGAGGAACACTTTTCTGATTCTGTTCTATTGACACTGGACAATGAGGAGAACTCACCCTCCGCCTGGCCCCGGCCGTCGGTGGACAGCGGTCCGAGACACAGGTCCATGTGGCTGGAGAAGGAGTAGCTGGGACAGAGGTTGGCGTCGCGAGGCGTGGGAGAAGAGCTGATCCAGGACGAGGAGCTCCTGACCTCACAACAGGAGCAGCGGCTGAGCGAGACGGAGCCGTTGCCCACAGACCTGCACGGAGAAACCACGTGTGGGTTCAGAGCAGAAGTGTCGATCAGAGAGCTAAATATGCTCTTTCCCAGGGAGCCATTTACATTAGTGTGAGTAGTGGAGAAAAGCAGTGGAAAACAAATCTCGCAGCTCCAGCCATGTCTGGGGTCAAATAAATGTGAAAATGTAAAACAAAACAACAAACAAACAAACACAAAAAAACAAAAACATCACAACCCTATCAAATTACATCAAGGATTTTAAGGAGGCGACAAAAAACATTTCACTTTGAACTTGTCTGGAGTGGGAGGGGAAAAGAACAGAATAGAAAAGAACAGAACTTCACTGTCACTGGATATTATAACAGTGCGCGCAGCGCACAAAACTGCAAACAGCAGCGGTAGGAGGGGAAGAAATCTATGTAAAAAAGAAAATAAAACCTTTTTGTTTATACATATAAATACAAAAGTGATAAAAAACAACTAGTAACAAGCGGAGGAGTGGCAGCGCTGGAGGAGCTGCGATCGCCACAACACGCTATATTTATCAAACTTTGCTGTGCTGTTGCTAAGAGCGGGAGTAACAATAGTTTCCATCGTTCCCTTGGTGGTGACATTCTTGCTATATGTTTAGAATTAAAAGGTTTCTGAAAAGATGCCTGATTTTTTTTTTCCAAGAGCTGCTGAAAAGAGGTGACTGAGTGACACGGCGTTCAAAATCAACAGTTCACATATTGGAAAGAAAAGCTCTCAGTTTAGGGGCGGTCTTGACATCAGAACTGTCTGGCATAAATTGCATGTTTCTGAAAGTTTTGTAGAAAATCAAAAGTGTTTTTTCAGCCACTGGCAATAGCTCTGTGCAATTCTGGAAACAAGAAGAAAATATTGGAAATAATAATCGCGGCCAATTTAGTCTGGCAGTCTGGACGCGTAAGTTTGATTAGATCCGCGCTTTTCATTCTCCACTGCAGCTCTTTCAGTTTTGCACAAATGAGCATAATTGCACAATGTTTATCAGCCATATCAAAGTCCAAGGCAGGTGAGGGCCTCAACAAGTCTTTACCTGACAGCCGGAATGACGTGTCTCTCCCTGGGGGTGGACAGAGAGGACAGTAGGTGCTTGTTCTCGCTGAACACCAGCACATCCCTAAGGCTGGAGTTGGTCAAAGCTGTGGCGGCTCTGCAGACACTGAACAGGTCGTAGCACAGAACCACGGCACCGCGAGCCGGCACCGTGGATCCCTCTGGGAAGGTCTGGTCTGAGCAGGTCAAAGGGAGGATGGAAGGTTAATACAACAGGACAAAAAAAAGGAAAAATTAATTGTTCTATGATAGCTGGGATAGGCTCCGGCAGACCACCGTGACCCTGAGCGGAGGAATAAGCAGGTATGAAAATGGATGGATGAAAGTGAAACCTGCTCCGGTGACATTCCCGACGACGTAAAAGCCGTCCTGGCCGATGGAGCCTGTCAGTGGGATGGCGATGCGGCTCCCGCTGTGCTCCGGGTCAAACATGGTGAGCACCAGGCCCCGCAGGTCCGTCATGGGGCGGCCGCGCAGCTCCACAAAGGCCCTCTGCTGCTTGTGATTGGTCCAGTGGCCACTGGCCACTTCGCTGATGACCACGCCCTCAGGCGCTGGAGGGGGGCGGGGACAACTGTTCTCCCTCAGTGGTGTGGGCGGAGCAACCTGAGAGCATTATTAACTTTGTGAGTCTATCTACTTTTGGAGTAAGTAAGTGAATTAACAGCTACGTTTTTTTGGGAAAACAACAACAAAGTTGTCAAACTCTAAATCTCCCTCATCGTGCACAATCTACTTAAACATTGTTCACAGACACAACTCCCAGGGTAATGACAACACCTCCCAGCAGGTATTGGCTCCGCCCTCTGAGACTGTCATGTTTTGTCTCTTTCCATCATGTCGAGCAAAAAAAGCATCAGTTGAAGCATGAAGCTCTAACCAGTAGTTGTTGTTTTGTAGGAGGCTGTGAAGACAGTGCTAAATATGCTGCTGTGGAGTTCTATCAGGTTTTTGGTAAATTGATTGTGCCAAACTGGAGTCTGCAGATATACATCAAGCTTTAAAATAGGGTATACTATTGGAGCTGTAAAGGTCAAGCGTCTAATATTTTGAAGAAGTAACAGTGACATCAAGTGGTAACATTTTAGATTGCAGCGTCTTTCATTCTCCCTCCCCCTCTTGAGCTTGCCAGTGAGCTACAGTGGCCTGCACACCCAAGCCTGGATACCTTGTCCAGCTTCTTCTTTGTTGGTTTATCTGAAGACGCGAGCAGTCACCCCAACACCCTAATTACGAATCGCCTTGTCAGGCAGCCTGGAATGTATTGGCTTTTACCAATATAAAAATTATAAATCAAGCGAGATTTTACACACTAGACCTTTAAAGGAATAGTTCAAAAACAACAATGTATGTGCAGCATCTTCCTGGGATGACCTGTGTTCACTCAGGAAACAATTTAACCACAAAATAAAAACTGAGCCCAATTTGAAAACCTGACTAGCCAGGGTAAACCCCTGCATGCCAACGGGATGCTTCCCTCCAACTCACCGAGAAAGCCGACAGGTCATACGGGTAGAGGCCTCTGCAGCGGCTGAGCGCCTCATCACCAGGCAGAACGTCCTGATCCTCCAGCAGGGGGAGCTGTCCGGGAGTCAGGGCTTTGCTCAGCTCCAGCGTCTCAGTGTCGGAGCCCCTCTTCCGGTACACCACAGCGTCCAGCAGGCCCTTGGTGGGGATCCCCCTCTGCGTGGCGGATGGCGGACCGAAGGGGCTGCGGTAGAGCGCCACGGCGTCCGGCCCGTTCTGGATGGTGTTGGGCGGCAGGCGAAGGGACGGAGCCGGCACCAGGCGGTCGCTGCCCAGCAGGAAGTAGCCCTTGGAGGTGGTGAAGTGTCCACTCAGGCTGATCTCCCTGTAGGGCTTGTTGCTGTGGGCGCTGAACAGCAGGATCCAGATGCCCTGAAGGGAGACACGGCGCCCCGACGGGTGCCAGAGCTCGATGTACTCGCCGTCCTCCGCCACGCCGGGCGTGTCAGTGTTCAGCTCATTGATCAGGAAATCGCTGTTGCCCCACGGCGGGAGGTGAGACGGTGAGTCTGTGCCGCCGGGAGTCACTGGAGCGGAGAGGCAAGTGGGAGAAGATGCAAATTACGAAGCCCGAGTGTGGATTTAATCTCACGCTCCAACCGATGTGATGTGACAAAAATGTCACCTGAAATCCGTTCACACTGTGAGGAATGACTGCCACCACTATTAACCACACATTGTTGATATACTACTGCTACTAAACTGATAATTAATAATAATTATTTATGGCATCTTAATGCTGAATCATACAGAATATCTAATACACATGATCTAACATTGTTACTCTGTCATAAATTCAAAGAAATAAATCCCACATAATGGCTCCTAAGTAACGTTTTAAAGATGCACACGAGCTTTGAGGAGCTTCCACCTCTTAAATAATCTCACATGTTCAGCAGACGCTGCCAACTTTTACTTCTTAGTTTTCTGGTTCGCTGGTTAAAGGGCTACGAATCGCTGTACCGCTTTAGATTTGGCGGCGCCTAGTGGTAAAGTTGTTCACTGCAACCCTGCTCTGCTCCAATTATAGATTCGATTGCGCAACACCCAGACTGGACCCTTTGTTAAAACGAGCATCTCAATACAAGGGATTAAAAACAGAGTGACCCTTGGTTTTGGATTATTGGATGGTAAAATGTGTATCCATAAATACAATGCCGGTCACCTGTGGACCCCAATAAAATCATCAGATGAAATTATCAAAACGTTCATGCCGAACTCAGCAGTTTAATTTTAAATACAATCTCCTCGCACCATAATTAAACACTGGTTACAGACTAATGATGCCTTCCCACTCCTCATTAACATATAATGAACATGATGATGTGTCATTTATTCGATAATTATCATGCCAGAGATGCTTCACAGTCCACACTTATCTTTTAAAACATTGTCTCTAAGGTGATATAATCACAGTGATATAATTGCACAAGTTATATTACATATGCATATCTGAAAAAATAATTAGCGTAATATAAAATTTTTATCAATCAATTAACTTGAGTGACTAACCTGTCTCATAATGCTTTCCACATTCAAAAGAAAAAAAAACAACACATTTAAATTCAAAATTCAAAACTTTGAATGTGGTTGTATGTGGGTGATTTTTTTCAAGCCACCTGTTAGAAACATCATTTAAGACATCATAACATTAATCGTATAGACAACCTGTGGAGTTATGACAGTGAGAAGTGAAGCTGGACGAAAAACCTGCAGAAATCATTTAAAGTAAAAAGGCCCAATGGCAGTGGATCAGGGAGTTGTGTCTGGACTGAAGTTCAAAAAAATACCAACCAATACCTGTTGATGTACATTTATCTACAAAACATTAGTAAGTCTGGCCAGATTGGGTTAAGCCAGCATGTTCTTTTGCTGATGCCTGCAGTTTATCTGCTCGAAAATTTTGCAGGAATGAACTTTGCACACAAAATATTTAAAAAAAAAAAAAGAGAGACAAAGCAAAAAAAATTGATTAAACAAAAGTTTTTTTCCTTCAGCTTCAGTTTACCACTTGTTTTTTTGTGCATGAAAAGCCAGACTGCATTGATAGAATAATGAATGGACAGAGTCCTGATTGGCTCACCGTAACTGTGAGGGCAGATCTTCGGCCAGGGGCACTGGTTGGGTTGTCCTGGAGTCTGAGGGGCCTCCCAGAAGACCCCAGGGTCTCTGGTCCAGGTGGCCACACCACAGCGGCTCAGGTAGAAGCCCCCCTCTCGCAGACTGACAAAACAATCAAAAGTAAGAGGAGAAAAAAAACATGAATTATTAACTTTCAGAAAAGGGAAGGACTGGTAAAAAAAAAAAAAGAAAAAGAAAAGAAAATCTAGACTTGATTACATCTGGATTGGCCCAAAATAAACCTAATACAACGCTGTTGGTGGTTAATTACTGACTAATCCTGCACATTTGACTGCCAGGTGACACTGTGGTGGTGCAGTGGTTAGCGCCGTTACCTCACAGCAAGTTGTGGGTTCGACTGCCAACTGGGACTTTTACGCGTTCTCGCTTTGTCGCCGTGCGTTCGTCCAGGTGCTCAAAGTCTCAATGACATCAACTCCAGGCTTATTGGCAAACTCTGCGTTAACTACGGCTGTCTGTCTGGTTGTTTGATTAAATGATTGATTGATGAAGAATAAACCAATGGGATGCTTTGACGGGCAGCACCGCCAGCAGGCCAGCCAGTTGCTGACGAGAATAAAGAATTAGAATTTACCTTCTGAGCAGATTACTCAGACCCAGCTACTGCAGTTACTGTCCAGGGACCGTCGTCATATTTTGCAAACAATAAACATGAATGATTCCACGCTCTTCTGCAACACAGTCTTGAAATTTTCCTGGCTTATTTTCTTTGCTAGCTGTGAGCAGAGTTCACATCTCACGGTGGTTACAGTCATTTAAAGAACACTCAGAAAACAAAACAGTACTCAAAGCCTACGCGGTGACTGTGCAGGGCACGTTCACTCGTCCTGTTGCACAACAATGAAAGATAGACGGGTCAGAAAAGGCTGTCGGCTTTTTCTGTCTCACAGCTTTCTGAGGTGTCCAATGATGAGAAGGCAGGCAAGTACCAGAAAACATATAAAAGTGCAGAGCTGACGGAACAGAATAAACACTTTGCCACAGATGAACGTATCAACACTCATTGCAGTATTTAAAGCACTGTCAGTGCGGCAGAGAGAGACAGCATCCACCAGCCACACACCAAACTCTCGTTCCTCACTGACACGTCCCTCTGTGGAGAGAGTGTCCGACCTTTACCTTACAGTGCAAGTCCCTTCACTGGTGGTGAACTGGACATCATGGACGCATCCCCAAGATGGTGGCGCCATAGATTTTTGACCATATGCTACACATTGTTTAAGTGGGGCAATGAGAAATTATTCATGATACTGCATTTGTGGTAGGCCTGCAGAGAGGCTGCAGGGGGGAGATTGCGCAAGCGACTTTCTGGCCCGTGCTGAAATATCTCCGCTTTATTGTACACATTATATAACCTGCCCTGAACTGAGAAAAAAACCAAAAAATTATGGCAAGCCCATATCACGAGTCAAAATCTTTAGCTCAGTCCAGAAATAGGAACAAAGTATGAATTTAAAAAGAGCAACAATCGCTGATGATGACCTTTTAGATTTGTTTTTGAGTGGTAATGTTCTCATTGTTTAAAATGAAGAGGGAATATCTAGTGTCAATTCCTCACCTGATTGCAATTTAAGTCTGTATTTAAAGTGAAGTTCTCTAAAAAATCTCTCTCACCATAAGTTCTTGATCAACTTTATTCCACACTCAATTCCATATTAAAATTAGATTTGAAGAATTTAGTTAGTCTTCTTAGAAGGAGAAGAAGAAGAAAAAGAAGCAGAAGAAGCAGAAGAAGAAGGAGAAGTCAGTTCAGTCTACTTTGAGGAACAAGTGAGATTTCTTTTTAATCGACATAAGCCTCGTTGAGTTTCACAGATGGAAAGAATTGCAGCCGGTAGAAGCCTCCAACTTAAAACAAGCACATATAAACAAAGTCCTCACATTTCACGTCTGGTATCATTCAAGATGTGATAATTAACAGTAATATTATGAGGCAGTCTAACGCTGTTCAAACAAGCCTGCATATTTCCTCATGATCACAGTCTCTTAGGATGCTGCAAATGCTTTTTTGCGAAAAACAACAACTTTAAGGTCGCCGTTCCAAGACAAATCGGACTCCCGAGCCCTCTGGACCTGAAGCGTATGGAGACGTACTACATTTTTCACCTCTTGTTTTGTTTTTTTATTGGATGAATTGGCCAGAATCAGATCACATTGGCTGGAATTCTTTCCGTCTGTGAAGCTCAAGAAATGTGATGATGATGAATGAATGTGATTTGGATCAGAAAGTTTCGCGAGCGCCTCATCTACAATGAGGAGTTGCGACAAATTAAGGGAAATTTCAACTTTTGTTTCATTATTGCTTTGACATCAGTTTGGTTTTGTCATTGTCATATGTCATGCAATCTTCTTTCTCTGACAACAGGCGAATGGGAATGCGTCAGCAAAGAGGAACAGTGGTCACAAGACAAGACAATTGAAACTCTTTGCTACATGCACCTTAAGCATTGCCATTTCAGCTCAGGCTTGCATTAAAATAAAGCATCACGCACTCAACCAAAGACGTCAGTGGCTGACCAATCTGAGAAATGTTTCGAAGGATACCGACATTACTGACAAATCTGTCATTATGCTAGACTTAGACTTAGACTTTGACTTTCTTTATTGTCATCAGGAAAGAAACACAACAGTAGTTCAATTCACAACAAAATTGCCCAGTTCCAGAAATACAGTAACTAACTAAAATCTATATACAAGCTGAGATAAATATAGGATATAAAAATATGGGAAATATGGGAAATCTGGAGGTAGAATGTTGGTGGTACATGCTGTACTGGAATTCAAAGTTCTGTTCACATTGCTGCTTTTCATGATCCAGAACACAATCACTGAGTGTAAAATGTATCTGGCACAGACGTTTAGGTTGCTTGGAGTTTGTCATTATTTGAATGAAGAGCATCATTTTGCCGAAGGCCCCATTTAATTTCTTGAATTGAACACACACTAATAACTTTTGGTTAGCTGAGTGGACTTCAGTGAGTGTAGTGTTGCAGCGTCTTGCCTGTTGCTGAGCTGGTAGGCTTGTCTGCCGGGGACCAGGGTCTCTGTGAGGTTGGCACTGGGCTTGTTTCCGGGTCCAGCAAACACAAACGCGTCCAGAGGCTGAATCTGGCTGAGTGGACTGCCCACTGGGAAGTCTGAAGCTCTGCCACTGTAAATAGCCACCGCACCGGATTCATCTCCTGTGAAGAAATTACAAAGGGAATAAAAAAAAAAGTCAAAACTAAAAACACAGAGCAGGTCAGGAAAGGTTATGCAGAGATTCTGGATACCAATAAAAAAACACAATTTGGCCAAAAGCTGATAAAATTTGTTGTTCGGAATTGTTTTGTTTGAGTATTTTACAGTATTTTGATATGTGTCCAAGAAAAGGGGCAGCTGTGGCTCAGTTGTTAGGTTGGACTGTCAGAGTGAGAAATAGAAAGAGAAAGAGTGAGTCTAGAAGTGGTCTTGCAGACTCAGAAGAGCTCAGGTAAAGAAGCAAAAGGTCGACCTTTGTTATTTCTAGGGTCGTCACTGAAAGACTGGAGACACAGATTATTGCTAGAAAACATTTGTAATGTGTACATTTTACATAATATGGGACCTTTAAACTATTTATTTAAAAAGCGCCTCTAAGCCTCTTTTGCCAAATACAAAAGTATGAACTCAATAGGACACAAGTATTGGACAGATCTACCAAGAAACTTTTTATGTGCAATTCCAGGCAAAAATCAGTGCATGCCAGTGTTCAGCTGGAGTGCCTTCCAAACAAAAACATATCAAAAAACAAGGTTCCTTCATCGCACTGACCTTTCATGTAGGACTTCTCGATGGTCGTGGTGATCAACCCGTTCCTGGTGGTGGTGGCAGCCACGTCCAGGCTCACGCAGACCCGGTCCGTCCTCCCGTCCAGCACCACCAGCACCAGCGGCCCGGCACCTGGAGCCTCCGTCAGCTCCACGAAGCCGTCCACCTGCCCACTGCCCAGCTTCAGCTCCGTGATGACCGGGGCGCTTGTCGGCGTGGCGGGCGGGGTGCAGTTGTTCCTCTGTCCCGGGGAGGGCGACGACACCTGGAAGCCCCAACGGTCTTCGGACAGGAGGCACCGCTCGATGGACTCGTCGCCTTCCAGCGCCGCCTCGTTCTCCACGAAGGCCTGCTCCCCCGGCGTCAGAGTCTCGGCCAGGAACTCTGCGCCTCCGGTGCGGCGGGTCATGTACACGACGGCGTCCACCATCCCCACGGCCGTCACGTTCATCTTCTCGCTGTAGCGGGCGGCCTGTGTGTGGTACAGGACGATGGCGTCTGGCCCGTTCTGGACCGTGTTGGGAGGCAGGAGGATGGCCGGTTTGGGCAGCATGTCCACTGAACCCACTAGGAAGAAGCCCCTCTCGTCGGTGCTGTAGCCTTTCAGGTCCAGCACCTTGTAGGCCACGTTTCCGTTGCCATTGTAGAAGACGAGGGTGTAGCCGTCCAGCGACGCCCGCTGTCCGCTGGTGTGATACAGCTCCACAAACTCAGTGGTGTCCAGTCTGGGGTTGTCGGCGTTGATCTCGCTGATGATGAGGCAGGGGTCACCACTGGCCACCGGGACCAGGAGCAGAAAGATCAAACTGACCACCATGCTTACTCTGGGAAAAGAGGTCCAAAAAAACACATTAGTCACGTCAAATATTAAAGGGCCCATGTTATACCATATTTTAGATCTTACTTATTAATCCAAAAAATAAAATGAAGTGCAGATATCCAAGGAAGCAGCATATTTATGGTGTATTCCATGTACCTTGAAAAACAGAATTCTAATTCTACTTTAGACTCTCAGAATAAAGTGTAAAATGTCTAAAGTCCACTGGAGTGTAATTCTTGAGAATGGAATATAATATTAGAGGATTTTCCAAATGGAGATAACAGAGTAGCATGATGTATAAATGATTTATAGTGTGGTGTCGGTCAGTCCTGTTGGGACCGGCTCAAAAATAAACCGTGGCCGGTGTAATTAAAGCTGTGTGGAAGCTGTCAGCCTGTGAAACGATGAGGCCAACTGACATGTTTCAAATCGTGTTTGACAACAATGGAGATCCGTGACTCAGAGGGATGAGCTGCATCAGGGCTCTGGCTGCCAAGAAGCAAAAAACAAAACAAAACACTGTATCATGTATCATGTTATTTCAGCTGCGAAAAATAGCAACGGGGAAAGTGATTTGCATTAGTTCTTATTTGCAGTTCCAAATTTTAGTTGAAAATTCATTCATTCATCTTCCACACCCGCTTCTTCCTGAGCTCAAGGTCACGGGGGTCTGCTGGAGCCTATCCCAGGTGTCACAGGGCGAAGGCAGGGTGACACCCTGGACAAGTCGCCAGTTCATCGGAAAATGTTTTAAGAAAAGCAAGATGAATGCGATAGCCTTAGCGGCGTTGCATGTAACAGCACACCAAAGGACATTTTTAACGTGAAGGTACAGAAACCACAACTGTACAGGTTGACACTGGACAATCCTGTTCGGTAATAATGACACTGAAACCAGTAGAGACGGCGAGCAACGCTGGGCTCATCAAGGTTCCTCTGACTTTACAGGCTCAAATTTTAGCTTTCGCATGAATGTTGTGGTCCATCATGAGCTCAGAAAAAACTACTTCTGAGGTGTGATGAAATGTAGCCTTCTGTTGACAAGCCTCTCTTTAGCTTGTTTTACTCCACACACATTTGTAAAGGGAAGCAAACAAGGCAGCCGCGAGGCAAACTTAGGAGGTCAGAATGGGCGCTTTGCCTTAAGGCCATCAATAACCCAAGAGTGGTGCAGATTGTCCCGTTGTGATGTCACCAGGGGAATGGACACCGTACAGTAGCTGTGTAGGATGGCAACACTTTTTAGAAGAAGCCATAAAACCATAAAGGTTGGCTTCAAAGAAGAAAAGTGACCTGAACTGAACAACAACACAGTCTGAGCAACGACAAAGGAGAATAACAGCTGCAGAAGAAGAAGAAGAAGAAGAAGAAGAAGAAGAAGAAGAAGAAGAAGAAACGTGGGGCCGTTGACAATGTGTTTACTACTGACGGACAACAGGCAGCACAGAAGCGTTGCAGAGAAAATCATATCATGAATGAGCCTCTATTAAGAGTCTCCCTTTTTCCTTTTTTTTTTAAATGTTGGTGCGTGTGTCTGTCTGTCTGTCTACGCGCGCGCGCGTTCGTGCGTGTGTTCTGGGTGACACTGGGACTGCTGCTGAACGTCTTCTGCATGACTCATGTAATGTTGCGAAATACGCTGGCGCACGAATGGAAACTTTGCCATGAAGCGGCGGCGCGAGCGAAGACGAGCCGAGAGAGCGAAACAGGGCAGAAGCGACGAGAAGCCGGACGAAGCACCGACGATGTGTTTTGAATTTTTGAGCAGAAAGTTGAATTCTCATGCAGTTGGCGAGACACCGCGTTAAAAACCAGCCACACACCCGGTGTTCCCTGCTGGAGGCGCAATGATAACTCCCCATTAAAGTGAATCGAGAGGCAAGCGGCGTAATCAGATGCTAATCTTTTTTTCGTAAAAGATGATAACGAATCGATTTGGGCAGAAACTTGAATCGGATCTCCGGACAGCCATTCCGGTCACGGTTCGGCTTGCTGTGCATGCATCTTTCCGCCGGGTAACGGAGGAAGAAAAGAGAGGGCTTGGAAGGAGGAAAAAAAAAACTGGCTGTCACTCCGCTTTCTCTGAGTGCCACCCGGCTTTTATAAACCTCCACGACTTCGACTCTTACTGTTTCCTCGAGTCCCGGTCGACCAGCTGTTGCTGCCGCTGCCGCTGCCGCTGCTGCTGCCGTCCGCCGCGCCGTCGGAAGCTCTGAATCGGATCGGATGTGAGCTGTATTCCGTCGTCGGAAACCATCGAAAGTTGCCGTGTGTGTGTGTGTGTGTGTGTGTGTGTGTGTGTGTGTGTGTGTGTGTGTCCTCCGCCGCTCCCTTCATTCACAAAGCAGCACTTTCTCCCCCCGGACTGTGGGCGGTCACACCGAGGCTGGCTGACTGGCTGAGGGGGATGATGCCTGCCAGGGGAGAAGAAGCTCTGTCTCCCTCTCCCCCCCCCCAGTTTGCCGTCCCTTTTTTTTTTTTCCACGGCTCACTTACAGGATTCCCACATCCACAGCTGAAGAGAAAACAAAGGGAGGAAGAAGGTAAAAGAAACCCCTGGTTCTTAGTGTGCAATGATATAAGGGTTGAATCATTTTGTTTTTTATTCCCCTTACATATGTGTGGATAAAAAGAAAAAAAAAATCGCTCAGAGCCAAACAACAGCCAATGAGTGACAGTGAGTTCTTCCCCAAGGTTCCTTGTATAAAGACCTGAAGGGGCCCCCTGACCCCATTGTAAAAGAGGGGAGGGTGCCGGCCTCAGTCTTAACACTTTACAGGGATCTGAGGTCCCGCCTGTATAGAATGACCGAGGGGCGGCTTATCACCGTTTTAACGCAGCTTTCATTGTCAGCTGCAAACACACATCTGCTCTTCATGCAACATGCACTGTTTCCAGGGGTTTTCTCTTTTTCTCTAACTATGCAAAACATCCGGTCTGCCACTGCAAAGCGCAACTGTCGCAAAACTACACTGTGAGCATATTACATGCAAAACATTGCTCTGTCTCATACAAACCACATGTGACTGTTACCGCCCACCACCACCATGGGCACCGTGACCCCGTGATTCATCCGAAAGATGTGCAGAAAACCTGCAGCAAATGAATGTTGAGGAAATTCTGAAAACTGCAAGTTGTTGATTTAAATCAAACATCTAGAAGGCTACATAAGTACCTGAACATGTTTGAGACTATTATCACTCAGGAGATCCCTTTAAAAAAGTGTCAGCCTCTCTTTTTTCTTGTCCTGGTCAAGAGGACTCAAGATTCTATATTGAATGGCCAAAACTATGACTGCAGGGATATCACAAAATTATGGAATTCTTTGGATGTAGATTGTACCATTTGAACTGCAGTCAATGATGTGACTATGTAACTTTTGAGCACCTGAAAAGCAGTGTTGTGTGTGGTTGGATGGCCTGAGCCACTGTAGAGAGTCAGGACTCTGGTGAGTTATTTACAGGAATGTGTAACAAAAGGTTCCATGTGCAGCCGCTCTCAAAGGAGGAGGAAAACTTCTTTTTTTCCTCCGTTCTTGCTAAAAAGACATCTGACGTAGGTCCAGTCCTGCTTTCCAGGCAGTATTGTAATGTTCATGCATATATTGCAGAACAAGTCTGCAGTGTGGATGTGGGCCAGTCCCTCACCGAAGGTTTCATTTCTGCTCCACATGGGATGGCATGAACAATGCGCTGGGACATTACAACATGGTGAAAGAGCAGAATTATAGCACTAAACAACAGATTGTTGTCCTGTTTTATGCTGTCGATTAGCTAACATTGCATAAGTGTTTTGCTGTTGTTGTTTTTCTTTTAATTTGGTTTCTTTCTCCGAACCCTGGTTTGCCCCCTGTGTCAGTGCCGTCACAGTGGTTTCCACATGACTTCCCAGGAATATTAATTGATATTTGCAGCAACAGATAATGTAAACAGTACAACAGATTTAGATGCATTCAAACAAAAAGGTTTCTGCGGTTCCCACTTTTAAGGAATTGAAAATGCTGTGTGGAACTTCATTGACTTGTGTGGTCACTCTCTTCCTTCTTACAGTATATTTAGAGCTCGGATACGAAGGTTCAGAATAAACATTTCCGCTCAGGCTCATTCTTCTGAAATACGATTTATCTTGTATTTCAGAAGAATACTTAACAGTCACAAAATAGTTAATAAAACCTAAACCAAATTCAATAAAACAGTTGTAATTCTTTCTAATGTCATCCTCAGCTTCTATTTAGACAGAAGCTTCAAATGTTCTTTTTTTTTTTTTTTAGAAAATATAATCAATTTTAGTGTCCACTTTATCAAGAAAACAACAACAACAACAACAAACAACAACAAACAACAAAAACAAAATACAAACATTGTTCTTAAATGCACATCCACACCACAAGATGGGGCCATGAGCACATAGAGATGCTTTGTCTGCTGCATGGAAAAGCCAAATTGGACTGGCAGCTGGGGAAAACAAGCAAAAAAAAAAAAAATTCCTCCAACATGTGAAATTTCCCTGAGGCAGAACTGTTTATCAGTGAGCCTGAATTCACAGCAAACAATTTAATTAATCGCAATGTCTGGTGAAGCTGTGCTGTTTGCGAGTGTTGACGCAAGCGGGTAGACTCTTGACAGAATAGCGGGGAAAAAAGGTCAGTTGAAATGTTAATGGTGTGCGCACATTCGGCTTGTGCACATGACATTTGGGCTGAGTTTCTGTCAAGGCTCCTCTCCGCTCCTCTCCGCCTCTCAGGTTTAGACAACTTCCTAGGCAGGATGCACCTGAATTCACCTGCCTGGATCTGATGACTCACTGCTTCGATGTGTCTGATTCATCTCCAGCCCCTCCTGGCACAGCAAAAATCTCTCCCCTCCCCTGGAATGTAATATGCAAGATGGTATTGCAAGAGAGAGGATAATAACCCTGTTAATTAATAGGCTCGTCTGCGTCATTAGCGGCTTAATTTTAGTTATTTAATGCTTTTCGGTAACAGAGGAGAAGTTTTATTCTAGCTGATTCTCATCTTACTATTTATCAGCATCAGATTGGCTCTGTTAAAAGTTACATTTTATACACGTTTTCAAACCTTTATTTTTCAACCCAGACTTCAGTGTGAATAATTGCCACCCAAAAATGATCCATTTCCATTATATTTATCCCCCTGTTTACAGCTTTCAGCCAAACTGTGACAAGTATCACGGAGTGCAAGCGACACCTGCCTGTCGGGTGAGTTGTGACATGTCTGTTTATAGTACATTGTGATGTCACAAAGGGCTATTTTGTAGAATGGTGCATTTAAGATCATTCTTGATTAAGAATGGATGGACTTTTCTCTTCTCTGTGACTCCCAGACAAGCTGGAGACACAGGTAATTGCACCAGTCAAGTGAATTCTGCCTATTATGGGGCCTAATGCACCAAGAAGACGGTGGCCTGTTTCATCCTAATGCATATTCAGATGTTTCTGGGCAATTTAAGAGACCCTGGATCTGCTGTGTGAATAGTGTTAGATGATCATTTCCTAGGGGGAAAAAAAATGTTAAAAGCTCAGTCAAGTGAGGACGCAGGAATTGAAAAATGCAGCGCCATGCACACCTTCAAATGGACAAAAGTGCTGCAGTGTCACTTTGACCAAACTTGAGAGCTGAGTTATGGCCATTCCCCGGGACTGCCTCCATTATCTGTGGGACCCACATGGAGGCTGATTAAATACCAATTGTTCCAACAGAAATACACCCTGACTGAGTCTCCAGGGGCGACCGCCTACTGTCTCAAGTGAAATGTAAAAAAAGAAGGGAAAAAAAGTAAAAGAAAAACAGATCACAAGTAAGAGCAAGCTAATTGGATTACTGCAGTAAGAGCGGCTGAAAAAAAGCTTTCAAGAGAAGTTTGGCAAGATGCATGTGCAACATTTTGGACTCTGCACAAAGTGTAAAGTGTCTATGTAGCCCACTGGAGTGAAACTCTTGAGAATGAATTAGTCCATGTTTCATTGGGGATCAGTGGATTTTCCACATGGAGATAACAGGGTAGCATGATGTATGAATGATTTATAGTTGGTGTCGGTCAGTCCTGCATCAGTGGACACTGAGGCTGCAACACAATCCCTCTTCTCAACCTTTGTTTCACCAGACATATTCTTTCATTCAGAGAGAGAGAGGGGGTGTGGGGGTGTGTGGGGGTGGAAGAGAGTTATGGTGCTAATTCAAATTATATGACACATCTTCTCACAGCCCACAGAGGCCAGATCTTTTCTGGAATCATTCAAAAATTAAAAGGTTTATCTTGCAACTGTAAAAAAAAAAAAAAAAAGGCACAATAAAGACCATGAAATAAAAATACTGTAACAGTCCATCTGGTCCTGCTCTCCCTCAGCTGTTCTCAGAAACCCAGAGCTCCTGTGTTAACAGTGAGAAATAAAACAAACACTAACAAGTTGAAAGTTTTATGAGAACGCTGCCTCTTGAATTTGGCAAACGTTGCTCTGGCGCCGCAGAAGCTGCAAATTTTTCACAGCTATTTTCAACCGAGGATTAATATACCTTTGGTGCTTGGAAGCAGCGCGCCCCAGAGGCGGCTTTCTTTCGGGACCGGCTCAAAAATAAACCGTGGCCGGTGTAATTAAAGCTGTGTGGAAGCTGTCAGCCAGTGAAACGATGAGGCCAACTGACATGTTTCAAATCATGTTTGACAACAATGGAGATCCGTGACTCAGAGGGATGAGCTGCATCAGGGCTCTGGCTGCCGAGAAGTAAAAAACTAAACAAAACACTGTATCATGTATCATGTTATTTCAGCTGCGAAAAATAGCAACGGGAAAGTGTTTTGCATTAGTCCAGCTATTTTGGATGACTTTCTCCTGCTGCTGCTGCTGCTGCTGCTGCTGCTAGCCCGCCACATCCGTCATCAATGGCCTTTTGTGTGCTCTTTTGTGTCCCCCTCCCCGTGCTCTGGCCTATTTGCAGCGATTTTGCACCAAAAAAAAAAAAAAGTACTTTGCATGCGGCTGACCCTAAAAGCTTCCCTGGTGAGCCCCAAGCTAATTTTTCACCTCATTAGCCCAGACAGACATAAAAATCTGGGACGCAGTGGGAAACAAAGCGGGTTTGTGTACACAACCGCCACGGGAAGGACCGCGGCCATGTCGACTTGTTTGCCCGCTCCTCTCCCTCTGTCCAGGTGCGGCAACGGATCCTTGTCCGATTTTTTCTCGTGTCTGAGCAGAGATGGAACAGCGACGTATGACTAAGGCGCACGTGTGCACCTGACGTCTCGGAGGTGAAGGCGAGGTTTGACTTTGACGAAATGTGCGGGATGGTCTGTTTTTTATGCACGCACACACACACGCACACACACACACACACACACACACACACACACACACACACACACACACTCGGGCTCGGCTTCCTCCCTGTCCTGCAGGCACAGAGGAAGCCTTCTCCTGCTCGGCCTCCTCTCCTCTCCCTCCGTCTCTCTCCCCTTTCAAGAAAAAGCCGACCCCAAATGAGGCTCATCGGCATGCAACACGCGTCCACAGCTCGCTGCATCCAATCACGTGCGCTTAGCATACAGAGGGCATGTTCGCGCCTACAGCGTGCTCGTGCAAGAGAGGTGGGGGGTGGGGATGGGAGAATCCCCCTGCGTTCCCGGCGAATCCCCCAAGGTCACGTCTAAACACTTTGCGAACAGCTGCGGCTCGCTGAGTGAGCCGAGGTGGATGTGGATGATGAAGATGATGATGACGACGACGATGATGATGCCCCGCATTGCCGCGCGCCTCCGGTTTTTCATATTTTAAGGTCAACGGCCGCCAGAACACCGCCGACGGTCCTCTTCACCACCAGATGCGCGTTGGATTATTCATCTGAAGTGTCTCCCACCCCTCCTCCATCTCCCCTCCCGTAAAAAAAACCAAAAAAAACAACTATCACTTAAACCAACAACCCGAGCGTGTTTTGACGTCTCCGCCAGCAATAATCTGCGGGGATAATCCAAGTGGGTTTAACTGCTGAGAGTGGACGCGAGGTGCGAGAGCTGCGCGTCGATTTCTCCGAGAGATTGCAGTCATGTTTGATAGCCAGTTCCCATGGCAACCAGGCAGCCTTGGTGTACCTGACCTACATATATGCTGTATGTACACAAACGCTCCGCAACCATCTGCTACTGTCGCGGCGCCACAGCAGCGGCTAGTGAGGGGCTGGAGAGGCTGGTTGCTTTTCTGACGGGTCCGCGGGAAAGGTTCCACAACACAACACAGTCTGCGCGAGGAACGCGTGTGTCGACCGACAGCAATGGCCGCAAACACTCCTGTGAGGGAATGTCTTGAACGTTGAGGCGGCTGAAGTGATCGGGTTGGTCGCCGGTCTGAAGCTTTGAGAGTTTGTGCAATCAGCTCGCTGAGAAGCTCCTGAATGCGACATTTTCAACCGACTCCCATCCAGGGTGCCAGATCACTCTCAAACTGCGCCACAATTGTTCAGAAAATCCACATTTCGCGATGCCAGAAAACAATAACTTTCAAGTTATTCCATCCATCCCACTTCCTCCTGCACTCAGGGTCGTAGGAGTCTGCTGGAGCCAATTCCAGCTGTCATAGGGCGAAGGCAGGGTGACACTCTGGATAAGTCGCCAGTTCATCACAGGGCCACAAAGACAGACAAAGACATACACCCATTCAGTCAATTTAGAATTACCAATTCACCTCACAAGCATGTTTTTGGACTGTGGGAGGAAGCTAGAGAACCCAGAGAGCCCACGCAGACACAGGGAGAACTTGCAAACTCCACACAGAAAGGCCCCAGGCATGGGTTCGAACCCACAGCCTCCTTGTTGTGAGGCAACAGCACAAACCACAGCACCCTCAGTGTGTGGGTGAGTGTCGCCCTCAAGTTATTCCATTTCAAAATAAAGCTACACATTGAACAACAGAACAGTCACCATTCCTGTAAAAGTTGTGTACTTCCCGTATGCAAGCGGGTGTGCGGCATGATTTGTACAGTCAACGTGACGTTCACCCTCCACTGGGGTCAGTCAGCCTGTGTGGGAATGAGCTCGGTGCGGGTGTCCGCATACTGCAAAGTTGAGTAGTTTTTCTCCGTCGGTTTGACTGGTCTGCAGCAGTCAATCAGCCGCAGGCTCCAGAGAGCAGCACTGGCCCTACTGGCGCTCCTGTTGCTGTAAAAAGTTCTGCACGAGGCATCCGTCAAAGGCATTTAGAATGAGCGAAAGACAATACAGCAAAGGCGACTCTAAAAATAAGCACAACGTCTCTCTGGCGTGCAGGAATATTTGTGATAGCTGCTTTGAATGAAACTGTTCTGCATGCGAGCTGGGAAATGTAGGCCTCCGCTGATGATCAGGGTCAAAAAGGCCGTCAGTGCTGCACTCCCACACAGACAACTTTCTGCTCCCTTTCTTCTTCTTCTTCTTCTTCTTCTTCTTCTTCTTCTTCTTCTTCTTCTTCTGGGTGTATGCATCTTGCTTTGGTAATTGCACGTTCCTCGGTGAGGCCGCGCTCCAATTCAAAAGTAGCCGTCAGCCCTCCTATTTGTCTTTGCTCTTATCTCCTCCCCTTGCCTTTCCGAATTCCATTGATTCTGCCCGAGACAGAGCAGGGGACAGCGTTCCCCTGTGGTGTATTCTGGGTAATAAATCTTATTCCTGTCTACATGTGGAGGCTCATGGGAGGACGATGGCCCAATTCTCACCCAGGCAAATATATCCAGAAAAGGGCCAAAAGTGGGCCATGAAGGAGGTGGATAGAGACGCACCTGAAGGAATGTGTCTGCTACAAGTCGGATTCTTCTCTTAGTACAAACACAGCAGTGTGTGTCTGTGCTATTTACTCTGCAGAAAAGGCCCAATATTTCATATTTACAGTGATCTATTCATTATTTGGCAGACCAAAGACAGATAACTACTGTATCTATATCATCACTGTAAGACAGTGGCTACGGTCTTCCAACATGTAGCTACAATAGAACGTGGATCAGGGTTTGTGATTGGACCCCGACACTAAAGCTGGTATCGGAAAGATGTGAGATCAAAGGAGACATCAGAACCACAGACAGGAAATTGAATGGGGCTTCTCCTGGATGGCAGGGCCTGTCATTCAGCCAACCAATCTGATGGCAGTTTATTGTTTGATAGCTGAAGCTTAAGTGACAGCATGGCCACAAACCAAACACTTTCTGACCACTAGATGCTCTGTGGCTCTGTCTGAAACATCATTAAGACCATTTTTTCCATAGTTCTGCATTTATTGGTGTTGACTATTGCTTATTTGAACTTTGTTGGTCTACTGATGCAACATTACTTAAATTGTTACTTTATTTTTTTGCAGTGAAAAAAAAGTTACTTTTAAAGCATGTTCAATATTCTTTGGTTTTTAATAAGTCTTTTAATCAATCAATTTATTAGTTTAATAACTTACTGTTACTAACTGTATTTATGTGGCAGGGTACTTAAATCAAAACGGTTAACCAATCATGGGGTGTGGAAGTCAGTGTATCAGTCATGTAAGTGTGTGTGAATGTTTGGAAGGTGAGTAGGTGGAGCAGCAAAAGCAGCGTGGGGGAGCGTGGTGCACACGACCAGAGTCTCTGAGCTCTTCATCTTGATCTGGCCCACTGAACTTGAAGAAATGACATTCATAGTAAGTAAGTAATCAAATAGCTGTATTTCATTTCCATTTTTCAGTGTTTTACGAGTCATTTCAATGAAGAGCTAAATACTGTGGGGCTTCAAAGACACGACAAGATTTTGTTGTAACGCTTTGTTTCATTTTCAATTGACATTAAAGCACGTGTTCTACTTGTTCCATTCTATAGTTTTTCTCTAATAAGGTGGGTCACCAAAACACTCCATCCATCTGCTCCTGCTCCGGGCCTTCTGTCAAATTTTACAACCCACTGTGGCCCACCAATCAAAAAGCCCACCCCTGGCCTAGACCTTCATAGCATTAGGAACACAGAGGTCAGGTCTCCCTAATGACTGGCATGGGCCACGCCCACTGGGACCTGCAATCACAGCAGCACACAGTAGTAAACATCCCAGACAATGTGTGTGTGTGTCTATCTGTCTGTGTGTTTGTGTAGGTCGTCACAATGAAAATGATGAAAAAAATGCAGGCAATTTTAAATGAAGCACATTTTTTTCAATGGTTGAATTATCTATGCATTGCAACATCCGTACAGTACATCAAACCTGTAGCTTACAGTACATAATATATGGCTTCAGTCCCCACTGGCGGTCCAAGGGGGACCTGTTCATCGCAGTCAACAGTCTGAAACGGTCTGACCACCGCACCCTCTCATTTCACCTCATCATTCAAAAGCGTGAAACGCTGAGGCCAGCATGTGTCCCCTGAGACAATACACATGAAGACACAGAACCCAAAAAATTACTGTTATTAGCCGCTGTTAGGATGAGAATCAGACCATGATGATAATAAGCCCATCTAACGATCGGGTCCGGGCCGCAGATGGGTGGAAAACACAACAGGATCTATTATGTCTGGCACTCATTTGATCACTTCTTCCAGCACATCTCCATTTCTAAATGAGCTGCGCTGATTGGAAAGTCAGGGCGGAGATGAAAGTGCACCCCGGGACAGTAAAGTAAGATGGCCTTGTCAGATCCAGTCAAGCGTGAGCAGAGAGCTATACCAAAACAGAGGAAGCATGCTTTCTTTTGCCACAGCAGGACGCTGCACAATTATTCTGAAAGCACAGCGTCTGTTGTGCTACTGAGACCAGGAGCACTGTCAGTTTAGGATCAATTTACAAATGCTGTGTTGAAAAAAGAAGAATAAAAGAATCAATCTGTGAGAATACACAATTTTTGCAATAATTGAAAGGAAAAAATACATTTTATTACAAATACAAATACAAATATTTACTACCTGCGGAGAAGAAAGCCAAAATCATCCAGTCATCCAGGTAAAGACACTGGAACTGATCCTGATTCACTTTTTATGCTTCTGAGCAAAAGTTTCTAATCATAATTAAAGTTTTTGTGTAATTAAAATGGCCAAATAATTGTGTTTTTAAGGAGATTATTAAATGATTGATTAAAGACACCTGGGTGCTGTTCTTCTTTGCTCTGCTTTGCTCTTCACTCCATCACATTCCTGCAAAAATGAGTGAAAAGCCACCGTAAAAAAAAAATTAAAAATGAAATAATAAAAGCACCCAAATGAAATATGTGTTTGACTATTGGCTGTTTACCATATGATTTGATGAACGGACGACCAAATTGATTTAAGTGCTTTGCGTCACCATCATGACGAATTAAGACATGTTCATGCATCATTTTCTCCATCAGCCTTTTTATTTTTCTAGGAAGTGATTTTTCAAGAGCAGTCTGGCTCGCATGTGGCCCTGGGAAAGCATGGCGCCTAAATGCGTCATAATAATTAAAAATGGAATTCATAGTCGGGAGAGCAAACTGTTTCTGCGGCTTCATTAATTTTTAATGGTTTCCCAGAATGGGAAAGTGGAAAATTATGTAATGTAATTCCTCTCAGGGTGGAAGTGGCACGGCACAAACAGCGTGCAGCATCACCTGTCAGTAAAGACCTCGCGCAGTTAACCTGCTTCCTGTTTGAGGTTTTTCCTGCCAGGTTAAAAAGAAAAAGTTTTAAGTCTTACAGACGGGGCTCCGCATATCGCCGCACATTACACAATTAGCCCTGCAAGCCTCCTTCCTCACCCTTTAATCCCTCTATCTCCTGCATATTGAGTTATTTTTGAATTCCTTTCTATTGATGAACATCTCTGGAAGTGGAGAGAGAAGAAAAAACACACCTGCCGACAACAGAGGATTCCAAACCTCTTTGTTCAGGAGTCTTTTGTGTCTCGGCTCTGTGAGTGAAAGGTGAGCTGTGGCACAGCCGCTTGACTCTGCACCGAGATTAAAACGCTCTGAAATGTCTCCGTCTCTCTCATGCATCCGTTTGCGTAGTCACCCTCAAAACAATATGACATTTTTTTAATCACTATTAAAGTTCCCATTTCTTACCCATTGCCGGATCTTTAATTTTTCACCCCGGGCTCCAGTGAAGCCGCCTTGCATGACTGATGATCCACAAGCCACCAGGTTTAACCATCTGTTTGCTGCCTCCTGCAAAAAAAATTCTAGGACAAACTGCTGCTCCCTGATCTGACTGATGCTTCTTTGGACCTTCCATATATTTGGAAGAGGAGTTAGGGGGGAGGCAGGACGACTGCTTGGGGGTATTGTGAAAGGCGATGGTGAGGGATCACTTTGTGACATCACAAAGGGCACTGACCTCTTAACTGGGTTTTGATACACTTTTTATGAAAAATGGAGCAAGCCAATCAAGTGAAAGGTGGGCTTTTGTCATTTATGAAGAGTGTGCTGACAGACTACATATATATCATAAGAAAGAATAGTTATTTTAACCTAAACAAGAACAACAAGCCACCAGCCATACAAACAGAAACACGTGGTTTGTGTTCCATGTGTTCAAAAAAATCTCTGTAAATGACTTCCTTGTATTGTTAATCCCAGTTTGAAGGGAAGTCAAAGACAATGCAAATAGACAAAATATGGTTCATTCTTTGACCATGTTGCTGTAATCTTGATTCAGAAAGTGTTCAGTCTGGGGTTGCGCGCACAGCGAAGCCCTCATTGATTTTACTCTTGCAAAAGAGAACATCGCCGTATCAAAGCTATGCTGAAAAAATCCCTGCATGTGATGAAAGGGAGGCATAATAAGTACAGAGAGCTAAAGGTGAAAAACGAATTTCAGGATCTTGAATCAGCCACGACCACCATGCAGCGTTTCATTCCTGACTTGAAAAAGCTGAAGGTTATACGTCCGTTCCCTCACACAACTCTTGCCCGGGGCCTCCGGCTGTCAGCAGAAATGAATCGATTGTGAAGTCGAACTCTGCCGTCTCCGTTGACAGGAAGTCCTGGTTGGCGTCGGCCTCACGAGTAATAACACGCAGCTGCATCTGGGAGATTGGCCCCGATGAAAATGATCACAGATGATGTAGCTGTGTTAAAGGCTGCTTATGTGTGAACGGAGCGCTGCACGTCTGCTACATCTGCAAGGTCACAGGTGCACGGGCGTCTGAGTCTGGAGCATATTTAATCAATGCGGCCTAATGACTTGTTCAAATCTAATCAGGTAGACGTTTGTTTACTTTTCCGCATGGGTCTTCATTAGAGTGTAGAAAGAAAAAGAAGACAGGATCTTATTTGCTTTTACCGTCAGCCACACAGATAATATCCTAAAAGCAAAAATGTTCCAATCTGGCACGGCAGATGGAAGAGTTCCTAATTTCTTTGGATGACTCTCACAAACCGGTCTCGCGAGCCCCGAAAGGGAGCTTTTTGCGAAGAGGAGGCAAAACTTGGAAGACGATCAGAAAAACCTTCTGTCTGTCACAATCAAGGCCAACAGTCTTGTTATTGCTAATTTAGCTTTATCACCACAGCTTGGTGAGTCCTGTTGGTTCACTGCAGGCCAGAATCTAACAGAAATTAAACCAACAATACAACCTAGTGTTGTTCCCACCCCGCCACCCGTTCACTAGTCACATTTCTATTTTCTGCAGATGCACAATGCTTTCTTTTTCCTTTTTTTCAGCATGTTCTTTTCCCGAAATTACATTCAGCAAAGTGGATGACATGGTTTTTGCTGAATGGCTCATGTTTTGTTAAACACACCCGTCAATGCCGAGGCCTGTTTTAGCACATCTCGCTGCTTAGCGTTGCTCTTTATTTATTCAAGAGTTTTGCTAAAAAAGCAATGGCACCTCGGGGAGCGCAGCCGGCTGCTGGCTCTCTGCTGGCTTGCATAACTGCTACATATGCATGTCCTGAATTCTGAGAAATGCCATGTACAGTAGGGTACATGGCACTGGACTGACAACATGTCGGTGTTTAACCTCTAAATAATGAGTGGTAAAGCTAGACATAAGACATTTCTGTTTGGCTGACTTGTGTTTTCCATGTCAGTTTTCAACAAAGCAAAATAAAGCAAAACAATCAACCCAAAAATCTCTTCTTTCTGGGTATCTGTGGCTCAGTCGAGTGGGTTGCGAAATGATGATCGAAGGGGTGGCGGTTCAAATCATGTTTGAAGTGTCCTTGGGCAAGACACTGAACCCTAAATTGCTCCCAACGGGGCTGGCAGTGCTTCGCATGCTAGCAGCCACCCATTGGTGAGTGAATGGGTGAATTAGAGGCCATTGTAAGGTGCTTTGGGATACCATGAAGGTGCTGGAAAGCGCTATATAAGTGCAGTCCATTTCCCCATTTCCGTTCTTTATCTGGTGGCAACCGAATCAACTGAGTAGATTAAAGCTGGAAATTTTCTTCCATGGTTAAGATCTTTTGATTTCAGCAATTCTGTCTGAAAACAAGCGAGGCGTGTGTTGTTGAGTCTGTGAGGCAGCCGGGCCGGTGATCTCGGCGGGGGTTCCGGCCCTGAGCCAGTCGAATCAAAGGAGGAAGTGGATGATCTCCTTCAGCTGTATGAGGGAGCTCTTGCCCGCAGACCGATGTAGGCGGCTTAGATCTGTCTTTACACCTCCTCGCTGTTCTGTATGTGAGGCACAGACCCGACAAGGAGGATCCAAAGGGCCCTGCCAGTGTTCTGCATTCAGAGGTGCCGGTCCAGGCGGGATGCGGTCACAGCTGTTTGAGAGAAGATAGCAGTTCGTCCGGACAGGTTGCACATTAGCGGCTATAGATCATCTCTATCATTTCAACTTTTTTTTTCTATATTGTGACTCAGCACAGAGGTATTTGTGTGATGCACACATGTTCGACATTCTCACCACGCTCCTCCTCACATTTGCTCCGTCCGCTGCCTTCCCAGTGGCCTCACTGAGCAAGGGGAAAATGGGTCAGACAGGCGCAGCAACCAGGGACTGAGACCCAAGAACACTCAGCTGTCCTCGGCTCCGACAACACACGCACAAGTACACACACACACACACACACTGAGGAAGCTGCTCATTGCATCAGGGAACTCAATCATCCAGAAGAATAACGCTGAGCTGCAGATGAAGATCTGATGATGCTGACGGAGGAGTGGTGTGTGTGTGTGTGTGAGTGTGTGTGTGCGTGGCTGTTCACGTTGTGCGTGTGTGTTCTTGGGGGGGAGGCTAGTAATTAAGAGCCACATGGTTCTATTTGGCAGAGAGGCAGCATCTGTTATTGCTTCCTCTCTTCATCGCTGCCCTCCTACATGACTTCATCTCAGCCCTCATCCAATTAGCTTCACTTGTGTTAAAGCGGCCTCACGCTGGGAGGACCCCGAGTCGTCGGCAACGCCGCGTCTGAAAACCATCCCCGCACCGTCAGACTATTACATCACCGCAGACGCATGTCTTTCCGCCGCATATGCCCGGCTCTTATTTATAGTCGCCTGTTAGAATCGTTGCCAAGATGCAGCCTGTTACTGACAGATGGCGCGGCCACAATGAGCCGCAGCTTCCTTTTTTCTTAAAATAAAAGAATAAATAAAGGAAAATAAAAAAAAACGGGAGCACAAACTTGGTGAAAGGTGAGAGACGGAGGCTGTGGAAAAAAAAGAATGCCGAGACCAAAGAGCATCAGAAAACGGTAAACGTTTACACTCAGGCCACTCAGGGGTCACAGGTGAGTCACATTTAACCGAGCAGCTCATACACTGACTTACCCACTGGCTCCTTCTCCAGTGTACACAGCGTGCAACTGAGAGTTTCATTCTGCTGGCAAACTGCATTTTCTCCTCCTTTCAATAACAGCCTGTTCATTTGTAACCCATGATTAGCGGATAAAATTCCACATTCATCTCTGAGGCTGAGATTGATGATGATGATGATGATGATGATGATGATGATGATGATGATGATGATGGCTCCAGTGGGGCTGCCAGAGATTAGGTATCCTGTCAATTTTGCAGCAATAAAACAAACACTACAAGCGACAAAGAAATTTACTTCAACTTACTTTTAGTTAGTTTTGCTTTACTTGTGTTCTGCTGTTATTGCTCAGAATGGACTGCTAACGAAGGACAGAGCCTCCGTATCAAAAAGGAGGCCAATGGCCAACCGTCAAAAACCTGCACTTCACCATTTGGCCACCAGGTGTTACCAAAATTGGTTGCAAAAACACAGAAAATGCCAGGCTGTCAATAAGAAAAGTTGCACTAAATTCATACCTGTACAGGCCTTCATAACATTCTTTATATTCATTCTTTTTTGTTTCTGTGGACGTGTTCTGTGTGCCCTGATTGAAGGGCTGCAGCCTTCACAGGATCCTGCCCACACAGTCTGAAAGGCTGCACTGAGTCTGAACCGAGAGCTGTTGAATGAGGCCGTCCAGCCTACAGAAGACGTCATCAAGCGGCAAGTCGTGTAATGGCCTGGTGTTGGCAGATTCTCACACCCATTGTTGCACCATCCGCTCCAACGCAATTCGTTTTTGCGATGTGCCGGCCCTGAAAAGATGCATCTGGCGCAGCCTTCAAACTGAGGGGTCCGTTTGCCTGGTGCAACGAGTATGACGTACGTGGTTCAGTTCCACAATTGCAGCTGATGACAAATTCTCTTCTTCCCTCTCCTGTTTTTTTGTTCCCACAGTTGCACAACTGTTTGTCATCATTCTCCTCAGCCCAGACCTGTTTCCAGCCAGCCTGCAGCCAATCAGAAGCTCTCAGCAGTTTTGCTCATTAACCCTGATTCAGACCACCTGCGCCCCGTCGCTGCCTTGGTATTGCTGGGCTGAAAGCCTGCGTTCAAGGTCGTCTTCATCACTCTGCTGCGCCGTTCTTCTCCTCAGCATCTGGACTCTGTTTTTTTTTTTTTTTTGTCGGAATTTTGTATTTTCGCTGAAAATCCATTGAACTATTTTTATTTGGAACTCCTGCCAGATTTGGCCCGCTGCCTCAACAATCCTGTGTTCCCAGTATCTCCTGCGTGTTGGTGGGACTGCCGCTAAACATAAATCATCTCTCTGCAGTAGCCCTCAAGTCTTTGTTTCCTGATGCAAAGGAGTAAAATAGGGGTATTTTAAACATTATTTTTAACCATTCTGCCAAATAGTCGGTGTAGCAAAATGCCAAAAATCACAGTTTATCCAATGTCTATGTTGAACATTGGAATTACAGTGTTTGTTTTAGCTACAACTTTTTCTTTACACCTTGAAATCACACCACTCATTGTGGGAGACGGTGGACCACACTTAGAATAACAAGACTCCATCACATTGCCTACATCCGTGCATTCTTCCATGCTTTTCATGCATATCCAGTTTCCTAAAGCCATCATCCATCCATCTATCCATCCATCCATCCACCCATCCATCCATCCCTCCATCTGCTCCATAACCTCATCTTTCCTCTTCCTAGTCCAAACAGTCCCTCAGTTCCCCACATCTTCTCTGTTTTTACAGCCCCTCCCTGCCTTTTCTGGGGGATTAGTGCACCCCTCCCCCCACCACACCCTCCAACCTAAGTAGGTCTGACGTCGCAGCGTTGCAAGAAGTGACGCAGATGCATATATGAGGGTCGGCGGTGTCTTCCCTGCAGGAGCAGAGAGGAGAGGGGTGGGGGTGAGAGCGACAAAAATGGGAAAATGAGACTTGATAAAATGCCAAAGTGAAAACGAGACAAGGAGGAAAAAGAGGCTGCAGAGGGAGGTGATGGACAAAAGAGGAGAAATCTGGTGAATGAACGTTTGCACAAGCAGCAGCGAAGCAAATGGCGATTGAGTGCAACCAGGAGGTGTTTCAAATTGAAGTGATGTTTGGAAAAGATGCTGGAGGGGCTCTGAACACACTCTTTGCAACGTTGTTACTCTCCCCTATCCTTTTTGAGCCAAGCTTACAAAAACCATAAAAAACCAAATCCAAAAAAGAAAAAAGAAAAGAGTCTCTAAATGATCCGGGACGGCCTGCGACCGATTGGTCGCACAAGACACTTCTGGAAGATCTGTCACGAGGCTTCTTGCAGATTCTCACTTGACTACAAGCAGACCACTGCTGCTGAGTAGTGATGGTCTGCCCCAGCCTAATCATTTAAAATTCAATGAAGATGTGTGCTTTTTCTCTCGCTTTCTGTTTTAACTTTAATATTATTCTCTTTAATAAGACCTCCAAAGGAATGTTTTTGGGGCTCTTAGGAGCAAAAAAAATAAAAAAAAAAATCATTTTTTTTCTCTTGTTTTTTAAGGGTTACAGTCAAGGTTCTGAAACTCCAGCAGTAAACAAGGGACTAATTACAAGTAATTTACAGACTCACCTTGTTTTCAATCCACAATGCTGATTCGACTTACTGTATTGTTATTATTTATTAGGGTTTTGCTTAGCTCTTCAGAAGCAAAAGAGGATTTTTAGGTTTAAGTAAAGAGTACAAGGTGAAGACGTTTGGGATATCAGGCTGTGTTTTTCTGTTGCTGCATTCAGACTCTGGAAGTTTCCGTCTGAAATACACAAGCTTAAAATCATTCACCCAGAATGGCTTTTAATTCCTGTGGTGACATTTGACTCTTGTCCTTTATGCTTTGAAGGGAATTTCTCAGTGTTTATTGTATTTATTGTGCATTGTGTGGTTGTTTTCTTGGTTTTATTGGAAAGGACTTTGCTTGGCTGCTATAAATGGAGAGATGATAAGAAAAAGAAAGTACATTACAGCATTAACAAGGTAAAACACTAATTGGGACTTTCAAGTTTCAAGAGTGTCCTGGTAATTAAGGCAGCAAAACACACATGCTGAGAAAAATGAAAAAGAAATACACACACAAACTGGAGTTTTTGTTGTTTCTTTTTACTTTGGTGCTGTTTTTGTTTGGGATATTTTTATGAAAGTGATGCCTGATGCGGCAACACAGAAAATTACACAACGGGAGCGGTGACAGTAAATCAAATAATAACGATAATAATAATAATGATAATAAAAAAACTCCCAGCCGCGCGGCGGCATGACAATGACTTGCAAGCACTCACCTCAGGTGATTATTCAGGGGCCTATTATTCCGCCGGTTCATTACGCTGAGCAATCCTTTTCCTATTGTCACACTGTAATTACACTGTCGCTTTGCTCTCCGCTGTTACAAATCATATCGATCACAGACAATCTAAATGTCATGCGTGTTGCTCGCGCTAAAAGGTTTTCCCAGTGGCCCATAACACTGCCTCCCTGCTGGGTCTGTTTGTATAGCCTGCACCCAAAAGAAAGGTTAAATCAATTTACATACATGCAACGAAAAAAAAAGGTGGCAAATTGAAACATGTTTTCTGTTTTCATTAGCGTTGGCATAAATCTTGACAATTACTCAAAAAGACCCGGAGAAGTGCCGGGGCAGGTTATAATCTAGACACTTGTCGCATCTCCAGAACGTAGCCGTGCACAGTCTGCCAGCGGGCGCTGTGATTAATCAGAGGAGCTGTTCTCCACCAAATTATGCTTGAGCACATCCTGTTTTGTGTCCCGTTTGCCAGGATGAATGGGTGGAAAATGCACCGTTTTTGTGAAAACTCGAAAACAGATCAGGGATTAACTGCAGGTAATCTTCTGGTACTTGCCTTTTGCAGTAGTGAATGGAAGGATTCTAACAACATTCACAGCGTTTAATCGTCCCGACTCTTAGGCATTACGTCTTACCGCAATGAGTGACACAGTTACCACCACCTGAGTGACATTTTCTGCCTGTTTTGTAGCTGATCTGATCGAGTGAGTGCATCTTACAGATCAGATCTGTTATCCACAGTTTTTAAGTGAAAGTGGGCTGTTATGATATGGGCTCTGTCAAAGTTCTTATCTATGTGTGTGTGTGTACACATGTGTGTACATATACACATACATATATGTATATATATGTATACATATATATATGTATATATATATGTATACATTGAGGCTCTTTAATCAGGATTAATCTCTGACTTTCTGTAGTTAACTGTGATTAATCGCGTTTTTGATTTTCATGTTTAAAATTCTGTTATCTTTCGTGAACTTCGTATCTAATCTCAATGTAATTAAGGCATTAAAACTGGCAGGCCTAACGTATACACACACACACACACACACACACACACACACACACACACACACACACACACACACACACATATATATGTACAGAGAGAGAGAGAGAGAGAGAGAGGAAGAGTCTGCTCTGACAGCACCAGAAACACTGCCTAGTTTTTGCACGATCTGTGACTGTCAAGCTGGAAGTCAACACAAAATCTTTGTGGACGAGGCACCGTTGCTAATGAGGATAATTTGCAAAGGAGAGAGTGTCATTACGCTCGAAAATTTTTGCAAATGATCAATTAAAATATATGCATATTAGTCTGGCGCAACCTCATCACATTTTGCGCTGCTTTTCACCTTTGTGTACATTTTACAGATGGGTGGCATTTTTTTGTCCCATTTGGGAAGGTTGAGTGGGTGGAGGGGTGGGGTTGGAGGGGAATGCATCCTCTGTCCTCAATATCCAATTTGTTCTTTTCCCCCTTAAACTGAACACAGCGGGCCTGCAGCTCACGTCTGAATGGAAATAGTCAGATTGAAACTCGTCGAGTTCCATTTGATTGCTATAATCTGCCGCCATGTCTGTTCATTATGGCAAATTTTTAAATTGTCGGACTGTGACCGAGCAGTCGTGCCACCTAATTCATCTCGGCTTGTGTCTGAGGGTCATTATATCCTCCTCTGTCCTGTAATCACACGCTGGATCGGCTCTGAACGCGGCTCGGCGGGTCTTTGCCGTCTCTCTCTGTTCCAGCAGACTTTCATTCCTCCTTATCTGCCTCTCCGCCACTGATTTTCCCCAGAAAAACACCTTCAAACGAAATTGGCACCATCTGAAACCTTGTCAGTGTGTAAACAACAACGCCCCACACACACACACACCATTTTTTTTCCCACCCAGCGACTCTGCCCTGGACGATAATAAATCCGACGTGTGCAACCAACTTATTTAGAAATGTAACCGCTGATGAGGAAGATTACGACGGCTTCATCCGTGGCGGCGCTAATCCTCGGCTCCCTTCATTACACGAGTGCGGCACGCTCATTACGGCAGCACAAAAACACAATTACACTTCTGAGATGTTCCGACTGTCCTGGGCTAATTAGTCGGGGCGCAAAAGTAACAGAGACGGAGGCGAACGCCTGCGGCGCTGCGTTTTACTGTCGCTGCTGCTGTTGCTGCTGCTTTATTTTATAACGTTTCCGAGTGACAGGCAGAGGATGAAAGCAGCCCGACTGCATGCAAGAGAGCGGGAGTTGAGGAAACATTTATGAAGGCAGGGACGTGAATAATGACTTGCCGGCTGCTTCTTGCATACATGCTGCTGCTCCCTCTGCACACTCTGACCGCCCTGTACTCGTGTGAGAAGAGGACTCTTAAAAGGAAGCTCACCTGCGCAGGGGTGAAAGGGCAAAAAGGTTGCGGATTTGTTTGCTCGGCGGTATGGTACATTAACGGCTTAGCGAAACAACAGCGGACGCACGTCGCAGGGAAGGATGCACACTGCAAACGTAAAGTGCAGTGCAAGCATGGCGATGATTAGCCGGCATGGGGAGTTGACAGAGGGGCAGAAAACGATGTCTTGGTGGGGATTTTTTTTGGACGAGAACAGCATTTTCTGCGATGCAAAAGCTCGTTAAGTACCAGCTGATAAATTGGAATGAACATTTGTTGTGCGTGAACAATCGCAACCTCCAGTGTGGCCAAACAAAGCAAATCCTGAAGTCTGAGAAATTGAATATCAAACACACATGCTGCTCCTTCCAAGAGGAACAAAGTGCCTTCTGAAGACTGAAGACTCCCTGCAGCAGGGACTCTACCTGCACCAATGGGAAGCCGTCAGCTGTTGCTAACCTGCTCAGTTGTCAGCAGTGATGATTTGGTTGGTGCACCGTGATGAGGCCTCCCACCATTCCAAACACTTTCCATAGGCTCCTTTCCAGACATGTGAATGTAATAAAGTGGATTCAATCAGTGTTTCCTCTGGCACATCGTGTTGTCTCAGTGTCTCTGCAGAACTGTGCTCGCCGTACAGACAAATAAGTGACTTCCAACTTTATCCACATAGTGGAATATTTCCTCCCCCACTGGGCAGCCTCTGTCAGCCTCAGTCAGTCTGTGTTTGTCCTCCCCGTCCTTACTGCAGCCGCACCTCCTGTGCAGGAGTTGCACGGCGACAAACACTCACACAATGACTGGCGGAAACAAACAGTCCATCCGTCTGTCCGTCCAGCTCTTGGCCAGCCACTTCAAGCCCGAGTGCTTTAAGACTGATTAAATTTTAAAGCCCCCCCTTTTTTTCCACTGTTGCCCAACACCTTTGCCAAGCCAGCTTTCGAGAAATGTTTACGTAACGGGGGACAAAATTTAATCATCAGCCGCTGGGTGTGTTGTGTAACAAGCTTAGAGTAGAACCTCAGTGTTTGTATGTGGGTGACCTGGTCCCATGCAGTATAGACGACATGATGGGTGGTTTGAAAGGCAATCAGGTGCTGTTACTATTTTAGATTAGAATTGCGTTGACCAGGGGTTATTTTCAGGTGTGCAGGAGGTCCGATTTGATAGATTTGATTTTTTTCTTCTTTTTTCCCTTTCTATTTCTCAGCTAACCTAAAAGAGCCAGAGTGCATGTGAGAGTCATGAAATGTTGTACGTGTGTGTGTTTGTGTGTGCGTGAGAGAGAGAATATAAAAGCTCTGACAAAGACCCTGTTTTCACCTCTCCACACTACTGTGAAAGAAGAAGAAGCTTCACTGGGCTGCAAACTGATTTCTGTAAAACGAGAGACAGAAAGAAGGAAATTCTGCAGTTTGGCAGGCTGAGTGCTGGGATTAAAGGCAGTCAGAAACAACACGTCGGGAAGGAAATCATCAGAGCAAACAGCGCCGGACAGCAGCATCCGGACAATGTTTAAATATTTCATATGCACAGCCGCCATGTAGCATTCTTAATGGGAGAGGCTCCACTGGATACATGTCAGAGATAATTATATTGTTAGGTGCTGCAGCGGCCTCGTTGTGCACACGGAAACCATCCATCCATCCATCCATTTTCCATACCCGCTTAGTCCTGAGGTCAGGGTCACGGGGGTCTGCTGGAGCCTATCCCAGCCGTCTTAGGGCGAAGGCAGGGGACACCCTGGACAAGTCGCCAGTTCATCGCAGGCACACGGAAACATGTACCATAACTGGTAACAGCTCATATTAAAAGTAAAGAAAACACTAATTCATATGACACACACTCACAAACAAATACACACACATATATATAAAAAAAACAACATCACACAAAAAATGGTGTTGATGCTGCTAGACACAAGGAGCAATATAAGCAACAACCGGTAGAGGTACAGTTTTGACTTGGAATATGAAAATCTCAAAGGAATGCTGTCGTGAAAATGTTTAAACTGATTTTTTGGTAAAAAAAAAAAAAAATCTCAATCACTTGAGTGTTGTTATAAATTTGGTTTGGAGAAATATGTTACGATTACAAAAATTCAGTAACACCTCCTTTGAAAATCAAACCACTAGATAAATTCTAAGTCCTGTTGAAACCACTGTCAGCCTGGTTTTCTTTTTTTAATAAAAAACAAGCAAAAAAAAAGAAACAGACCAGCATGTTCTTTCAAGGCCTGTTGGAGAGAAACTGGAGAGGCACTGCACTGGAGGCGCTCACTCGCTTTTTAATTTCACTCTGTGTTGATAATCGAGCCCTGTCAGAACAAAAACCTCCCGTCAAACCCGGACAAAATTTTATTAAGTGAACCGGAACCTTGTGCAGTTGAGAGCTTGATGACAAGCAGGAGAGGACAGCGTCTACCCGCTCCTCCTCCATTTCATCCCACTTCTTTGCCTGAGAATATATGTGTACACACACACACATGTATACATATATATATATATATATATATATATATATATATATATATATGTGTATATATATATATATATATACATATATATAATTTCCACCTGGTTTTGAAAAGAAGTCTGTCTGGAGATTCTTCTCCGAATTTGGCACGACCTTTAATCGCGAGGTCAACCTCATCAGCTGGCTAGCGGAGCCTGAGCAGGCCCTCGGCTCTCTTCAATGATGTGTGGAGCAAGCAGAGCTGTTTTAATTGCACACAAAGCGATCATTAATGAGGTGCGACATATATATATATATATATATATATATATATATATATATATATGTGTGTATATATATATATATATATATATATATATATATATATATATGTATATATATATATATATATATATATATATATATATATGTGTGTATATATATATATATATATATATATATATATATATATATATATATATGTATATATATATATATATATATATATATATATATATACATACACACATATATATATATATATATATATATATATATATATATATATATATATGTATATATATATATATATATATATATATATATATATATATGTGTGTATATATATATATATATATATATATATATATATGTATATATATATATATATATATATATATATATATATATATATATATATATATATATATACATATACACATATATATATATATACACACATATATATATACACATATATATGTATATACATATATCATTGGGATGGTTAATGCAGTCAGTGAGAGAGACTGCAGAGCTGTTCTTCTTTCCTTCTGCTGTCTTTTCTTGCTTTCCTTGATAGAAGACGTCCTCCAGTTTCCCTGCTGCTCCGAGGCTCGTCGTGTTTGTTGACTGCCTCTTTTCTATGACGCCGAGCTCTCACAGCAAGGCCCCTGTTTGCTTTCCAACTGCAATTTCCCTCCTCGGACATTTTAATGAGACTTAAAACGCGCAGAGATCCAGTCATCTCCTGTCAACAAGCAACAAAAACACACTTCCTTTTCAGACCAGATGCAAAGGAGGGGGAGAAAAACACTTGTTCCGCCGCCTCTCTGGAAGCCCGTCACTCCAGTCAAGAGCCTCCATCTCCACCTCACGGTGAGAAATGGTTTGATCACAGGTTGTGACAAGACGTGGAGAAGTAAAAACTTGCCGGTGTGATTCACTTCTTTGCTTCATTCACGGGGTGTGACTCACGCGGGGTGGAGAGACGTGCCGTAAATGCGCAGTCTCTCAATTGGCGGGTCTATTTTGAGCAGCAAGTCGAACTGCCTCCACTCTGTCAGGGCGACGGCCTACGTTGCGGCAGATATTTATGATTGAGTGAAGTTGCTGTATTGTTGTGCTGTTACCCACGCAACCGTTCATCAGAAGATTGGGATGGCGATAAAGAAAGCAAATGCAGTGCGAACGACATGCAACACCCGCAGAAGTAATTCTATTCATGAAAAACAACAACAATGGCAGCTAAGCAAATGAAGTTTGAAAAAAGTAATTGGAGGAGTCTTGGTAGCAATAAGTTTCAAAAAGAAATGTCATTTTGTTGTTGTCATTTTTATTTTCTTTACTTTGCAGTTACAATTTCAAGAACATTGTAAAACCTTCAAGTGTCTTTATTAAAGGTAGGATAATACTTCATTCATTATTTAGTATTCGTCCTTGTGTGATAGGGAGAGTGTGGTCAGTGTGTGTGTGTGCACGCAGCTTTTATTAATTTGCCCTGACTGGTTCAAGTGGTTTAGCCTTGGGTTGAAGTGCTGTTTGTTTATTAATTCAAAGTACTTGGTTAATTTCTGAATAATTCTTTTGCTAGTTTGCGAGTATCTAGTAGTAAAATCTTCTGCACCTCTTTTTATGGAGTGTCATTGTGGGTGGATAACAGCTGTGCAATTGGATTTAAGGTTGATAAATAATTGTTGGTGCTGATTTACTTTGATCAGAATTTTTTTGTGACTTATGCCATCCAGAAACAATAGTACCACTCATCTACCTCCCACACAAATCAGCAGCTAACCCTTAAAAAAGATGATTTATTTAACAGTTTGTGTTGCCCAACTTCAAACAGTCAATGATCTCATACATAATGAAAGAAAGAAAAGTGAGAATCACTGAAGCCTGGTGAGTGAAGAATTATTGTGTGTAGAGCTGCTCTCACCAAAACATCTGATCATTATTCAAGAACGCAGAGACTGAAATTAAGATTGCTGTGCCAAAAGTCACAATTCATCTCAATTTCCATCTTGATCAAATCTCATTGAAATTCACCTCTTCAATAAGGGCTCGTCTTTATGTAGAAACCATATGAAGACGAGACATACAAACATACCGAGATGTGTTCACACAGAGAGAGACTCAATGTATTTTTCCCACACAGATTGCTGCAGCCTTTCTCCCTGATTCACTGCGGCGGCTTCGGGCAACACAAACACTTCAGAAGATGACGGCATTTTATGAGGTTGACTGCTTTTTCCCCCCAAAATCAGATTTTTCTTTTTTTTTTCTTTTTTTTTTCTTTTTTTACATTTATCAGTATTTAATATAGCGCTCAGAAAATGGTAAAACATTATATACTCGCCCAAGGCCCTGAACACATTGGCTCTCAGGCTGTCAGATAATTGTGAGGGCCTTTGGGGAAATCATCATTGTGAGGTGATAAAATTGGGAGCAGAGTCCCGCCCTCCGGTCAGGATCAACAGAGGCTTAGACGCAGCGTGGATCAACTGCCTTCTTATGCCAGTCAACAGTCTGGAGTACGAATTATTTCAGCCAGGAAGTGGCCGGCAGCTTAAAAGTTACAGTTCGCCAGCTTCGTCAAATGGAAACCAAACTGAGAGAAATGGATGAAATGTCACAGTTTTCATTCGAAAAGCAAAGTTCAAGAGTCTCACTGACCTTACAATACAGCCCAACATTCAAGCCAATCTGGCTCATCCATCTTAAAGGCGTAGTTCAATATTTTTGGGAAATTTGCCATAATCCCTATGGTCATATACAGTAAGTAGATACACTCCCTTTCATCCTCGGTGGAGGTGAACGTCAGTACAGGTCTCCCTCCTTCAAAACTCATTTAATACATAATTCAACAACTCCAAAGCGCTCTTGTGGAAAACCTGTGACCTGCACAGTCACCAAGCTATAAAATTAAAGCCAAAAGACAAATTTGCCAAAATGCTGAACTATGCCTTTAACACAATTCAACTTTGTGTTTGGTTCCTACAACTGAGGAACCAATCAGCAGCTTTTCGGTATCAAATGCAGGCAGCAAATGTTTGCAAGTTTTCTTCTTAAAGCGCAGGAGAAAATGAGGAAAGTTAACTAATGTTGAGCTGAGGGGGAAAGCAGTAGTTTTGGTGAAAGAGACAAGCATGGATGCAGCAGCTGTGGTATATATATATATATATATATATATATATATATATATATGTATATATATATATGTATATATACATATATATATACATATATATGTGTGTATATGTGTGTATATATATATTTTTTTTTTGTGGAAATGGTGCTAAAAATGGAGCTCAGCAGTTCAGATGTGATCTCACCACCATCCGTCTTCCCAGCAAGTCTCTGACTCTCCTTCCCCTCCTCATCCAGCAGCACTCTGACACTTCTCCCTCTCTGTGCTTCACTTGTTAGCTGCCGATATTGAAAAAAGCGTGGTGTCTCTCCGCTGTCATCCGGCTGTCAGCTGCCCGACGCTGCTCCGTGCAACACTCCTCCACCAGAACCAGGATGCTGCTTTTTGCTCTGCCACTCACCACGTCCGCCACTTCCCATCGTCCCAGGAAGCGGCTGTTGAACCGGGAACTTCCTGGTGGGGCCAACGATTCCTTCTGTGCACCATCAACCTTATCTGTCATCTGACTCATGTTCTATTAGTCCATCCCCATTGAAATGATTGTTGGTTTCTGACGAACATATCAGTTGGAAACAAATAACCACTGCGTCACATCAGCATCACTCGACCACAGAGACTGCAGATGGTTTAGCAGTTGCAAAAGTTGCAAAAGTATAGAAAGAAAGAGACAGAGCTTTTACATTTAAAATTAGATAGAAAATGTGCACATTCACAAAGAGGAAACAAAGCTGTTGGACCAGCTTTCCACAAGATTTTCCTCAGTCTCGGAAAACACTCCGTCTGGCAGGTCAGGTTAAAGTCTAATGCCAAATAATTCAAGAGACAGATCAATATTTTTTGTAATTAAACACTGATTAGACTACAACTATTGTCTCAGTATGATCAGGATAGATGTTATGAAATACTTTCTAATTGTGCTGGTAAAGAGGCAGCTGCTGAACAGGGCTGCAGGGTTGTTTTCTTATTAAATGTCACGTCTGCTAAAATGAAACTGAAGCGTCGGCTTCCTTCCAGATAATCTGAGTCTCTCTCGGCCTTTAGCCAAACCTGAAGCCACGCAAGGCAACAGTCCCGCGGGTCCAGCCTGCCTGATTGGTGCATGGGGAATTGTGGCGGATGTGAATCATCTGCAGAAGGGACGCGAGCTGCGATTCGTCTTTCACGGGCGCACCTCTTGTTTCCACTCTTGTTACAGAAACTCATTAGTGGATAATTAAAAGTAACAACGCTGATTACAAAGAGCGCCCGTGCAGCGTCCCAGGGGTCTCTGCAATTTACAATATGGCAATGACATACGGACGCCGTCGCTGTTTACCGCAGTCCAGAGGGGAGTTGTGTTGTTTACCAGTGGCGTGTCGCGTCACTCTCCAGATCGTCAGCGTCGACCTGAGGGACGACTTCTAAAAGGCTGCTGCGGTGCAGAGTGGGGGATAAACGCCATCGAGAATCCATTTATCTAATTTTGCCTCACTAGAATCTCAGGGACGATGAAATTCATCTTTGTCATACGAGGCAGGTACATTTAATTGTAAGTGAGCAGAATTTGTGGGTGTGATTCAGTTAAACTGTGAAAATGATCAAAGTTACTTCTTTGACCTTCGCCAGTTATGATAAATTATAGGAACACACTCTTTGTGATGTCACAAATAGGGACCTGATATTTCTCCCAGGTTAATGATAGCACCCCCCCCCACACACACACACACACACACACACACACACACACACACACCCCAGCCAGGTGTTGGTTGTCTGTTATTTACCTGTATATTGTCCAAAAACTTGTGAGGTCTAACAAGGCATTTGTTTTAACAGGAAGCTACATTAACTTACGGGCTGTAAACACAGGGCTAAATACACATTTTTTTTTTCTGTAAACACACACATATTATTATAAATTTTATTTATTAAAACCTTTATACCAAAACTGTTATGCTCTTGACAGATCTTTCTTTACCAGAGCCTTTGTTGATGTTCAGCAGCAGTCGCCAAGAAGCAATGTCCACATTCATTCTGCCTTCACCTACTCATTCCTGTTGTTTTGGTTCTCTGGGGAAAGAAAAGAAATTTTAAAAAAAAATCATCACCACACACTGGTCGAGCAGAGCGCTGCGGTGGATTTGTCTTAATGTGGGAGAAGGAGGGCTGAAAGAATGAAAGCGTGCAAGGCAGATATTTGTGGGAGGATAATGGTGGGCGGTGTGGAACACGTTCTTCTTCAGATTTAGTCAAAGTCTCTTTGAACAAAAAAAAGGCAGCATGCTGGGTCTCTGAATAAACATCCAAAAATGTCAACAGGCAAAAAGAAATCTGTTATTAATACACAATTGATATCAGTGTTGTTATTGTTGTACAGCTGTAGATTATTTAAGCCTTTAAAGGCCAAGTGTCAGAAGTTTACTGATATTTAGGTTTTTCAATTTTTTGTATTTTTCTTCTCTCACAGACATTCTGTGTTGGAGGAAAAATGCTTACAATGATATACATTAAAATAAGACACAGTGAATCACATTCAGTTAATGTGGTCACATTCTTATGCCCAAACACACACACAACAGATTTATTTTTCATGACTGTAACTTCAAACATACGTGCGTGTTCTGTTTTCCAATTCATGTCAATTTATACCTTTAAATTCTGTGCACTGTTCCTTTAAATTGTTAAGCTGAATAAATTGCGTGGCAGTGAAAAACAGGCTGTCAGATGTAGATTGTGAATTGTTGGCAGAGTGTTGCACCGTGTCATCCAAGAAAATGTTTAAGCAAAAGTTTATCCCAAATGTTGAACAGATTTTTCTTTGTCTTAAAACATCTGGCTCCTCCAGTAACTCACAACCCCCCATTTAAGCCTGGTAATACTTTAATTAGCCCGCGTTCTGTCTGACGGGTGATGAAGACGACGGTAATGATGAGAACGATTCTGCACAGACAGAGAGCACACGGCTGCAATTAGCGAACAAAAGGCGCTGCGTGTTTACACCAAGCAGCCGCAAAAAAAAAAAAAACTACCAAAAAAACTGTTTGTTGTTTCCAGTGCGTGTGTGGGTGGGGGAGGGGCGAGGAAGAGGAGAGCGAATTCCCGGACCCGGGCTGTAAACGGAGGGGATGCAAGTATGCTGCGGGCTCGCAACTCGGAATTGCTGGGCTGATTCCGACACCGGCGACATCATCTCCGTCCTCCTGAGTCACCCCCCGCTATTTCCTGCCTCGGCACCTCCAGGGATGAATCACCCTGAAAGTGTCAAGTGCAGCTCCAAAAAAAAACCTGCTCCTCAGCCCCCCCCCCCCTCTTGTGTCACAGAGCTGCCGCAGGTGTAAAGTATAGGGCACGGAGACTGGGGCCACGTCTCCACCACAACGTGACCGTGAAGGCTCTCAATCGTCCAGGCCGTCGCGAAGGTCGAGCGAAGGTCAACCGGGCTGGTTTTGGTAGCTTGAAGGCGTTTGCGGTCTCATCCGAAAGGCTTCGGAGGAGTTCAGACGATGTTTTTCACGGGCAAAATGGCAAAAAAGTGTTTCCTTGAATTAGCAGCGGATTTTATTGCATCACAGACTTATATTTTCTATATGGGCTGCAACTAAAACAATCCTTTATAATACACATGCTTGTTTGAACTTAAAAAATAATAATTTCAGGTCTGTTTATACAACATTAATGTATGTATATGTGTATATGTGTCTATCTATTTATTGAAAGCTTTGTAAGTATTTGGATGCTCTCGCTGCAACTCACTCTGACTACTTACCTCTCTTTCTCTCACTCTTTCTCCTCATTGTTTTTGTATTTTCCTTTTCACCCCAACCGCTCACAGTCTGAACGCCACCCCCTGGAGTCGGGGTCTGCTCCAGGTTTCTTCCTACAGGGGGGATTTTCCTCGCAGCTGTAATGACATCGTAATGACCATGTTTTTTGAAAAAAAAAAAAAAATCTGTTTATGGTCATCTAAATTGTAGTTTTCCGTCAAAGTAGAAGGAGAGGGGCAGAGCTCGACAGAGTTCTCTGCCTTTTCGTCGAGTTGTTGTGTAAACTGGGTTTCAAAATCCACAAAAAAAATAAATAAATAAATTGTACACCACCAGTGATCTCGGTGGGAGTGTCGGGGGGCTCTCAGTGCGTGAGGATGTCCACCCCCCACACCCCTCCCTGCTCTGCCCCTCGGATCCCCACCCCCACGTCATGCTGAAGAGCTTCTGATCGCAGCTGGTGAGGAAAAAGATCACAAGAGAGAAATGGGGGTAAAAAAAAAAATCACGCCAGTGGAGAGAGGAAGAGAGGAAGAGAGGAGAGGAAGAGAGAGAGGAGAGAAGAAAAGAGGGGAGGGGAGGGGATGGGAGGAGAGGAGAGGAGAAACGAAGAGAGGAGAGGGAGGTGTGAAGTGGGAAAAATGTGGGACACGGCGTGACAGCGACGGCAGGACAAAGCAGCTGTTTATTTTGCAAAAAAGACAGGAGACTCCCGTGTTGCTCCTCCTCTCAATCTTCCACCAGAAAACAAACAAACAATCAAACACACATGCAAACAAACAAAAAACCCACGGTGTTCTGTCTCCATGCCATTTTGTTTTTTTCCCCGTCATTTTGTTGTTCCAGCTCTAAACACAAACTCTCAGACAGCACGCGGCCATCTTCCACTATTGCTATAGCAACCGAGATGATCCCAGTTTAGAGAAGGGCTCTGAGACGTTTCTCCGCTTTTAGAAAGCCCGCGTCACTGTTTTCCCTGCCAAGGGTCTGCGCCGTATTAGCGCCACGCTGTCGTCGATGTTGTTTGTGTATGAAGTGAGCTGCCAATGAATTCTCCCTGGTGGGATCCATAAAGTTGTCTGAATCTGAATCTAAATCCGAATGCTTAATTGCTGCTGTTTTGTTCCGGGTGACTAATGCTGAGAGGTTTTTTATTTTTTGATCTGGGAGGATTTTTTTGTCTCCCCTGCCTCCAACTCGCACGGATCATTAAGCTGCGGGACGACTGATCTGCATCTCAGGGCAAACAGAGGCTTCCTCTGCACAGGCAGCCTGTGCCGACCTGAAGTGTGCAGTGCATGAGCACATTGTTTCACTTTTCCTGTGAATCCTGTCGTCTCAAAAGGACAGGCTGGCGTCGGTTCACCGGGAGAAAAACCTAAAGACAGACGTGCTTTTCAATTTTCATGTCAGTGCTGAGCGGTACGGATTCCACTGTAATCCACGGATGCATAAATCTAACAGCCCCTTTGAACTTCCCTCTGGCAACACTTTGAAGGTCAGATTTGAATCCACCCCCTCCTTTTTTCTTTTTTTTTTGCTGTGGATACTCATTCTATGTTGGGTATGAATGTCGGGGGTTATTTGACAAGCAGAGCCAGTAATGCACAGCACTCTAAAAGATCACTTTAATTCAAGAGGTATTAAAACCAACATTTCACCCAAAATTGAAATTTCCCATTTGCTACGCCTCAAAATATTCACATAGAGCTCTGGTGAGATTCTCTCATCCAAATACCAGTGCTTGAGTTTTGTGTATGCCAAGACAGAAAAGACATGGGCTGCAATATTAAAAACAAAGAAACAGAAGAGAAACACAACATGTGTCTATGCTGCTCAAACATCCTGAAGGCTCCCAATGTGACTTTGAAATAAGCACCAGGTTTCCAGCCAAGGCGTCCACTTTAGCCTGAGAGCGGCGCTCATGTGAACATTCTGACAGATCAGTGAGAAAGTGACACAGCCGCCTGCGTTTTCACGCCCCTGTAAGTTTCCGTGTTAGAGCAGAGACAGAGATGGGGAGAAGAGGTGGCGAGCTCCTGGTGTGAGGCGGTTCGAAATGCTTCAGTCCGTCAACAACGAGAAAACCTCGTCCGAGGATTCCAACGTAGAGGGTAATCTATTACTAAGGAATCCACGACTGTAGTTAAACTACTTTTCTAGTGACAGAGTAATGTAACGGGATTACTGTGGCAAAACTGGTAATTATATCATAATTACTTTATGAAGTAACAATTCCATTACTTTTCTGAAATATTTGGGAAGCTAAAAATGTCTTATTATCCTCAAAATATCTGAAATTTAGAAAAACAACCGAAAACAACGATGTCGCAGATTGAGGATGCAGCTGTGCATGCAACGTCATGTGCAGGAAACAAGATGTTCTCAACTGTTACTTTATCTTTTTTTTAAGTAAAGTAATTTGTAATTAGTAATTGATTACTTATGAAAAAAAAGTAGTTAAAGAAGTAATTAGATTACTTTTTTAAGGAGTAATCAATAATCAGTGGTTGGATTACTTTTATGGAGTAATCCCAACAACACTGTGTTGTTGTCCCTGACAACAAGTGTTTGTCCCTTTATAGGAACTGTCCAGACATGCAGTCCTGGTACACTTTACCCTCTCTGTACATTGATATATCCAATATATCCAGTCTAGTATTTGGAATTGTAAAGGAAATTTTTATTTCACATTTTCTGTTTACTTATCTTTGACGAGGATCTTAGGAATTATTTCCTTGTACAGGTGATGTGCTGATGCAGTTGAAGTTGAGTGACGGCCGAAGCGACAGTGAGCAAGATAGCGCTGAGCAAAGGGTCAAGCGCTGTGTCATTATTTTGCTTTCACACGTCCTTTTGATGCTTTGAGTCTCTCCGTCCATCCAAAGGTCTCCGTTCAGGATGGATCAGCAGCCAGGCAAAATTAAAATGTTGCCCTGGCGATGCTCATCAGAAGTCACGGTGCCTCATGTGGGAATTGCATGAGACAGCAAATGGTTCCCACGTCAGTCACACGGTCACCGCACACTAGGCGTTTCAGCGCTCGCTGAGGAAGCACAACCGAGGGGGCGATTTAGAACTTGATCTTGTGTAGACGGCTGCATGGAGGGATATCGCCTCAGCTCGCCGTTCACTCTCTGGACCACCTACTGACGGATTAACACCCAGATTCCACAATCCTGAGTCTTAAATTGGTTTTTGCTTTCTCTTTTTTTTCTTTCCTCCAAGCTTTCACAAAGAAATAGTCCAACACCGGTTAAATAAATCTTAACAGGGTCAAATCGGGGGGAAGAAGTCTACCAGCTGCACATATGTTTGAAAAGATATCAACAATTCCCAAAATTCTAGATTCTGCAAAGGATTAAAATGGGGGAATTTACGCTGTATTTTTTTTAACCTGCAACTGCTCTAGTTGTTAATGTAACCTTCAACACCAATTGGATATTTTGGATTTCAATTAAAATCTTGCTCATCTGTTTTGGCAGCCTCTAACACAAAGTATTTTCACTCAACTTTAAGACTGAGCCATCTTTCTTTTCATTGCGATTAAACCACCCACCGGCTACTTCTGCGATGTGCCCTTTAAGAACCCCCACAAGATGAAGAGCGTAACTGCTGCCACTTTCAATCAGAATTGGGCAAAAGTGGTCACATTAAAAGAGCTGCATGTACTGTCTGGGGCTGTAGATTCAGGAAACTTAAGGTGTTTTCGATCAATTTTCCTTTGAAAAACCCAGAGCATCTTTCACGACAGAGAACACTGTGGATTTTCCTTGTCTACAGTTCATCTATTTATAAATAATTGGGTTTGAACATTAAATATACTTCCAAATTAAAAGTTTCATCTTTGTAAGGAAATGGTGTTAGAAATAGAGGAAAAAGCAGAAGAAGAAAAAAATCGAGTCTAATAGAAATTGTTGTTGTTTGTTCCTTCTAGGCTTTAATAGGAAATGGTGGCCCCCATTAAACGAGAACTGCAGTCAACCGCAAACAGAAAGACATTGATTCCATAAAGGTAATTGCACACTGCAATAAACATAGGTGAGGAAATTACATTCCATTTTTTTCACGGTGTCTATCTGTAGCACACTGGGCCTTTACATGAAGACATAAAGACAACACTGAAGGCTTTTCTCTGTGGACAACATTTCTTCATTTCATTCCTCACTGACTTTGGCTTGAATTTGGTTAAACATCTCAGGGCATCGTTACTCACCTCAGGCCAGTGAAACTATTAGGAAGCCTTGACTTCTGGCTATCTTTTGGACAAATCTGTTCAACTACCAATACTTCACTACCATAGAGATGAACTTTTACCTTCTGGAAGCCCAAATATAAGCTAAATTTGTTTCAATACCAACCTTTGCCTTCCTCAATCACCTTTGTAAACAGGAGTCTTTAAGCATGAAGCTTGCAGGATTTTACAATGATGTCATGTATTTTTCATTCTTTGTTTTAACATGTGTTTTGACAGGCATATTGTATAGCATCACATTTGATTTTATCATATCATAGTGACACTATCATATCATACTTTATTGGGTCATATTATACTGTACAGTATTGTATAATATGATACTGTATGCTACTGTATTATACTGTATAGCATTGTTTTGCATCATGTCCTGTTGTGTCAAATCGGATCATATTGTGCTTGGGCACACTGGCAGTAACCAAACTGATTGGTCCTATTGCGACAGACAGCTGATTCTCCCAATCCCCTTCAAGTTATCGCCTCCCCTGTCACAAACATTTTCTGTGTTCCTTGATGTGCCAGGTTGTAATTTTTCCAATTTTTTTGGATTCCTGAGGCACTAAAAGTACTTTGGAGCCCTTTCAAGGCAGAGAGCAGTTGACCGCAAATGACAAGTCTCCCTTCACTAAACTGACCACGCTTGTCATGGGTGACCTTTCCCTTTTCTCTTGTAACGTCTGAACCGATTAGCTTTTCCTTGGTGGCAGGTACGGCACAGCTTAGCGCCACTGGCCAAGCTACCCGATAACAACTCGAGCAAAGATTTCCCCCCCTTTCAATGTTGGAGCTCACATCGTAGCTGCCCTGGAATTTGTTGGCTCTTTTTTGAGTGCAATAGATAGCCCCTATCTACAGATGTGTTAATTGGCCTTTCAGAAGAAGGAAGTCAACCTATTAGAATGACCTGGGGAAGGGAGAGGAGCAATTGGCAAAACGGACCAAAGCCTGGTGAAATCGCATGTGATTGTGGCTGACCTTCATCTAATTTGTAGTCTGGGGAATTGTACATAGCTGTCTGAAATAGCTTTGTCTACACTGTCCAGTAGATGGGTGGGGAGGGGGGGCGGGGGGGGTGGGGGTACTCCACCACCAACTGGCCACAGAAACACCCTGGAGTCAAGAGATGTGGTGCATAAATTTATTTTTTTCCTCATATATTAACATTTTATTTATATATTTATTTTTTATTTTTATTTAAAGACACAATACACAGAGTATTTACATGGACGTCTAAATCAACATTTCCTTGGATTGAGATAAATTAACATGGCTGCTCTCTGGAGCTTAAATTCAATTAAATTAAAAATTTAATTGAAAAAAGCATTGTTTTACATTTTCTCACATAACAACTCATATGAGAAGGAAAAAACAAACTGGACATAATAACAGGCAAATATCAGACAGTGCTTATGGCCATGATGGTGCTAGAACAGTGTGCCATTTACACGGGGGGGCTACATGTAATTATGGATTCAAAGGTCACGTTTTAAAATATCATGAGATATTTTTTTCAAGGATGCTCATGTTCCATTTCATGGCGTTAAACTGCATCACAACGCAGATTCCCTCCTTATTTTTTTTTCCCGAGCCGTCCACTCTGATGCCTGTCTTGTAGTGACATTAAGACGCCGCATTACACGACACACAGACAGAGCAGCGAGCTGCAGGGACGGGGAAAACTCATCCCACATCAATCCGCTGCCGGATTACCTTGCAACAGTCCCTGCGAGGCGTACAATACGTCCCTTCGAGGAGACGTCATCACCAATCAGGTCAAATTTGTCCAATCAAGGCAATGAAAAGAGACAAGGGAAAATGATAGTGCTTTGATTATATGTGAGGAAGACCAGCATTTCGGTCCTCGTAAAAAAACAAAAAAACAATAATAATAATAATAAAAATGACATGTGAGAATCTGCAGAAATGTGTCACGGAGCCTAATAAGCCAAGCAGCTGTCGAGAGGAGCGGTGGGGTGACTGGGAGGGGAGGACAGTGGCCAGTTGCTTCATTTGGGCTCAATTAGACTTGATTTTCAAGTGGAGGACAGAAGCTGAGAGCGCCGACGCTGTCACTATGGCGACAGAGCTGATGGGTCACACACACTCAAACGTGAATGATCGAACAGTTTGTGACGCTTTCGTAATTGCAGAGAAGAATGGTTGGCGCGGTCGGGATCAGTCACGGGCGACACAGCAGTCGTCCCTCCGGACGGGAGACACCTGGGCTCCGCCGTCGTCCTCATCCATTTGGAGGAGCTCCCACAGCGTGAAGGCCGGGAGATCTAATTAAAACTGAGGGCAGGAACGGGCGGCGGAGAGGAGGAGAACACCACGCGCCAGCCTTTTTGATTATAATATCGCATCTCGGCAATTTCAAACGCCACTTGCGACGCCGGGGCGGATTCATTTGTTTGCTATCATACAGCCGGATTGTGCTGAAGGGTCTGAATGGGCCGCGCTAACTGAGCGCCCAGGAAGCGTGATGATTCAGGGCAGGAAATGAATGATTCAAAAGGCTGTGGAGGCTGGAAGATGGAGGGATGAGCACATGAACACTTGAACGACTTCACAGGGTCGTTGGAATGCGATTCAGCTCAGGCACGAGCCCAAACGGCTAAACCTAAAACAGACAACAGCAGCTGCTACCATGTTGTACACTGTGATAGATTGTTTTCCTAATGTATATGTTCAGCTTTCGATATACTGTACATTATATTTTATTTTGTTGCTACATACAGTGCGTTGCCTTGATAGCAACTGTAAAACCCCAAATCCTCCCTTGGCCCCGGCCCTATAAAAAAATTGTAGAGCTACATACATCATACTACCTGATATTATGGTGCAACCGTAGAAATTTCACATGATTTACACTGAAGTCAGAATTTTAACTTGTCTTCTTTCTTCTTTTTTTTTAGAAAAAAATTGTGCTTTAGCATTTTGAGAATCGCACACACACACACACACACACACACACACACACACACACACACACACAGTAGGTAAAAAAGAAAAAAAGGAAGAGATATTTCATCTCCGTCCTCTTCGTTAACCAGTCTTTTCAATTTGTACCGTCCCTGTATTGTAATGTGTCACACCGGAATGAAATCTCACAACGAGCAGTTCGGGGGGGAAAAAAAAAAAAAGTGGAGGACGTGTCTCCCGGCCATTCGGCAGAGTTCCATTAATAATCAAACAGGAAGTGACCCACTGAAGTGTCCTGAGGTGATGTCAAATACTGAGAATTTGTCTCGGCGGCACCCACATGAAAGGCTGCTACATGGAGAATATGAAGAGTTCACTTTTCTCTCACCGTCTCTTGATAGTTTCATATCTTCTCAGAGAAGAAAACCCAATTTTATGCAGCGGACGTTATCAGAAGGGTGGCACTGAGACTGGACCGGGGGTCGCTCTTAGATCACTGGCCGTTAGCCGAGACGCTATCAGCCTCCCCGGAGCTCCCCAGATTGCTAAACTCTGCTTTCAAAGTCAGTTATGGAGCGATGGCTGAGAACTGAAGTCTTACTTAGGGATATTAGCACCGCCGCGGCGTGTGTGTATGTGTTGGGGGGGCGAAAACGCACGGCCGTCTGGATGGCAGAGTGAGCCGCTGAGGAGGAGCGACACCGGCGGAGCGTCTCGGTGGACGCCGCCGTGCTTTAAGGAAGCCGTCTTTGGTCATAAATCAAAACCCAAACAGCCATGTGCTTCTGATAAGCTGTCCGAGCAGGTGCCGCTGATTGATGACGCACGTTGCTGCGGCCGGGCGGGGTGGGGGGGCTAGTGTGATCCTGAGCTTCTCTCTCAAGCTGAAAGTACCTCTCTGTTTGGGGGGGGTTCTCGTCTCCCTCTGAGGTCGTCACCAACGACCTCTTCCCAGCTTTGCGTTCTCTGCGAAGAGCAATCTCGTCCCCACCGCTCACATTACACTCCGCCCGCTCACACGCAGATTTCGATGGCGGTCGCCATCACCATCTGGCTTTTGTTCTTGTCTCGACCCGGTGACTGGTGCTGTCCGGACTCGTCCCTGGGAGACAGGGGGTCGGAGAGGACGCTGCGTTTGAGCGGCGCCGGCCGCAGGCAGGTCGTCCCCGGCGGCGTGGAGGGCTCGGGGTGTCTGTGGGCGGCGCGCGAGGAGGACGACGACGAGGAGGAGGAGGACGAGGACGCGCAGCTGCTGGTGCACACACCCGAGCTGGACCTCTCACCCCGCTTGGCTCGGCAGGAGGCCCTGCGCCGGAGCTCGCTGACCAGCTCGTACTTGACGAAGCAGAAGACGTCCTTCACGCCGCAGCGCTTCTCGGGCTCAGCGGCGAGCAGCCGCTGAAACATGCGCAGGGCGTCGTCGGTGAAGCGGCGCCACTGGGACGGGTAGGTCCCCACGGGGCAGCCGGCCTTCTGCCAGCGCCGGAACTCCTCGTAGAAGGCGTCGGCCGGCAGCGCCGCCTCCCAGGGGAAGTTGCCCGTCAGCATGCAGAAGACCAGCACGCCAAACGCCCACACATCCAGGCTGGTGGTCACCACGAAGCCCTCGGCCCGGCTGGCCCGGCACACCTCCGGCGCCGTGTACGGGATGGTGCCGCTCACACGCTTGACGCGGCAGCCGACGCGGCGGGTCATGCCGAAGTCGGCCAGCTTGATGCGGCGGCACTCGCGGTCGAACAGCAGCACGTTCTCGGGCTTGACGTCGCGGTGCACCAGGCTCTTGCTGTGCATGAAGTCCAGCGCCAGGCCCAGCTGCTGCATGCAGCGCTTCACCATCTCTTCTGGGAGACCCACCTGAAAAGAGAGAAGACAGAGAGGGGGACGGGGGGTAAAGGGAGGAGTTAACAAAACAGACCGCTCCGTTGTGAGAGGTCCCAGCGCGAGGTGCGTTGGGAGAGAAAGGCTTTTGCTGCGTGAAGGTGAGTGAAGAAAGTGACTAATGGACTGAGGAGGGGGAAAAACACAAGCCAGCAGTGAAAAGTCAAACTGCCATGGCTCTAAATTCAGCTGCAACTGTTTTTAAGGAGTCTTTAAAACAAGTTTGAAGGGATGCGTTTCAAGCATCATCTACTAGAAATACTGCAAAAAAAGCAGAGCAGAGAGGAGGGGGAAAAAATGGCGCTGACACGAGGATCCAATCCCAGGGAGAGCTTGTTAAACTGGCAGACTGATTGGCACAGCTGCAGCCGATTGGGGACAGTGATTGGTGGAGATGGGGCAGCGCCGGCTGCTTTACCTGCGGTGGGATGATGTCGAAAAGGTCCCCGGCGGGGGCAAATTCTTGTCCGAACACGTAGCTGTCCTCCGTCTCGAAGAGCACGTCCAGGACTTTGATGATGAACGGGCTGCAGCCGAGCGAGCCCGTCAGGCTGTACTCCCGCAGGAAGTTCTTCAGCTTGGTCTTGTTCTTGGTGACAAACTTCAGCGCGATCTTGGTGCCTGCAAGAGTTGGAGGTTAAACCGGGCTGAGGAGAGGAGGCGTGTGGGGTTTCAACCATGGCCTGAAACTCTGGAGCTGCGAAGGGCTGCTCGCATTGTCTGGTGCTCAGCCCAAGCCTGGCGGCCCAACAGCTGATACGTTCATTCATATTAACATGTAGAGTGAATGATTAGTGCCGCAGTCTCACACATGCGACCAGCTGTTCGCGATCACAGCTGCAGAAATAGAGGCCCACGCTGCATTTTGAATGTGCTGGCCCCTCTGACACTGTTCACACTGTTTTGTGTATCAACTCACAGCTAGCATTCATTTTAATAGCTGAAAAAGTCCCATATTGCCCCCATTTCAAGTATTTACTTTTGCTTTTTGGGAGCCAGTGAAGCAGATTTTCACTGTATATTCTGAAAAAAAAAGAAAGAAAAGAAAACATCTGTAGCGCTCCAGAAGCATTGCACTATGTTTAGCCCTCTGTTTACAGCCTGCAACAGTCATCAACATGTGTTGAATCTAGACTGCGTGACCTGATTGGCAGTCTGTTACATCACAGTGTGTAACCTTTCACAAAATTCTGGGTTTCAACTTCTTGTTAAAAGTGTTGGAACCCACGGCATATACGAGTACTGCAAAAAAGTACTCTTTGTGACAGTTTTCTAGGAAATGTTTTTTTTTTTAAATGCAACAATTAAGATACATAACAGATTAACTCCCCCATCGATGCATCAAATTTGTTATTCTATAAGATTATAACTCATATTAGATGTTCAACAACAAACCCAAAATTATTAGAAAACTCTAAAGTGAATTTTGCTTCATATGGGACCTCTAAGCATCCTAATCTAAGTGTTGTATCTCCAATTCCACACACACAAAGCACAATTACAAGACAAAAAAAAGTTGGAGAAATGCCGTCTTCTCCCACTGACCTTGTGTCCGGTGCGCCACCAGGTCCACCTTGCCGTACGTGCCCTTCCCCAGCTCTCGGATATGCTCATATTGCTTGGCTACATCTGCTGCTGACAGAGAGGTGATGGCCAGGGCCTGCATGTCCTCCACGGGCACCGCTCCGCAGTAGCCCGTCTTGGATGTGGGCGAGCTCCCTCCGCTGCCCGCCCGGCCCGGCCCCGACGGAGAAAGAGACAGGCTCGCCTTGACGCTGTGGGGCAGACTGCAGGGAGAAGAGGAACGCTCAGAGCAGATCGTACACAGGCACGTCTTCATTTCGTCACGCGCGCTGCCATATACACGCTGCTGTCTGCACGCCAAGGGTGGCTAAATCAGAGGGACTTTAACGGGCCTTCATTTCCAGGCAGCTACGAGGGAAAGCTTTCAGCAAATGCATTGGACTTCCTGCCATCTCTATAGATCACGCCGGCCCGGGCTTTCAGATATGGCCTGTCTCTAACAGCACTTACTGGCATAGAGCTATGAGGAAAATCAATATGGGCAGGTAGAGGGACTGACAAATGAAGAGCGCGGACGGCTTTAAGGTGTGTCCGTTGTGGTAAGGCGGGCCACAGATCATTTGCCGCTGATGCTTCTTATGTACTAACGCTCTTGATACGTACAGAGGGGCTGGAAGAAAGCAGGGGGGCTTGGTCTTGCTCAGGGGAAAAAAGAGAGAGAGAGAGAGATCTGGTTTGCCAGAGTGACTTTTTGGATTTGCATTTTTGGAGCTGATTTCTTTCTTTTTTTTAGATGTGTCAGGTTCAAAATAGGTCGAGCTGATTTGAACCACTCCAGCAAAGATTGAGCCTGTGCCAACTGACAACAAATTTAACATCAGGGCATTAAAAAAAAAAAAAGTGCATTTTTAAATTGAAATTAAAAACAAGTAAAGCCAGTGTGGGCCTTCAGGGGGGGGGAAGAAAAGGGCATCGCGTAATGATCTTATCCACTGTCTCTGATAAATCCTCCCCTCTTCCCTCCACGCACTATCAAATTGAATCATTGAATCATCCTAGCAGGCGCGGCGGGATGCACACGCGTGCACATACTAATAGGCCCCCCAAATCAGCACAAAACAATTCTGCTGATGGCCTTTTTCATCCGTCACTCAAAGGCAGCGGCTTTGGCTCTTTGTTCTCCCTCCCCCCCCCCGGCCACCGCTTTTCTCCGTACCAGCGGTTTAAATAAGGGCATCAAGGAAATACGCCTGTGTCGACTGTCAGGTGCATTGTGAGAGGTGTCAAAGCAGCGCAGAGTTTTATTTCTTCCTAAGAAAACTCCGCCGGTCTCAGAGTCTCTCACATATCCTGTGATTATATTTAGCCGCTAGGACAGTGACGGTTAAAATAGGAAATGCGACCGCTGGCATTCTTGGCTCCTCATCGACGAGAAACAGAAAGACTGGCCCGCATGTATCTCGGCAGATAACGCCGGCGTCTTGACGAGCTTGGGGATCGTTATATAAGAGACTATGAATATTGTAGCCTACTCATCGCAGATCGCGCCCACTGCGTAGCCTTCGGCGAGCCGACAAAAAAGACTTTGATTGGGATCCAGATCAGTTCGCGGTCCAGGCCTGGCGAATTAAACATTGAGATGGGACGGGCAAGGCAGTCAGACAGACTGACCGGAGGCACATTTCCTCGGACCACCCATCCTGCGAGGACCCCCGGCCTTTATCGGCGGGAACAGCGCGGAGCGAGAAGGCGGTGCTTGTTTACTGACACTTCCTCCGGTCGGCCGACTGCGCGGCGCACCAGCACGGATCTTAATCGCATTACTCAGCTCCCGCCAAGACAAAAGCAGCGCACCCCACCCAGCAGCGCACGCTGCCTGCCGCTCATTTCCTCTGCAGAAGTGGATTAAGCATCCCGAAATGTGATGAGTGGCTGAGGGCTGTGTGTGGGGCTTTGTACATCGTTCCCAAGATGCCGTGAACCACAGACCTGAAGTTTCTCTTGATCTCCGGGAGATGATTGTGCAGAAGTGTTTGGAAAGTCAGGCTAGGGTTGTGGGGGTGTGGAGGGGTCTGCATAGTGGCACGCCGTCAAAGGCCTTTTTAGTGTTGCCACCTCCTCTGCTGCTGGGAAGCTCAGAGCCGGCAGCACGGCGCTTCCCTCTCTCCTCCCGAGGAAGTGGGACTGAGCGATAAACCCAGCGATAAACACAGATGAGGATTTGACTTGAAATGCGTTTTAATCCAGTCCCACATATTGTTAATCATCTGTAAGCCTTTCCGTGGGCTGCTCACTAATTCCTGTCTAGAGGTACCACCTTGGGGTTTTTTTCCCCCGCATAATTTTCATTATTTAACAGCGATTAATAAAAAAGTGTGAGGGGGAAAAAAAAACGCAGCAGTCAGACAAAAACATGTTGATCTCATTACTTCCTGAAAATTGACCTTTTCTCACTCAGCAACATTAAAATGTTTCCCCCATATTAACTTCCTCTCAAATAGAGATTGATGACCACGCTCCATTTAGCAGTCACTCAAATAAAGTGGAGTGCATTTACAACGCAACCCTCTTAAACACCGCATTGTTTCCAGGAAACTAAATAACATCCTGTTTTACACCCAAACGACCACAGGAGGGATGTTGTGCTGGACTTCACAAGTCTAAGCTATGGAAACTGATGACCTTTTCCTCCTACAGAGGCATAGCAGAATGTGAGAATGAAAATCAGCACTCCTACCCCACTGATAGATTTCCTCTCTCAAGCACTGTCTGGTTAGGTTGATACGAAAGCAAAGGGGCAACCAAATACAAAGTGTTGCACTGTTACCAACTGTTTCATTGGTATGGAAAAAATCTAATTGGCCTGTTTCAAAAGTCTTTTTTTTCCATTCAAAAGAGATGGTCTGCTTTATTTGTCTGCTTTGAATGTAAGAAACATTTAAAACAGACCGTCGGAGAAGAATAGACCAACAATAACAGACTCTTTGACTAAATGTGTGAAATGATTTCCGGGAATATATGCAGAGATCCAACATAAGAGGGTTTTCCAAGTTGTTTGCTATGGGATGACAAGAAAAAATAACATCTTGGGCAAGTTGTTTTTACAGGAAACTTAATATTTTTCAGGTCCCAGTTTTAAAAGGATCCTTCAGTGAACACGTGGGAAGTAGCTCCGATATGAGGTATTTGTTGTTGTTTCCAAGCGACGGGGGAGAGACATTCATTCTGGATCCTGAGTGGACGTCTGTTCAGCACTGGGCAAAGACTGGATCTTTGTTTACATCATAGGTTCAAGGCCAAGGTCCTCAATAACGGAAATAAATTGGGCTTATTTGTTCTCAGTGTACCCACTGAGCACCAACGCTAACACGTTTCCAATTCATTATCGAAATAAGGTGGACTGGCAATTAAAAAAGAAAAAGAAAAACAACACAAACATCTGTGCAGCATTTTTTGCAAACTGATTATGATGAAGTGAAATATTTTGTTCAGCTACACTGTGGGAGTATAGACTTCCTGGGCAATTCTGTAACATGACACAAAACATTGATTAATGTTGTGGGAAATACACAGTTTCAGACACCAATGTAGACACAGGCAGTTTAATTGGTGGCGCAGAATTTTCTTTCATTAATTCACAAAAAGCTAGACTTAAATATAGAATTGATTTTAGAGTCAGTGGCTTTTCACACTCCACTGATTTGGTCTTATCCTGTCCCGATCGTCTCTTTGCCTCCTGTCTGTTCCAGGAAATGTAAACGAGGGACCACTGGAACAAATAAATAGATCGGCTCTCGTCTTTACCTCCCCTCCATCACTAATGGACTAGTTGCTGTTGCTCTTGGCAGACGAGTCATTACGGGCGAAGACTGATCTCCTGTGTCCAATTTACTGTCAAAACGCCAAACGTGCCTTGCCTCTGGGTCAAAAGGAAAACAGTGAGTGAAATATGATGTGACTGCTGAGGCGCCTCTCGCAGTCTGTCCGGGGAGAAGGGCTCTCTGGATGGACGGACGAGGTGTCTTGTTATATACAAGAGGCAATTTTCACCAGTTTTTCTATAGAGATCTACTAATGTACTCGATGCTACACCAACACACCAGCCTGGGCCACTATACACTGTGCAGCCAAATCCAAACCCAAGCTTGTGACAGACAGTTGCAGTCAGCCCACTTTATTCCCCATTGGCATAAAAATATAAATCCCCTCTTTTAACGGAGCGTAAACCAGAAAAGCCACATTGAAACAGTGGGTTTAGCCTCTCCTTGCCATGAAGCCTCCTGCTGTGTTGTGATACGTTAACCTGCAGCCCAGACCACGGACGCTTGCTTTGATAAATCACCTGTTCTCAGCTTTGCCCGACTGTCCTGATCTCCCGCTGAGATAGCGCTCCTTCCCTGACATGCCTCCCCTCTGCTCTCCTTCCCCACAGCCACTTTCCCCCCTCACTGTGTCACACGTCCTGTGGAGATGGCGCTGGAACTAAGTGCGCCGGCAGGAACCCGGTTGCCTTTTGGGGACCCTGCTGGGGGTGACCTGTGACCCCTGAAGACATCACCACCAGAGGTTTTAGAAGGTGGCTTAGGCTGCACAGGAGGACAAAAAAATGTGTCCATAGTAAAAACAAAACATGGCATTTGCAGCGTATTGTTTCAGGTTAAATATTTGGAATTAGATCCTGCCGAGCTTCTGGTGAGTGCTGTGTCATCGCCAACCTCACTGTAATCATGTCCTGCGAAAACATTTACCGAGGGAACACGGTGTACCCTCCCGTCAACATATTCTATTACAATCCAACAGCCTCAATTTCCAACAGGAATGCCTCGTTGTGACCACAGAGAGACACAGTGATGCAGGCGTAGCGTGACGGGGGGAATCCAATAAGGCAGAATAAGGTGTTTCTCCCATTTCATCAGATCTTAGACCATGTTCTTATGATGAGGGATACATGGGGCAATGCGAGTCTAATACCAGTGACAAAACAGGGGTCTGGGGAAGGGGGGTGTGGCCAAATGATCTTATCACAGGCTGAGGAGGACACGGCAACCACACAACGATACGTGTCGATTAGCGGCGAGGCCGGTGAGCGAAATCGATGCGCTGGCCGACGCCGATTGTGATCAGGCTGAGCTCACGCTGTCTTCCTCCTCCCGCCGCAAGTTCAGCTGCCATTGCACAGCTGACAATAAGCAATTAGCGCAGCGTCAATGCGAGAAAAGTAAGGCTATTAGAGAGAACACACTTTGCGCGCATCAGACATGGAGGAAAGCAAATTATGCACATAATGCGATTATATTCCTATAGCAAACACACCCACACACACCTCCAGTGTACATAGTGTGCAGACTGTCGGGCGTCGCTTCTGTATTTTTTTCCAGTCAGCAGGACACACGATTGAAAACATCACGGAAGAGGTTGGACCGAAAAAAAAAAAAAAAAAAAGCTTCTTATTCGCTTTGTGTCCAGTTATTTACAGAGTCTCTTTCCTCCCGGCAGGCATAATTGTCTTTCAGCTCATTTAGTTTCGCCATAGGATTAGTTCATCCCCCCCCCACCCCCTGCACAGCTTACTGAGGGCCCATGTTGGATGAGGAATGTGAATTCTTTATTTCACAGTAGACTGACGCTGATGTATACCTTCTGTTGAAGAACACTGTAGGGTTACCAAGTGGAGCCGTTCAATTATTGATAATTCAATTATTGAATTACACTTAATAACGATCTAGTTATGGTTTTAGGGCAAGATGAACATGTGTATACAACCCATTCAGGGCTCCAGTTCTAAATATTTGCTTGTTTTGAGGTAAAACATTGAAGTAAATGCATCTTGGCCTAAATGCTGCTGCTCACCTCAACCAAAACAATAACAGTGACAAAAACAAATCGGGCTGCCGTCTTGTTTCATTTGGAGTCCTCTCCCACTGTCTGGGTTGTCCCTCCCTCCCCGGGGTTTGATCTGTCAGGTCAGCTGCTTATTTAAATGCATTAGACAGCGTTAATGGATGATATCACCTGTCTGCCCCAGACAATGTATAAGAAAACCATTAACGTGGAGTGGCCCGGATGCCCTCGCATCCATCTAGCACAAACTGAACCGTTAAGAACAGAGCTGGGAAACCAATAGGTGCGCGAACATGAGGATGAAAATGCTAATTAAATTGCAGCCAAACCATTAACACTTGATTTAATCCGAGGCTAATGGCATAGTAATTTGTAAGCCTCGGTTCTTTGTTATTGTTCAGTGCATTAGTATTATATGAATATAGTCCATTAGAGTGGGTCAAAGTTTAAATAAGATGAAGTGGAAGCAATGCTCTCTGAATAATAAACGCGTGCGCTTAATAATGTGTCTGGGTGAACAGACAGCCTTGGATAAGGCACATGCTTTGTTTTGATCTCCCTGACTGTATCATGATGCCGTACACACTGACCCCGATTCTGGCACCTCGGGGTGCATCCTGACCGGCTCACCTGCTGGCGACCTGTCTCTCTCCTCCATGGTCCTGCATCCGCTCGACGCACAGAGCTGCTGCGCTCTGATCCGCTGGGCTCCGCACGAAAGCTGGCAGACGGGTGGCTCTCCTTCCCGTGTGAAGAAGTTATTTATAAATTTTTTAAGAAAAATAATAATCAGATGTTAATTCTCGCGAAACAGTTCGCTTCCGTTGAGGAAAAAGCCAGCTATTCTTCCGTGCCGTGCAATTCCAAAGCTAGAAAGATCTTGGATGAGGTCCGTCTTTGCGTTGCGCTCCTCCTGCCTTCTGATGATTCCCCGTCCAGTTTGTGGAGATGCTCGTCAGTTTGTGACTTACTTCGGGGGCGGATCGAATCACAGCATCATCTGATGGCCGAGAGCCGCGCTGAGGACTCAACCTGGGATCCCTCCTCTGCGCGCCCACCTTCTCAACCTGCCAAGACGCGGGAGGAGAGTGCGTGTTTATCTCTCGCTCCTCCGGTGGTCCACATGACCCAGTTCGGCATCGCGCACACGCACAGACTCGCACACGAACCTATTCATTCACGTCCACACACAGGGTGGGTTCTGAGTCTCTGCGACACGCGCGCGCGCGTACACATACACACACGCACACGGGCAGATCTTGCGCGTCCCCTGTCTATCTGGAAGCTGCGCGGCGCGTCCCGCTCTGCGCGTCCATCCGTCAGTACCCGTCTGTCGGTCGGTCCAGCGCCACTCTTTTGGGGGGGGGGGGGTTACGGATGTGGGGCGCAGGGGCTTTCAGATGTTCCTCCGCTGGTTCCACCAGTCAGCTCCCTCATTGTTCATCGTCTCCACCCTCTGGCAAACTAATACGCTCACGTGTCCCGGGTCCTAGCGCCGGGACACGCTTAATCCAGTCACTCCGTGCGCATTTATTATTTAATTAATGAATTATTTATTTATTTATTTATTTATTTATTTTTTACTATTTTTTATTTTTATTTTTTATTTTTTTACTTTGATTCATGCTCTGAAGGAACAAGCTGCTGCCCTCTTGCATAATTCAACAGCTTATGGCCCCCAAGAACTTGACGCGGTGACTTTGCCAACTGTCCTGATTAGGTAACAGCGAAGCAAGACTTTGAGTTAATTCCCCGCCCTGGCAGCGCGCCCCTCGTTTTTTTCTTTTAAACTGTACTCGTTTAACAACAGGCCTGCTGCCAGCAGGAATAGATTGGTCCAGGTAATCATCCTCATGTCTGGGATCACTGTAACGACCCAACACCACTGAGATAAAGTACATTGGAAGGGAGGGGATGTTAAAGATCATGCATGATGACTGCTGTAAAATGTTGTATTTCTCCCACCATGAGCCCATCCGATGTGGCCACAAATGCCATAAATGGTCCTGATATTTCTTGAAAGTCATGTAATTGTGATTTATCATTTGCACCTAAGACAACTTAACATTTTTAAGAAACCAGAAATGCAGGTGCAACCAAGTTTATCGGCTTAGAAAGCTGAAAATAATGTTTTTGTATGTTTTCAAGCAACAACAAAAAAAGCTATTCTCGTTGCAAGTGATGTTTAATTTTATTCCCTGATGCAAAATAGCCTCTGTGTTTCAAAAGAAGTGAATGGACATCACCTTGAGACTTTGCTGGTGCAGCAGACTTGGCACCAAACAGGCAGCATGGGGCAGAGTTTCCTCAGGGTTATCGCGAAGAGAGTTGTCATAAATCATAGTGAAGGTCAAGCACTTTGGGTTGACAGCAGGCAGCATCCTGGTTCACACACATGGGACATACACACACACACACACACACACACACACACACACACACACACACACACACACACACACACACACACATGAGCTTTGAGCAAATGGAGCAGCACCGCTCCTTCCTCTCTCTGCAAGCCAGCTCTCCTTACTCCATCTTCAGACACCACTTTCGTGTCCTAGTTCTTACTTTTAATGTGTCACCCCAAGTTCTTCCAAATCTTGCTGCAAAGTGCTGGCCTTGTTTTCTCACTGTGCTCAAAATGATCTTTAAGCAGCAAAACACTTTTAACAGCAGTGTCATTGTTCAAGGACATCCACAAGGTACATATCAGTGTTTTTGCAAGCATTTTTAAAACTATATAATTGTCATTGATTCATGTAAAATTGTGGACTGTGGAACAATTGATGATCAACTTTTTTTTTTCTTTTTTTTTTTTTTTAAAGCAAAGGATGGTTTCGTTTTGCAGCTTATGATGCCAACTACTGGAATTCAAACACATTTAAAATCAGGGAATCAACATTTGCTGTTTAGGCAGAGGGATTAAATGAAGATGATCAAACCGAGTTGCTTTCATTTGTCATTCATCCCCACTTAAAATATTTACAGTAACGTTTGCCTCAATTTTCAGATCAATAAAAAAGTGAGTCATCTTTATCCATCTTTGATTTCCATGAACATGAATGACTCAGACATGTTACTGTCTTTAACACAATACGTTGTTAGCATCTACTTAATTTAGGATTTTTGGAATTCACAAGCCATACTGCTGGCCTGTGAAATATTTTTTGCTCCTTGGATACAAAAAGTTGTTCATCTAAGTCCACATAAATAGTAAACTTGCACACCTAGACTAAAACGCGTGTTACCTTGGGCGTTTTTGGTAAGTAAATCCCTAAAAGGCATACAGATGACGTCTTTCTGCTCTTTAACCAGCAAGACTTCGTTTCCCACAATGCCACAGGGTCATGCTTGCTCGCGGTTGGTTAGTCGGTAGGTGACGCCAAAAGCACGCGCAAGTAGGTAACCTTGTGATACGGCGGCGTTGTCGGCGCAGATGTGTAACTTCTGTGTTATTCCGGAGTCATGAGCAAATACATCTTACCGGTGTCTGTGTTCGGGACCGTTTTCGGCAGCGCTGTTTTGCTGAAGTGAGTAAAAAAAAAAAAAAGAAAGCAACGTCTTGTTCATTCATGGTCACGGTAAACTGACGTAACTGTACTGCAAGTGTTACTGCTGAGGTTGTAGTGTCTTCTCTTGTCTTGCCAGTCAGCGACTCAAGGTCCTGCGCTATGCAGACTTCTCTTTTGCAGCGATTTCAAATCTCTGATACATCAGTTTATTCGTTTTTGCTTGCTCTGCCTTTCAGTTTGCTGAAACACAGTTCTTGAAATTAGCCCGTTGTGACGCCAGAAAGAGCACCCCCGCCCTTTTCTGACGTCACACTCCCAGCCAGGTGCTCATTCCACCTTGCAGCTGTTTTAGTTTTAGTCTCCTTGGGAATATGTGGGAGTTCCAGCCAAGTATCAGCTTCTAAGGAGTCTGAACTTTCTTTTAAACATGTTTAGTACAGACATCAGTTGTTTGTTTTTTGTTTTTTGTTTTTTACACAGGAAACATACTTGACTATACTATGACTTAATCAATTATTCATTCAGTGATCATGATTCATTTTTCAAAAACAAATATTTAACTTGAAAATTAAGATGACGTTTCATGTACAGATTGTTAATAAGTGCATGCAAATGGCATCGTATGGTTTGTGTTCTTCATATGATGCATTGTTACCAGCACACTCATTTGATTAAGACCTCAGCATCGATTTTCTACATTACTTTAATGATTCTGGACAACCATGGACAGAAATCGCTGCTGGATTGTTGCAGAGTGATGCAACCAGGGGGTTACAATAATAGTAATGATGTTTTTTTTATTGCAAACTTTGAAATCTATCTAATCTATACAGTTTCTAGCATAAAGTGTAATCTCGTTAGTTGATTTCACAAGGTTATTATGTGTTTATTGGTTGGGGTTTTAAGCAATATGAAATAAAAATTAACTGGCCAAAAATTCTTAAAACTTCCTCAATTTTCAACAGAAACCATGTGACAGGAGGTCGGTGTACCAGTAAGGCCACCATTGATGGGAAGACTGTGGTCATAACAGGAGCCAACACAGGAATTGGGAAAGAAACTGCCCAAGAACTGGCCCAGAGAGGTTGGCAGCATGAGATGCAAAAAAAAAAAAAAGCAATATATCAAAACTTGGGCAGTCATTTTGCTCACAGTGACTCACCGATCTTCCCTTGCTCATGTCAACAGGGGGTCGTATCATTATGGGATGCCGGGACATGGAGAAGTGTGAGGCAGCCGCAAAGGAAATACGTGGGAAAACTCTTAATCATAATGTTTACGCTTGCCGCCTCGACCTGGCCTCCATGAAATCCATCCGGGAGTTTGCGGAGAGAATTAAGCGAGGTGAGGATGACATTTAGACACAAAACCCCATGCAGTGTTAAGTTATTGAAGGAAAGCAAACATAGTAACGGCTTCTTTTCTTTTCCCTTCTTTTCTTTGGAAACAGAGGAGAAGTCAGTGGATGTGCTGATAAACAATGCCGGCGTCATGAGATGTCCAGCATGGAAGACAGACGACGGCTTTGACATGCAGTTTGGCGTTAACCACTTAGGTACAATAGTAAACCAGACTGGGGTTTTTTCTTGTCCTTCGAGAAGAGACTGTTTCACGGTCAGGCGATAGATATACACAAAATGGGCGTAGTGAACGCGATGATGCAGCAAAGCACAAGGCGGAGGACATAAACATACAATGGCTCATTTACATGCATCAGGTACAGTAGCTGAGACGGTCACAGCCTAAACACAGCCGACTTGCAAAGCTGTTGTTTGTGGGGGACAGTTGTTGAGACTTTGTTTGGATCTTGGGACAAAGATAGTTTAGAAATTCAAGACTGAGTTTATTGTCCATTGTGTAAAGCTGAGGTATTTGAAGTGCTCCAACACTCCTTTATTTCTCAACCGGCGGTGTTGATATCTTTATTCGACAGAGTGAGAGTGACTTTTTGTTGAGTAGTTTCTAGTGTTGGAGGGTGTGCAGAGATGAGTACACAGCCTAGCAAATTGTCAACGCTCAGAATGATGATCTGTGGCGGTGAACTGTCAGCTTCTACTGCACGAGGTCTGTTTGGAGAGGAGTTTGGAATTTAACGGTGTTGTAGCTCTCTGATGGCCTGATGGTATCCGACAGTGTCGAAGACAAAGGTGAAGTTGATGAAGTGGAGTTGAGTGTCGTTGAATGAGGGAAGTCCTGACTGCATTTTTGATTGCGTTGCAGGTCATTTGATTTTGAGTATGGGACAATTTTATAGAGATTTTATTTTAAATATAGTGTACAATAATATGGTATCTTTTTATATGGCCCTTTTATCACAAGTGTTGATATTTGGTATTAAGCCCAACCCCCCCAACCTCCGTGTTATCTGTGTTTAGAGCTCCCATAAACATGACCCAATTCAAGACGAAACATTACATTTAAAAATAAAACTGGGAAGAAAAAGAAATCTGATCAGCTGTGGTTAAATGAACTCTCTCTTTTTACTCAATTGCTGCCAGATTGTGAGATCTTAACGCTTTCTTTCTCTCTCTCTCTCTCTCTCTCTCTGTCTCGCTCAATCTCACTCTGTCTCCAGGCCACTTCTTCCTGACACTTCTTCTGCTGGATAAGTTGAAGGAGTCCGCCCCCAGCAGAGTGATCAACCTGGCCTCTCTCGCCCACATCGTTGGGAAGATTGACTTCGAGGACCTAAACTGGGAGAGGAAGAAGTTTGATACCAAGCAGGCGTACTGTCAGAGCAAGCTTGCCAATGTTCTTTTCACCAGAGAGCTGGCCAAGCGATTGCAAGGCAAGTCGGCCGGCTGCTGCATATGTGGGCATGTGTGGGCGGAAGCGCAGCCTATGTTCTGGTTCGCTGTTGGTCAGTGGATGTATATTTGTGAACAATGTGCTTTCTTTGTGTGTGTGTGTTTGTGTGTGTGTGTGTGTGTGTGTGTGTGTGTGTGTGTGTGTGTGTGTGCGTGCGTGCGCGTGTTTAACAGGCACAGGAGTCACGGTGAATGCCGTCCACCCCGGCGTTGTTGCCACGGAGCTGGGGAGGCACACGGGTCTGCACCAATCACAGTTCTCCAGCTCGGTGCTCAGTGAGTGTCCTGCCTCCCTCCTGGATTCTGTGCTTGAGGGCAATCAGTCACTGCCACTTTAACGCATACACAACTACGAGTTGCAACAACATATACACTTCAGCAGGCTGCACCTGTGTTCCCATCCAATTTTCCCTTCTTGGCTAATCTGTCAGTCTGACAGTTTAGTTTCTGGACACTCTTTTGGTTTGGAGCCTTGATAGGGGAAGTATCATTTATGTGCTTCAAAATAACAGGGCAATTGTCAAATTCTCTGCAAAAAAAGAGTTTAATACAAACTTTTTTCTGATATGAAAAGTCTTTTTTATTTGTACATTTATATAAAATATTTTTTAGGATAGCAATAATTATTTTTCTGTGTTAGTTGTCGTCATATTTCACTTTTTGGCAGTTGAAGTTTGAAAGCTAGAAACTCAATTTACTTTTATGTCACGAGGCCAGGGGCAGTGAGTGAACGCTTGCAGAAAAAGAAATCTGTCAGGATCTTTTTGCTGCCAGATTTAAATTGAAAAAACAAAACAAAAATACATCAGCTGTAAATCATGCAGCGTGTGGGGTGATTTTCGTGATTTGAGTGGTGATGATGTTCAGACATTACGCAAGCAAGAGCTTTCATGTAGTCGGCCACGTGGGGGGTTTCTCACACGGAGCAACTACTAACAGCACTGTTGTGCCATACAAATAAAAATAGAGCTTTACTTCTTTTTGATAAATGTATCATTATAAAGAAGAAGAAGAAGTCTTTTATTGATCCCAGAGTGGGGAAATTTGTATAATTACGGCAGCAACTGCATGGAGCAAAAAGATGGAGAATCATATTCATTAAAAGAGATAAGGCAATAAAAAATAAAATATTTGTAGGGTATAAATGGAAAAGAAAACGATATTTACATCTTATGGACATTTTGATTTACAGCTATCTACATACTGACAAATAAATAACTTTATTGCACCTTTGAGAAAAATGTAAAGCTGTTAAGAGGGAGGATGCATTTTATTGAGTGCAGTTGTACAGCCTTATGGCTGCAGGCAGGAATGACCTGCGGTAGCGCTCCTTCTTGCACTGAGGGTGCAGCAGCCTTGAGCTAACAAAGACCTAACAAAGTTTAACATAATTGTTTATGTAATAGCATGTTTTTCAGAATATCTATTTATGCAGAATTTTTTATTTTATTGATTCGATTGGATTGATTTTAAACCTAGTGGCTTGGCAGTGCAGAGCAGTGGCTGGCACTGTTGCATCGCTGGAGGAAGTTTGTGGGTTTGATTGTAACAAAGGACTGTCTGTTAATAACAACAATCAGCTCCCACGACCCTGGAGATGGAGAGATGAAACTAATCTGCTGTTTGGACGACAAACTTATCACGTTAAAATGTGAATCAAGTTGCGCCATGGTCAATTCTAATGCGACAATGTACAACTCATGTTTAAATAGAGACAATGATTGGCATTTGTGGACTATGCCACATTTAGGCAATTTCATTTTGTCGAGATGTCGACATGGTGAAATTCTGGCTATCTGGCATGGTGGAACAATTAGTGTTATCAGTTCTGGCAAATGAATATATATTTATTGCTTTCTGTGGCTTTGTTGTTGCCTTTTTTAGCCCTTTTTTGTATTTCCAGTGGTCAGCCTGCTGTGCCTGAGTGAGCATTTAAACGCTGCTGAATTTCCCCTCAGGACTGATAAAGTTGCACTCAAGTCAAGTTTTAACGGCTTTCGCATTTCAACTTGATGTGTTCATAACAAAATAAATCATCAAGCTCTATTCCTACTTCAATCCCAATGCATGGGCACACATCTGTAGCCTGGACTGCCTGCAAAATAATGCCACATTTTTCTCCGTGCGCTGGTATTTTGTCATTTTCAACCGGTTCTGTGCTGCTTTCCCACTATTGCTACACCGTGGAGCTGTAATTGTCACAGCACACACTGGCCCTGATAGACCTTGCAGGAACCATTTTACACAGTGATTGCACACGTTTTTGTTTGATTTTCATTTTAAAATTAGCATGTGTTTTTTTTTTCATTCCCCATGCACAGGCTTCATTAAAATCCTCCGCTGAGGGGAAAACAGTGTTTGTTTTCCCCAAAAAAGTAAAAAAGAAAACAAAAAAAATGCAAGTGAGCCGAATATGCATAATAATAAATTAAATTTAACATGCGTGGTTCATTTTAATCACAGACCACAAAATAAACAACAATCTTGTTAGTACTTGGACTGATACATGACATACAATTCATGTATTTCATCTGAAATAAAAACCTGTGATCTTTGGTTCAAACACTAAAGCTGTCATCTCTTCGAAACCTCCTGCAGATCCATTTTTCTCCATGTTGGTGAAGAGCCCAGAACTGGGAGCCCAGCCTGCCGTCTACCTGGCTGTGTCTGAGGACATGGAGGGTGTGACGGGGAGGTACTACGATGTGATGACGGAAAAGGAACCAGCTCCCCAGGCCCTGGATGAGGAGGTGGCTCGCAGGCTGTGGGAGGTCAGCAGCAGGTTGGTGGGTCTGGCGCAGGACGAACCCTCCACCGAGATAAAACCCCCAGCAGAAGGTGGACAGAGTTCAGCAGCAGCAGCTGCGGGGTCGTAGGTCACCTGCGGCTGCTAGGACAATACAGGATGAGGAACTCTTTGAGGAAGATACGGGGTCAATTTCCTGTCTGTAATTCTGGTTGTCTTCATAATGATTGTTCTGTTGACATGCCTTAAGTTCCTGTATCAGGATATTATATCTGAAAAATAAATTAACTTTTTTTTTCTTAAGAAAGTCTGGAGTCTTTTGAAATGGCTTTTTTGCTTTTGTTCACTTTATTAAACTGTTGAAGTCACTGTACTTTCTCAGGAGGTTTGCAAGTGTGCAAGACTATGTTGGCCTTAATTACCCTTAAAATGCATTTATTTTATCAGTCACATGGATTTAAATGATCAATTTATGGCAGATTTTTTTTTCTATCTGTTTGGCGCCTGCTACAGTGTCATGAAAAGAGAAAGATGAATAGAGACAATTAGAAGTCTCCCCAAGTTATAATGAACAACATCTATTGACTAAGGGAAGAAAAAAAGCTGTATTTTTATTTAATATACATTTGTCTGCGCTTGCCGTGAGTTGCAGCATATACTCCCCAGGCTTTACATTTGTAATAAAGGATCATTTATTAATGAATGAAGGATTCAAATAACTGCTTCTATGATGAAAAAAAGTACCTGAGGATAAATGTTCAAGGATTGGAGGCAGCTGCTAGTTTGTATACAAGAAGGAAGAAAATGAGAAAGAGCGCCATCTGGCTACCAAATGATATGAAAAAAAGTGGAGGAATCCGGGTTTTAGTTTTTTCTAAGTTAATAGTCATGCACACGTATGTGTTTTTCATTGCACCTTGCAATAATGTAAATGTACAAAATTTTAAGACAGTCAAAACAACAATGAAAACATAAAAGGGTACTGAACACTAAACATCTGATGAACAGACAAATTATGGAAATCAATCATTATCCTTTAGCCAAAGATTATCAAAAGTTCTGTTTGCTTCTATACTTATATAGAAGCAATATATATAACTCAACCAGGCATCTCTGCAAATAAACCAGTTACAAATAAATAAATAAAGCTCCTGTGTTGAATTTTTGTTTCTCCCAGTTCAAAGAAAAACACCCATCTCTAAAAGTGTTTGAGGGATCTATTGCATGGGGCTGAGTGCAAATCGATTAGGGCATCTCTCTGGGCTAATGGACACTGATCAGCCTCAGGGGCTGAAACTGGACACGTTGGATCGTTCATTTCAGTGTTGTATGACCAGAGGAGACCCAGCCTGGTGCCATTCAAGATGATGATGATTATAGATCAGTAACAGAATATGAGTGTTTTCTTCAGCTCTAGAGACATGTGGTCTCAAAATCCTGATGCTGTCAGTGTTTTTCTGGCATTTATCCAGTATACACTGATGCAAAAGTTTTGTGCACACGTTATGTGCTGAACTTTGCATTTACTCTCTGCATAGTCCAGTCAGTGCACATCCAGTACTGAAATACACTCACTGGCCCCTCAATTAGGTACAATGATGAATTGCTTGCCATCTCAAACTGCTTATGAGCCAAGAGCTTGGCAGCAACTCAACATATTTAATCATGCAAATGTGTTAAAGACAACTTTTTGAATTTCTAATTTAGCATCAGAATGGGTAAGAAAGGGAATTTGTGACTGAACGTGTTGAACATGGTTGTTGGTGCCAGACGGGTTGCACGTCTGAGTGTTTCACTAACTGCTGCTTGATCTACTGGGATTTATTTTCACCATCTCAATCCATCTCTACGGTTTACAAAGAATGATTCCAAAAAGAAAAGAAAATATCCAGAGAGGAAATGCCTTGCTAGGGTCAGAGGTCAGAATGGGCAGACTTGTTGGAGACCATCGAAGGGGTGTCAGGGACCACAATAACCACTGGTTACAACAAAGGTCTACGGAAAAGCATCCCCGAACATCCCACATGCCCAATCTTGAGGCAGTAGTGCTCTTGAACACACCATTGGTGGACTTCATTACCCAGAATGCATTGTGAGTTGTCGTCAAGAAAGGAAAAGGTGAGCGTCCAAAGTTCGAGGAGTGAGGAGAAACACGTAATCTGAAGGGAAAAAACGTGAACAAGCCTTGTCAGACTGCATCAAAGGCGTCGTGAGTGAGCTCCGCGTCACTTCAGAAGAGTTGGACCGTGTTTCTGTATCGCAGCTCTTCGAAAGCTAGCTTGTTTTTCTGCAGGTAATGATGCGTTTCGTCATGATGCGTTTTCGTACAGTTTATTGGTGAACTTGACGTGTGTGTGTGTGTGTGTGTGTGTGTGTGTGTGTGTGTGTGTGTGTGTGTGTGTGTGTGTGTGTGTGTGTGTGTGTGTTTAATACATCACCAGTTGCGAACACTTTCCACTATTGATTTTTCTCCCGTGAACTTAGCTTTACTTTTCGTAAAATTTGTCATGTTGCTTTGACGATATATAGCTTGACGAAATACAGCGCCGCCACCACCACACGCATTAATATTTAATATATTCTTTTTTTTTTTTTTTTTTTTTTTTTTAGTAATAAAAAAAAACCCAACAACTTCTCTAAATGCTTGACAGAAAAGCTAAAAGACTTATTTGATTATTCAAAGTTTGCTTAACCAAAGCTCTCTCATAGCTGTTGGAGTGTAAATATATCTCTGTATTTACACACCTGCTAGTTGCAGCAGTGGGGACAGAACAGAAAAGTGATGGTTTCTTTAAACTGGTTTAAATCTGCATCATTCACTAGAATGGCAGAGCCACAGAGACAAGGTGAGCGGCTGCCGGAAGACGTCGGCACGGACGACTGCCTCACCTCCTATACACACATCTACAGTCCAGACTTACTGAAGTAAGCCCTGGTCCACAGTCACGAGTCCTCTAATGTATGTTGATGCTGTATGTGGTAATTGTGTTGAGGTAATTCTTTGCTCTTGGTTTCTTTTCTTTTTTTTCTTTCTTTCTGTTTTTTCGCAGAGATCAGGTTGCTTTCATCACAGGCGGTGGATCAGGAATTGGACTAAGGATAGCAGAGATCTTCATGAGGTCACAGCATAAAACTGCCTTTGCTGACTGATGCTCCTCTTACATTTTCAGACATGACTACTACATGTGTAGGCCAGAAAGAGATTCTTAAAATGCTAATTTTGGAAGGTTCAGCTGCACGTAATCATAAGAGAGCACATTGATATTTTTATCTAATCTAAGATAAAAAGAAACACATATTTTCTGTTCCATTTCACACCAATAGGCCCTACTTGATGTTATAACTTGAACTTTTTAAATGAAAAAAGAACACTGTGTCTTAGCTTTGACCCTGAAAGAGTCGAACTTGTGAGTGAGATAATATGTGTGTGTACTTTCAACCTTCTGTGTTATCTGGCCTTCATCATTTGACATGTGTGACAAGGCCAAAACAGTTCAATAATTTACTCATAATTCACAAAAACAAGGCTAACTTCTCTTTTTTTCCTAATCTGGCAGGCATGGCTGTGACACGGTGATTGCAAGCAGGAACTTGGAGAAGCTCAAAGAGGTCATTCCTCTTAACTAATTTCCATAATCCTAATTTCTTTCCTCAACACCAAATGATAATATATTTTCCTTGTGCATTATAATTGTTGGTTTGGGTGTGCGTGTCCATCCTTTAGGCTGCTAATAAGCTGTCTGCCGTGTCAGGACGCCGCTGTCTGCCACTGTGCATGGATGTGAGGCAACCTGACACCATTGCTGCTGCCGTGGATGAGACACTGAAAGTGTTTGGCCGTCTAGATATTCTTATTAACAGTATGTGCCGTTTCCCCTAAATGCATATTTATTTAGACCTCCAGGTTGCTCAGTTTGTTTTAAGAGCCGTGCCTAATGCAGCTGTTATATAACGGGTTCTCATTCACTCTAAGACATCTGCAAGGTACTGTTATCATCAAATTTCCTAATGCTGCACTTATCTTTACCTGCAATCTGTACATCTGTACACCCTTAGTCTCTTCTGCAAACTGTTATGTAATTTCAACGCTATCGCAACAGTGTGACCCAAAATTATTTCTTCTTCTGTGGAGTGAAGCATTCATTTACTTTTAATGGGTTTGTCAGGCCTTTCATGTGGTGGTGCTTCATGATTTTTGACTTTGACTTTAAAATGCTGTTGCTGATTTTGACAGATGCTGCAGGAAACTTCCTCTGCCCAGCAGCCTCGCTCTCCTTTAATGCCTTCAAGACAGTGATAGAGATAGATACCATGGGTACTTTCAACGCCAGTAAGGTGGTCTACGAGAAATGGTTCCAGGTACAAGTTATGATTTTTTATTTTTTTATTTTTTGTTAAAAGACCTGAGCTAGTTTTTCTTTTTTGTTTGTGCACTAATGTCGGAGGTTCCTATTGTCTGTTGTCCAGAACCATGGAGGCAACATCGTCAACATCTCTGCTACACTGCCGTATAAGGGACAGGGCCTCCAGGTGCATGCGGGCTCTGCTAAAGCCGCAAACGGTAATAGCAATGTAGATTTTTATTATATATACTCGAACTTTACAAAATCCCATTGAGATTTCCATAGCTCATTTGTCCTCATACTGTCCCAAGATGCTATGACTCGGCACTTGGCTGTGGAGTGGGGCCCCAGTGGGGTGAGAGTCAATGCTGTGGCACCAGGTCCAATCTCTGGCACAGAGGGTTACCGCAGACTGGGTACGGATTTAAATCAAGATTAGCAAACTGGATAATCATTTTGAGAAATGTTTATATGTCAGTAAAATGTAAAGGCATTTTAGTGTGGCTAATTTCTTAATTTCAATTTCCTAGGTGGTCCCAAAGGTGAAGCTGCCGGTGCATTCCAGTCCCTTCCTCTGCAGCGGGCAGGAAACAAGACTGAGATGGCTCACTGCACTCTTTTCTTGGCCAGCCGGGCCTCTTCCTACGTGACTGGAGCCATCCTGGTAGCGGACGGCGGATCATGGCTGACTTCGCCCAATGACGTCGCTATGCTAATGGGTATAGCCTCCTCTAAATCTGCTAAACTCTAAACAGAGGCTCATCTGTCCTCCTCCTAAACCCAGGTGTGTAGGAGGAGGATCTGCGGGTCCTCACTGCATGACTGACCATTGTGTTCACATTAACGTGAAATATACATTTATATATATATATATATATTAAAAAAAAAAAACATTTTCCTTTTTGGTTCTTTCAGGTTACTGGTCATCTGAGAAGACAAGAGACAAGTAAATGCGGAAATTAAAACAAGAATCATCAGGCCCCTCATCAGTATTACTGTATATCTGTTGCCTTCAGAGTATGTTGTTGGAGGAAGACATTAAACTCTCCCACTCTATACTTCATATATAATGTGGGTTTATAATATTCATGATAAATCAATATTTTTAAACTCATGTAGTAATAAAATATTTCCATTCACACTGACTCATTGTGCTTGATTTTGTAAACTATTGGTTTTGAGGCCAGACAACTGTCCTCTTCTTCTAGGTGGGATATAAATGTTTCTGGGACCCTGATTCATGACCGAGAAAATATAAGGCCATAATAAACATAAAGGTGCGCATTATACGAAATATAAGCAAAGTTGGTATTTAACGTTTGACCTTTTTTTTGGTTTATTTCCTCATTCAGTATTGGACTCCATAAGCAGCCAACTTCTTTAAAGTCTCAAATGTTATTCTGGTTATAATTTGGATTTATTTTTTTATTTTTTACAAAGCCATCCACCAACCCAGATTGGGTTGCTCACAAATATGCTCATATATTCAGGCACATAATGGGTAATAACTTTGTTTGCCAGAAGGGGGAGCCCGAACATCACAATTCAGAGTGTTCAACAACTCGTTTTTTCCTAAAGATAATACATTTCCACTGTTGATTGCGGTTTTCTACTTTATCATGAAAGCTTATTTAAATAGTGGCATCACAGAGCGCGTAGCTCATCACAACAAGGCTTTGCAACAGGATTTCCTTCATCAATAAGAGGCATGGTTTAACTGACGAGCAACCATCTTGCTGAGGTGATGCGAAGACAGACGGTGATCACTCTCAGCACCTTTTGAAGCACCTGAAGTGCAACGTGGTGCACTTCCAGCACTAATCATCACCTGTCGCGTTGACGTGCTGCTGCGAGCCCGCTGATACTGCGGGGTGACTTGTACGCTTGCGTGAAACGTCAGCGGTGTGTATGCGGCTGGAGGAGGAGGAGGAGGAGGAGAAGGCGGAGGATAGGACACCGCTGATGCTGATGCGAGAGCTTTAGGAGCCTGCTCGAGAACGTTACTGGACTAAACGATGGAGAACCTCGGCCTCATCCGCTGATCCGATCGCTTCATCGTGTGTACCGACGGGGACACTATTGCCATTGATGTGTGTTTTGGGTGGTGAGGGCGACGGGAGGATTTGATGAGCAAACAACGGTTTCGTCCCGTCACTCGTCTGGCCTGTCTTGTTCCTGACATCGACACAGGTGGATCGCCGCTGGAATGAAAGGCGCCGAAAACAGGACGTAAACCCGGACTGTCAAACTGGTGACATTTTCCCACGTTGCATATTCCGCCGTTTTAACTGCCGAAGGCGCAAATCGGTTCGTTTTGTGTCCGAGGGGTAGAAGCGAGCGCTGTTTGGAGGGTTAGCAAGCTAATAGGCTAATTTGCCCTGGCTAGCCAGTTAGCGGCTCCGCTGGCCAATGGCACCAAAGCAGTGGGATGCTCCAAGGAGGAGTTAACGTCAGTTGCTCGCAAAAAATAAGAAAATTCTACCGAGAGCTCCAGCTGCTCGTGCTATCCACGCAGTAAACCACCTTGCTGTGAAATTGTTGTCATTACCAGCCAGTGTTTTCGTCTAACACCATCAGTTTCTTCGCCATTTCACATTCACTGGCTGCGCAAATTAGCCAGCGATGTGCATGGCGCGGTAATCGGCTGAGGGAGCTAATGTTGACAAACAGCGGGGATTTAACGCGTTCGTTTGAACGGTCTTTCTAATCGGCTCTGCCGCAGCGATGAAGTCAGACGTCATATTAAGTCGTGGGGCTTGTTTTCGGTGGGCTTCTCTTGCTCTCGGGCCGGAGTAATGCATGTGGATGCCTGGTTCGCTCAAGCTGAATCATTCGGTAACAGCCAGAAATGGACCTGCCATGACCGAACGGGATGTCGTGAGTGAGAACGTGTTAAAAACGGTGCTCATTCATTAGGACAATGTCCATACGAAGGTAACGTTTTCATTTAGGCGTGGGTGACAACCGCAGAAGTTGAGAAAATGTTAAGTTGTTACTCCATTCCTGACTGTCATTCTTGCGAAATTAACCCGTCAAACGACATATACCTTTAATAGTGGATCTTATATTTTGTGTGTGCAATAAAGAAACCCACTAGCCTTTTACAGTCAGAAGTGGGTAATGCGTGTACTAATTAAAACACACACACTCTTTGCGTTTTACGGTTAAAGAACATGGCAATCATCTTGATAAACATGATCTTAACCACCTCAGTGAGATAAGACGCAAACGTCAGCTTTTCATGAGAATAAGAAAAGTGGAACGTCCAAAATAAATGGAGTCGACAGTCCTGTCTGGCCCTTTGGGGCACACACAGTGGGAGACAGACCAACCATTTCCCCTGGGATTTCACACACTGGGAACAGACAATGGAGGTGTGCCCTTTACAAACACGACCGGTCAGGCAGGTTTTCAGGATTTCAGGAATGGCGACCCGGATAAAACATCCCAACAAAGTGAGGACATTGTTTACAAGGACAAGCCTGTGGATTTGGACAACCTCATTGACATCTCTGACTTTTCATTTGGAGATTTAGAACTTGTGGGAGATCAGTCCCTATCCCAACTTCCTGTCTCTAGTTCTCATATAGTGGATTTACCTCTTACGGAAGCAAATGAAGGAGCTAATGAAATGAGTGACTGCACATTGCCTTGGTCTTTTTCTCCCAAACATATTGATATGGCTGGGAAAACATCTGCCAGTGAGGATCTGAGTCTGACACTTAAGGACCCTCTAGAAAACTCAGATGCCTCCTGTAATGAGGCAACTCTAACAAGACTCAATGCACCTGTTTCCCCCTCTGAGACTCCAGAAATTGTCACAGTGGATCCCTTTTTGCTGGTGGATCTTCTATCAAACGAAACCTCACATGTCCCTTCAGGTGAAATTACCCCACAGGGTGTCAGTGAGGAGCTGCTAACCCTATCACAAGAGGAACAGGCAGGCCTCCCTCCCTCACAGACGTGGGAGACTTTATCACCTGAAACCGGAGACAAAGGTTTATATTCTAGTCAAGTGACCGATCTGCCTGGAACCTGCAGCTCCAGCCTACAGGGTTTATCTGACAACAGCCCTCTGCTCAACCACATCAGCACACCACTGGAGATTTCTGAAGGAGCTGTGCCTTTGTTGGATTTGGATATTCCGGATTGTGACAGCGGTCTGAGTCTGTGCCCTTCGAGTGTGGGATCAGCATCAGCATCAGAACCAGAACCATCGATAGAAGAGTCTGAGGTGAAACATTTAGAAGGTGACTCAGTTACATGCCAGACTTTAGAACAAGGAGAGAATGAGTCATGTGCTGTGGCTTCGTCAGTGGAACCTTCGCCGTTGACAGGCGAAGATGATGTCACACTGGGTGCTTTCACCGGTGAGCGTCACCCTGCGAAAAATGACTTCAAAGAGTTGATGGAAGACGATACTTGTTCTGAAGCCAGAGGTCAGGGAAATGTGGCAATGGCTTTGGATTTGTGCTTGACTACTGATGAGGTATGCCATAAAGAGACCTGGGACTGGAAAGTGCAGGAGGGCATTCAGAATGGAAGCGTCCCCGATTTGACTACTGAACGGAGGGAAGGGGAGAGTTTGGCGGACGCTAACAAGTCAGAAGTATCAGACTGTCACGAAGTTGCTTCTTTAGACTTTTCTGTTCAGGACTTGGATAGTTCTACCCCGGAGGCTGGATGGACTCGCGAGCAAACTGTGACGATCTCGCTCTCCAAGATGGTGGCGGATGACTCACTGCCAATGGTCTCGGATGGGAGCACAAGGGAGGAAGATGTTTCTCCGCTCAAAGCTGTGTTTGATGCTCTGGACCAGGACGGTGATGGCTTCGTTCGTATCGAGGAGTTTATGGAGTTCGCCGCTGCCTACGGGGCTGATCAGGTGAGATACTCTTTAGAGTTGGCTCTCTTTAGCTCGCATCCACTGGCACAATGCATTCAAAGCGATGCTCTACAATAAAATACATTCATAACTGATTTATCATTGATTTCCTGCTGTGCTTCGAAGAGCTTCCTGCAAAGCGCACTTAATTCAATGAATTTAAAGCTATCAGACTGATGTCACTTTCCTGCTAGTATTTTGTGTCTGCAATAACGCAATTGAGTAAGGTGCTGTGCAGTTACTACCATTTATGGGCAGTAAATGCTTTTGTAAAGGATGCCATAGCTGAATAGTTGGTGGAGAGTGTTGTACCTTGTTTATTGTTGCAGAATTAATGTCACTGCTGCCTGTGAGCTGCCGTCATTTACCCAGCTGCCCTTGACATACGGTGAAATAGATTCCCCTCATGCCATGACATAGTAAAACAAAATGAAAAAAAGCTCTGGATTAGCTTGCTGTCCATATTTGGAGGGTGTTCAAGAATCCGGATTTAGGTTATCATGCAGATATATTTGTCAGACATATTGGCTGTAATGAATTCCGTCAGGCCAGGGACTTCCTCCATATGTCAGATGACACCGCCCCTCAACCCCCACCTTCCTATTTGCATATCCTGCGGTTTGAGGATAATCCCATGTGATAAGCTAATGCATCCTCCTCTGCTCGTGACCTGCATCTGTTTGTTGTGTACAGTCCCTTTGCGCTTGACAGTACACTTGTCTGTCATTTTTACTGTCAATATACAAGGCATGTTGCACAGGACTTTTTTTCTAAATAGAGTTCCTGTTGCAATATATTTTTTTTTTAAGTCCTGTTAATGGTCTACACAGACTCCATAAAAACTGTATGGAAAGCAATTGTTTTTTTTAACCTTATGAATGACTATACTCTTATACAGAGACTTTCCATGTGGTGAGTTGGTTTAGGTGTGTGACCTGAATTCGCTTCAGGCAAGACCATGACATCATTTTCTTTTCCTGTCAGACGTGCTTGTCTTCTGCAAGATATGTAAATAAACTAGAATGAACTTTAGCACGTGAAACGATTAGAACGTGACAAAACACACAACCTAAATGTATCAGCGTAATCACAAGTGTGTGCTATTCATGTTAAAATAAGGATGCTTTTTTTAATTTATACTTTTGTGACATCCTGTATATTGCTCTCATGACCAACTAAGACTATATGCGTGAGTTTAACAAGTCTGATTTTCCAACGATTGGCCTTAAAATGAGGATAGATTCTAGTTGTTAGTCTTCACGCGTTCGTATCAAGGAGTTTATGGAGTTCATTGCAGCCTATGGGGCTGATCAGGTAAAAAGCTGTAGTTCAGTCTCACTAATGCTAAACCCTTCTCAACCAGTTCAAATCGCTTCTGTACTGTTTGGTCCCATTTACCAGCTCTAGATATCTCTGGCTCCCCAAGCAGGAAAATGGGAAGGATTAAGAATAAAATGTATTTTCAGGAATCAAGGTGGCACTGGATTGTTTCCATCCCTCAAAAGTGTCTGTGACCTTACTTTCAGAGGCAGCAGAGGGAAGTTGTTGTCAGCTCACTCTCACCTAAGTAAAATTTCCCACTTTTGTTGACATGACATTGGGAGTTGGTTTTACACGGGCGTGGTGTGTTCTTCACTGGAACTCGTTACCGTTTGGTTTCTGGGGAAGTTCTCCAAAAGTACCTCAGCATTCCTTGTCGAGTCCAGCAGTTTTTTCCCTCACAGGGCTTTCCTTGAACTTCCAAAAAGACTTTGCTAATTTATTACAGCTGAATATTCCTTTGAGTTACTCTGCCGGCTATCTGGCTTTTAAGAGCCACGGGCTTAGAGAAAGCTCCTTTTAGGCTTCTTTTCTATGTGGATCAAAGAGAGGGAGCCTTTGACGCTGCTGACTTTTCGCATTCACAATAAGTAATGAGGCAGCAGACTGAATTATCTTCAGAATTTGAGGAATGTTATGTAACACTTTCAGCTCTTTTTGTGGATATGGAAGAAAAGTTGGTCTGATCTAATAGGACCTTCATGGAAGCTGTCTTATGGCGGAGCTCTTTTGACTTGTGTGACAGAATGCAAAGCTGGAGATGAAGCCACTTTTGATAGAACGTGTTCCTGTTAAACTTCATGCCAGCATGATGGAGGCCTCTGGAGGCCAATCACAGCCAATAACAGCACACAGCATGATAGATGGCAACATAGCAGCACGTTTACAGCCAGGAGTTGCTAAATACCACTGGTCCCACAAAACATGCCTAATTGGTGAACAAACTCTGTAATGTATTTCTTTTTTTCCCCACTGTAATGTATGTTAATGCACAAGGCAGCTCCTGGGGATTGCAAGCTCAAGGTTACTGAAGTGTTGTTGTGTTTGAGGGCTGAAAGTTTGACATTTTTTTAATGTCATAGCAAACCGGATACCTGAGAGTCTTGCGGTCGGTTGAAATGGACCACAGATGTGAATGTTTACACTTTCTTTTTAAGGTACTGCAAGAGTGCACTGCAAGCAGGTGAAGCAAATATTGGGTTGGAGAAGAAGGAAGGAAGTGTGTCTTCTTTTTGCTCAGCACCAGCTGCTAATTTAGACATGCAGCCACAAGTGGCAGGTTATGTGAATGATTTTAGTGAAACAGACTTCTTTACAATTTTCAGAATGGCAAGGAATGCTTTAAATGTTGGGTTTGTTTGAGATTTTTTTTAATTTTATTTATTTTACTTCAATGTACACGGTATTGAATGTTGAATGACAAATGTTGATCTTTAGTTATTGTTGAAAAAAAATTGAAGATGTACCTGTTTTGGTACTTGTATGTAAGTGACCCAGTGCTTATTTTGAATTGATCTGATTATGTTTGACTTGTTCCATTCACAATGCCACTTAATCAGATTTAGGTTCTATAGGAGGTAAAAAAAACAAAACAAATAGATGTGGACTTCTTGGGCCTGCTGTGCGAACGTAACCTAATACTGAGAGGTCCATAAATAACTAAAAAGTGGACTGTGAACCTTAAGTGCCTCACTCAGTACGTAAAAGAGTGAAAAATAATGTTTTCAGTTGTTGCTTTGTTTGTTTTTACTGCACCAAGTTACTTCCACTTGCCGCTTCTGTCCACAACAAGCATTCCCCAGCAACATGTTGTGTTTTCTTTTAGATGGTCGCAAGCAGGTTGTGGACTCTCGTTGTGTTTGTATTATCCTCTAATATCCTTGCAAATATCACAGCAGCCTGTCAGGAGAGAGTAGGGAGATATTTATAAGATATTTGCATGCATGTGGAACTTGTGCTCGTACGCCAAACCAAATGCAAATGCCTCCTCCACACACAGTCTAGGATGTGGCATTGAATGTATGTGTGTGCACATCGCTTGCTGTCTGGATAGAAGCATCTTGGCGTAGAATACTGTATATACATTTTAAAACTGCAGTCCGGATAGACCGACATTATAAAGTCACCTTCCCAATATGTAAATCTTGCATTTTATTTATGTGACCGTGCCTTTCCCCCTGTGAAAGTAACAGTCAAGATGGGAAATACAGTATATGTCTTCTCTTAAAGCTCATACTTCTTCCTTTAAATGCCTGATCTGCTTCACAAAGCAGTACAACACTTCAAACAAATGATTGTGGCGTAACAGCGCTGAATAGGTCAAAGTTACAAATGTGCACCCAAACTGTTGCAAGTTACATGTTCAGTGTTACAAAACAGTTTGTTGGTTTCCGTTGCTTTCTGTTTTGTCTCTGTTTCTCTGACACCTTTAGCGGAAACTGCTGCTGTCAAATCAGAGTATCTAGTGTCCTGGATCTTTGCTAAACTCCGCTCACCGGTTTTGACCCTAATTTTGCACAAAAGCCACATTGAACTGCATTGTGGCCGCGTCCCTCCCTCGCATCATTCGACACTAACCGACCCCACTTTGGCCAGCCAGGCCCCCCTCCCCCCGCTGGCCGCTTTTATTTGTTGCCCCTCTAATCTACAAAGGAATGTACCACACCATGAACCGTCCTCTCCCTTGAGTACCCTTTTGTACGCGGTCGCGTGAATGTTTTATCATCCACCAGTCATTCTGTCGTGATGCATCGTCTATTTTTTTTCCAGCCCCGATGGTGGTTATCAGTTTTGTGAAGGAACTATTGTGAAAATTCCCCTCCAGGAAAGACTCTGTGGGTATTCCTTTTCGCGGGGTTATGCACAACAGCGGTCTGTGTGGAGGCAGTCAACCGTGTCATGGCACTGATCAAAAACAAATAAAGGAAACTGAAAAAACCACAATGCCCACCCCCCAGGAAGTGTCTGACAGCGTTGCCTTTGACTTGGCTCGTTATCTTCCTCCCCACGCTGTGTCTCAGGGATAGCCTTACCTGATGTAAAGATACAAAACTCTTGCATTATACAGTCGATATTAGCTTTGGCTTGCGGAAATATGTGTTCAAACATGGCACACCTTTTGGAAATAATCATGAAAAGTACCTCGTAGTATATTTAGGAAGTCAATCAAAACAAGAACAAGAAAAAAAAAAAGTTACTGTGTGATCTCACAAGTCGTCAGTGGTGTAACTGAGGTCAAGAGTTTTGTTCGCGCTGTGGTTTAGTGATTGTTCACGGGACTGAAAGCAAAGGGGAACAAAATGAAACACAGTGTTATCTGTAAATAAACCGCTGGGTTAGAAACCTTTTAGAACATGTCACCAGAGAGGGCTGCATCAAAGATAATATACCTTTTATTTACACGTAAACATTCAATTTACAGGCATTGTTGTGAAAAAACGGCTTATGTCAGTTGTTTATGTCAGACTAAACTGTAAATCATTGGAATGAAGTCCAATTGGGGGCATTTACTGGACTTCTAAAGAGCTTTGAGCCCAATATGCCTCTGAATCCAACTTACACCCACCTTGTTTCATTATTACTAAATGCAACCCTAGAGATTGCCAACAGACGGTGCTCACAGGACCTGCGGGGCCTGGCACTGCTGCTCAGGCTTATCCTCGATATGGGTCATCGCATAGCAGGTTTTTATGGCAGCGGCCGCTTTAGCCGCTGCTGCACTTCATCCAGCTTGACCGTCGCTTCGTTAATGCGGCGTTAATGCTTTCGACGCCTCGGCTGTTCCAAATAAACTCTTGATGATAGCGGCCGTGTATTTCAGACTGCAGCCGCGCCCACCAGGCAGCCAGCTTCAGCTTGGTTTTCGCACCTCAGCTAGCAGAGGTGTTGATGAACACGGAAAAAGTGTCTGGTGCGTGGCAGATTTCTACCCAAGCGGTCGTTGCACTGTGACTGGGCCTCCATTTCACACGCCAACCTTAGCATTAAAGCACAGCGTTAGCCAGCGAGTAGAGAGCCGCCCCTTCGCTCCCGCTTGCCAAGTACAGCTGGGTTCAATTGGCTAAACCCAGATCATAAGCCACGAAGCCCGCCGAAGGCAGTTTATTATGAGTTTCAGCCTCCTAAAAACGGAGCTTGGTGTTGCTAAGCAGATTGGCTTGTTTTTAAGTGTAACCGATATAGAAAGTACATGCGAGGGAAAGCCACACAGGCTGAGGGAAAGTCTTTTTTTATTTTATTATGTTTTTTTCAAATCGAAGAACAAGCAAGCCGAAACCACTGGAACCTCACCCAGCAAGCAGTCTCATGCTGTCCAGGCTAAGTTTGTCAGAGATACACGCCTGGAATCAGACTGGGGTTAGTGCTGCGTCGTAATGGACAGTATTTAGAAATAGAAATAGATGCCAAACAAACCGGCATTATAAATGTAACACATTATGCCAACGCATTCTGCTGGTGTAAATGGTTAAGTTAGATGTATTCACACGCCAGAAATAAAAGTTTAGATGTGAATTTTTTTCATCTGCTCAGTAATGTGGAGATCGTAGCGCACCACCTCCTGTTGCCAGGTTACCGTGTGTGGGGGGATACAGAGAATGTAGGTGTGCTTTCATAACACATTTTAACAGCTGATGGTGGCAGAGTTGCTGCGCAAGAAATTCTGCGTCGCCTCGCAGTGTTTTTCTATTTTTTAAGTGTCGCTGCATTTCTTTTCACACCACCTTCCCTTTGGTCATATGCCCTGAGAAAAGACGCTGCCCTTTGCACACATTAAAATCCAAATAAACTTCACTCTGCTTTGTCTGCAAAAGCAGTTTTTCTCCCGCAGGTCAGCCTGTCCGGCTGTATAACTGTAAAGATGTGCTGTCAGTCGGCTCGTCATGCTTAAACCACAAACTAGGCTGTTCTTTAATACGCTACTCTGCTTATGTCAGCATTGCCGCCGTCTTCCCATGACATCATCCAGAAGCATCTGGACAGAGCTGATAAGAGATGAATGTGTTTGTGTTGCCGTGGCGACACTGACTGGAATTGATTTGGTTTGTTACTCGTGTCTTCCCAGGTGAAGGATTTGACCAAGTTTCTGGATCCCAGTGGCCTCGGGGTGATCAGCTTCGAAGACTTCCACCGCGGAATCTCTGCCATCAGCAATGGAGGTGAACCATCTCACCAGAGTCTCTAGTCAGCACATGAATGTCACTGACACTAGCTGAGTTTCCATTACAGTTTTTTTGCAAACTAAGCGATAATTTTAAAATTTCTACAAAGTACAATTGCGATTTGCAGGTGTTTCCATTGAATGGTGTCGTTTGTTTGCTGTCAAGAATGGTTGTTATATTTTTCTCTTTCATTACTGGTAAAATATATTCTGTCTCCTCCTGCGTCCAAACTTGACGCACCATTTTCACTTGACGTGAAGTCGTCAAGTGACCCCGTACGTCACGTCTGGTGACGTGTAAATGCGAAAAAAGTGTTTCCATGACACCTTTGCCATCTCTCTATCAATACGTCTGAAAACCACCTCATGAGAGTTTAGGTGTTTCCATGACCAGTTTTCTATTGCGATATTTTGCTTTTGTGCAATTTCAGGGGTAATGGAAACACATTAGTATGTCAAGTAGTCAGAAATTTCAGTCCGATTGGAGGAGGTGGTGTTCAAAACCCATCCAAAAAGATCTGATCATTTGATTCAGTTTTCATGTTAACGGGAGAGTCTGGTGCCTCAGTTTGAAATGGTTGAGTCAGATGGACAAAACACGTCACCATGTAAACACACCTTGTGCCAGCTGAGGTGATGGTTAACCAGACCTTTTTTTTTTTCCTCAAACGACTCAAACGGTGATTCCTTCCTCCTCAGATGTTCTTTTTTTTTCTCTCGAAACAAAACATCTACTGGCAAATCAGCTGCATTTCCCCTTCAAAACAAAAAGCAGGAATGATTGATTCCGCGTTGTAATTTGCACAACCAGTTGTGCCTGTGCTGAAGTGAAATCAGATGCCACCACGTGTGCAGTTGTATGCCAGGCTACTGTACGTCCACGAGGCCGCGTCAGGCTATCAATCCGCACTCCCTCCCTTCCCCAAAAAGGCTTTCTGGGTTGCTCCGCTCTTGTTACTCACACCATTAATAAGTCATGCACTGGAAGGCATGAGATGCTCATGGGCTCGCTGGCAGGGTTTCATAGCGGGAGAGACACAGAGTCCTATTCACATGAATTATTCACGCCCCTGGAACTGCTTTGTTCTGTCCGGTGGTTCTCTTTCTGTCCCCAGTCACAAAGCTGTGTGCCGAGGCCAGATTGGACGTTAAAGGCAAATATATCAGTGTAGTTGACACGTAAAAAATAAATCCCATTTTGTCCATGCTATTTGGTAGGCGCAGTGAACATTGTTTGGCTACTGACCTGAAGTCTAACTGTAAGGTCAAAGGTCAGAATCCAGCCCAGGAATCATTAGACCACATCCCCCCCTCACTCTGCTTCTCTTTCTGCTTATCTTCAATATTTTCTGTCTGGTCTGCACTGTGTAGCCAGTGAATCGGTTATTTTTCTGCGGTTTCCCATTACTGTGCGAGGATCAGCCCTCGGCCGCAGCCCTCCGGAGCTATTCACAGTCTGCCGACAGAATTCCACTATCCTCATAAAGGTGGAGTCCGCTCTACAGACACTTTACAGCCGAGCGGGATTTGCTCTCTGCCTGGAATGTATGAGAATTACAAATAATTTTTTCTTCATAATCAGGCCCTGTGCTGCTCCCACGGCTACATTTCCTTAATGCTCAAGCATCTTCTTTAATTTTCCTGATCCGACGACTTTCTCTATTTCATAAAAACACGCCTGCGGGCTATGGAAATGCCTCGTCCCCTGCAGACTGTGGCATGTCTTCACCAACCAGACCCGACGTCCAACAAGTCTACGTCCTCGGCCAGTTTGGCTTGCGTCCAAGGAGCTGCAGTTGTTGTGTTTTTCCAGCAGAACCCCCCCTTGAAGAGAAGACTTGTTTTAATGGCCTGCTGTGTCTATATATGATCAGGAGCAACAGGCAATGTGAACCAGGGACCACAAAAGCCCCTTGGATTTATTGGCAGCCTCGGAGGACGCTGTTTGTGCTCTGCTCTCTCAGCGAGGCGCCATTCAGCGCTCTGTTTGCTAGATACAGGAGCGCAAAGGTTGACAGGGCTCCATCTTGTTGGTTCGTCTCAAGTTACAGATTTTTTTTTTTCACCTTGATTGATTTTCAGCAGAGGCCCCGTATTGACCAGATGCTAAATTGGCTCCAGTCTGCTTTTTTTTCTCCACTGTTTTATTTTGCCTGCATATGGCTAGTACACGGCATTCTAGAGCCCTTGTGTAAAAAGAGGTGTAAAAGTTACACAATGCCAGCTGACTGTAAACATGACAAAGTAGGGCAGCCCGGAGCAGATAAAGCAAACACATTTATGTCACACAACAGGTGTCTATGATTAACGACAATTAAGCATCCAATAGCATAGCATTAAGGTTTTTTTTTTATTATGTATGTATTTGTGTATTTATTCAACCTTTATTTGCCGAGTCAAGCCATCAAGAGCAAATTCTTATTAACAAAATGCAGGTGGCTTGTTATGCAACATCACTGTGCAGTAATGTTTATTGTTCCATGAAATATCGGATTAGTCACCTTGTCACCTTTTTTTTGCTGCAATATGTTTTTTCTGTGTGCACATGTGTCTGTGATGTTCGCTGACACACACACAGTGACGCTTACGTAACTTAATTTGATTCGTTTTTACGTGCTAATCCTCCCGTTTTTGTCCTGTTATTGCAGGTCCAGAGCCGCAGCTCTACAGCGCCAACTTCAGTCAGGGTGACAGCACTGGGGGCTGCCCGGAGGAGTATGACGAGGTAGGGGGCGCCGCATCCATCCGTGTGTGTGTGTGTGTGTGTGTGTGTGTGTGTGTGTGTGTGTGTGTGTGTGCGTGTGTCGCAAGTTACTGATCCTCCATTTTCCCGCCTGTTCACATGGGAGCAGAGCGCGGCACTGGTGCGGCTGAACTCCCCATGCACTTTCACTCTTCCTCCTCCTGTGATTTAGCAGGCGGCTTGCACAGCTATCATTACCACTCTGTGAACGTTCCACAGACACTGAACACGGCGGTTTGGGTCCCACTGAAAACCCTTGGCAGGCCTGGCTGGCCCCTGAGCTTTCTCTGAAACAGTTGAATTTTCTGGAATGCGCGCTCAGTTTTTACATCTGTGCGGATTGGTGTTGTTACAGTTGTGGTTAGCATATCTGGAATTCCTGCCTCCTCTCGGAACCTATATATTTAACCATCGCCGCCGCCACTGGCCTCTGCAAAATTTCAGGTTTTCTGCCATTGTCTGCCTCTGGAGTGTTGCAGGCCTGTGACTGTTGTAACACTGCTCACCACCAGCGCCCTCTGTTGCTGCCGTCTGGAAGTGCAGCCCAATTCAACACATTTAAAATTAGGCAGAGCACTGCACTGGTGAAAACTTCTAGAGTAGAAGATTATCTGTAATATATTTTATGGTGCCGTGATTTTACCTTGTTTACTGTAAAGCATTTTGCTCTACTTTGATTGTTTTTTTTTTTTAATTTATTTATTTATTTAAAAGGGACAGTGCATATTAATAAACATGTAAATGTAAATATGCCAGAATTGGCCAAAGGCTACTTTCCATCGGCAGTCCCTGGCAGGTCAGAAAAAATAACAATACAAGGACAAATACAAATGAAAAATACAAAAAATGAATAATGCGATAAAAGAATTGGACAACTGACACTGACAAAGTAACAAAGAACACTAAGAGGGACCTAAATTTAAAATTAGTGCTGACAGATCTGGTTTCTTTTCAGCCACTTTTTTAGATTGACTTTGAAAGTGTTACATTTGTTACAGTCTCTTATTGGCGCTGGAATCTCATTCTAGACCTCAGTACCTTTGACTGATGGCACCTGATTACTGAAGGTTGTATGTCGATGTTGAACTGCACAGTCACCTCTAGTGGAGGCTCTCGTTGTTGCAAGTCCATGCAGAATCTTATACACAGATCTAGCAAGTTTAAACTTTTTAATATTATCAAAACTTAAAATATTGTATTTCTGGAGAATAGGGCAGTGATGGAAAGAAAAATATTTCTTATCCAGTACTTTAAGAACGTTTTTGAAGAGAGATTCTATGGGTTTTAGTGTACTTAGACTTGCCAGTGACAAGTTGGTGATCCAATATTATATATGAGAAAAAAAATCATACAGTGAAGAAACATTTTTGCAACCCTCTCTGGAAGTAACCGAAATATATTTGAACTTGTCCACACTTTTCAAATGTGCATTATAAATATAGTAGACTGCAGTTATCTCAATTCATTGCAAATATTGAATTTTGCGGTATGTTTTTTTTTTCATAATTGGTCATGCCTCTAATAAACCCTGTAGTCACATGTGTGTTTTTTATTTTAAATGAAATAGGAAAAAGAACCTTGTTTAAAGTCAGATCTTCCCCAGGACTGGTTTTATACTGCCAGTGAGACGTCAATATTTCATGCCCTCCGGTTTACAAACGTGCCTTTGTAGTTTCCTGGAACCTGCGCAGGGACTTCTGGGGAAGCTTGTGTTTGTGTTCTGAGGTCAGCGCTACACCTGTGCCCGAGCTCTTGTTTGTCCTTTAGGTTTCTGGCGGAAAGAGAGTTCCTCTCCCTCAATGAGCGTGCTGTTCCTGCGCTGTTTGCTTTCAAAACAGTCAAGGTGAAGCTGGGCGAGCGGGACACGGCACAAGGAAAGAAGAAGAAAAAAAAAAAAAAGGAACGTGCAGCCCTCCGTTTCCTTCCAAACATATTTTCTGTCGTTGCATTTCCATCTCACATCAGAGTTTTTACAGTAGCAGTTACCCCTTCTTGGTTGGTGTGACAGCCTGTCTAATGTTTTTAGAGTGAACGCCTGCTCTCTGCGGTGCTAAAGTCCATGTTAAAGACGCTGCATTATATCCATTTTAGAAATGGAGAACATGTGAAAACAGATGCTTTGCTGCAACTCCCACATCTTTGGAATGCAACAAAAAAGGGAAGTCTCTCAAGGAGCAACCAACACCTGCCTGGAGATGTGGAGAATCATGCTTATCTTGGAGGAGTACCAGTGTCCTTTCAAAACATGAACCAGTTTATTTTGTTCTGTTGACTTGCAGCGAGGCAGTTCTGACTGGCTGCTGTAATCTGTAACCCAGGATGAGCCCAAATAATAATAAGTAATGACTTCTGTCACCACCCTGGCTGAGGTGGAGACATAAACACACAGACAGCTGACGGTGTTGCTGCGTCTTCACTCACTTGATTGCACACCTCAGGCTGCAGCTGAGTCCTGCTACTCGTTGGACTTTGTTCCGTGACTCCGCCTCCGTGGCCGCCTGGTCGAGAGCCGGATGACCCCCTCCCCTGCCCTCCTCCATCCCTCTCTGCCTTGCACCCTCCTCTCTCCTGCACACACTTCCAACCCGCTCCCTTTCACTCACCGAGGCTGAAAGTGAGCGGGACGCAGGGAGGAGAAGGTCTCTCTCATGGCCGACCGTCGATCCTGGAGGTGACACCTGGCGGGGAGAGTCATGGTCTTGGACACGGCGGGCGGCCTCCTGGGCGCTGCTCCTCATGACGCTGCATTCGGAAGGGTACACTCATGCGTTGGTCGCATCGCACCTGTCTTTCCTCACGGCTCTGATTCCTGTAAAAGCGTCTCCAACGGCAAACGGCCTCATGTGTTTTCTGGCTTGTATTAGCGAGGGTTGCTGGGAAAAGCTTGAAGCTGAGTCATTTTTACTTAACCCGCTTTGCTTTGTGGTTTTATTGCAGTCAGGGTTGCATAAAGCGCCGCAGATTGTCTCTGAAGTGCGCTTGTGTCTCTAATTACATGTTTTTGGTGTAATTGTTGTCATTTCCAGCGGTTAACAGACGGAGGGCTGAAGCTTTCTTTGCCACACTTTCCATTCACTTTGTGTTTTACCTGCCTTTAATTTGTCTTATCAGCTATTATAAAATTACACAGCAGTAAACCTAGTTTTGTTCAGCCTAGTTTTGTGAAAGAGTTCACAGGCCTTGCTTTTATTTTGATCCCAAAATTCAGCTTACATTCATCTTATGGCTTGTTTTGAAAGCACAGCCGTTTTCTTCACATGCTAATATACCAGTTGGTGCCTTCTGCAGGTTTTTGATTCTTGCTGCTCTTGACTCTTTCAGTGTTTATTTGTGTGCATGTGCATGTGTGTGTGTGAGACATGGATGTGACAAATGTTGGAATGGTGAGGGTGTCAGAATTCCATTCTGTGTACTTAACATTTCTTTCCTGTTCATACCAGATCAGTGTGTGTCTGTTTGTATTGAACGGGTTTTGCTCTCTCCTGCTTCCATCCGTGCAGCAAAATGAGGTGACGGACAGCGCCTACCTGGGCTCGGAGAGCACCTACAGCGAGTGCGAGACCTTCACCGATGAGGACACGGGGGCCCTCGTGCCCCCAGAGATGCACGAGGACGTGGAGACGGACAGCGGCATCGAGGCCACGCTGCACGACCCTGAAGATGGTGCAAATCGGTGAGTGCAGATCGGTTTTATGCTTCACTGGTTTTCAACTAATGGGCTCCTCGGTTCGCTGGATGCCCATTGGCTGTTGGCGTACATAGCTTGTGTCAGACCTTATCAGTTAAAATCTATAAGAGCCAGATTAGTGTCATGACAATCTTAGTGACTGCAGCTTAATTTAGGGCCTGTTTGCCTCAGAAATCCGTCTTTAAGTTAGCCTTGAAGTTCTAAACAGACTCCTTCTGACCAACCACATGACCGGCGACTCCTTAACTCTTCACGCTTGATCAGCTGGGCTCCCTCAGGGCGACTAGGCAGGTAATGAGCCTAATGCTTTAAAGGTTTCAGGTTTTACTTATTCTCAGTTGAAAAGCTTTGCAGATCGTAATATCCAGTAAACTGCATATTTTGCCACATTTGCAGCGTCTCGGTTTCGCTTCCTGCAAAAAATGTTTTGTTGAACCTTTCATATATATAGGTGGAGAGAAAAAGACGATTCTTATTTCGCTGGAGTTCATCAATAGGCAATAAACACACACAAAAAAGCGAGCCAAATATGAGATAGCAAATTTTTATTTTTGCATTTTAAGTGTTTTCCTTGTGAGTCGGTAAGATCCTGGCGCACCGCTAACAGCTCGCTGAAGCTCCTTCAGTCACCAGCCAGGCATTTCACTACTAAGAAACGTCACGCTTCCAAAAACTGGAATGTGCAGTCTGAGACCAAGAGACTTTTGAAGACGAAGCACGTCAGCCTCTCTGGTGTCTGTCGGCTCCTCGCCTCTTCTGAATTCACACAGTTTAAAGTGCTAGCGCTCACAGTAGGTGATGTGTTCCAGGTGCGATTCCCACACTGCACTCAGCTGCGTTTTGGTGTTTTGTCACCTGTTGAGATGCTTTCATTTTTTATTTATTTTTTTGACTTGGTGGCGTTGAAGGTGAACAGTTGTGCCAGTTCCCCTGTGTGACGCTGCTTTCGGAGCTCGATCAGCTGACCACTTCTGCCTTTCACATCTGCTTTAAATGGAAGGGCATGACAAGTTACACATTTGGGTCACATGTCTGTCTCAGTCTTTTTTTTTAATAGTGTACTGAATGTTGAACGTTGTGTGGTTTAGAGTTAGTGTTTTGAATCAGCCAACAGACTGATCTGAGGTCTGAGTTTTCTTAAGATTTCAGGATTATTAAACAACTACAGTTACTTGTGTAATATATGTCATTCATCAGTAGTAATTTAGTTTGGACCAAACGTTAAAAGGATAATTTTGAGTGGTCGTACATAGTGATCTACATATGATCTACAGTCTTGGATGTACAGAGGCTGGTATTTCCTGGATGTTGGTACTCGGAGCCCCATGTTTGACTCTGTGACCCATCTCCCCGGCGTGATGACAGATTGGAGCGCTCTGCCCGACGTGGATGTGTTTAGACTTCCCATTCCGTGATTGGAGCCTTAAATTCCAGGAAGTGTCGACTTAGCTCTTTTTTCCCCCTCCCTCACCACTGTTTTCTCTCTGTGCCACAGGCTGATATGAATGCCCTCCCTTCTTACTCACACCAGAACTCGCTGTGTTGCTCTTTTTATTTTACCTCACATTTATTATCCTTTGGGACTCCGTGACCGTCATAAGTTTTCGTTCCGTTGCAGCGTGTCAGAAATCTGGAAAGTCCAAGAGATAAAGACTCCTTCATGCCAGTATTTGTGTACGTTTTCAGACATCGTGCCAAATTCCCAACTCCTAAAGGGGGCTTCCAAGTTAAACAAAACAAACTGCTGTGATGTGTAAACAGTTGACTGACTGGTTCCAGCCCGTTTGATTCCCTTCGTTGTTATTTACGGCGGCAGCTTTGGAGTCATTGCGTTTCATCGTCCCCGTTGATTGCTCGGAAGAACGTGCCGCTCTCCAATTTCTCCATCAGCTGGAACCGAGTGCTGGCAGACAGACACCAAAGCAGCCAAGAACCGCTTTGCCTTTCCACGGGGACGGCTCGTCAGAGAGCCCACATCATTATAGCGCTGTGTACATTGCGCCTGTACAGTTCCCCACTTTCCCACAAGGGCGACTAATTCTAGCATCATTGGCTTTGCGGCTCTCCGTTGGCACGCAAACACAACTGCTCCCATGTACTTTTTGTGCCACTTCTTCACGTCCATGTTTGTTGCCGTGCTATGCTGAAGCCCTGCTGGCTGAGGGAAGCTTCTTCATCTGTCAAAAGATAAGAAACTGGTTCCACGTTGAGCATGGGTCTTGGAGCGGCTGAGGTCAAGAACGTCTAAAAACGTTTTTTGTGGCATGGAGTAGAATTGATGAATAGAGTTTATTGTCATTTGTACAGGTTAAAACAGGCACACTGGAATTCTTGTGCATGTTCCTGAGTCAGTAAGTCACAAAATTGACAAACAAACGGACATACATACGGTGTCTCATAAGGTGCAAGATGGTTTGGAAAACCTTGCTTATCCCTGCCTCTGCACAATTTGACTGTCTTTTGCACATCTGCTTTGGTTGTTTGTTGTACACAGATTCATTTGAGTGTTTTTGCAACTACTATATAGTTTGTTTTTTGTAAAAAAAAAAAATAATAATTGTGCTGCAACAGTGTAGTTTCCCAATTTGGGATCAATAAAGTACATCTGCAGTATCTATCTATCTATCTATCTATCTATCTATCTATCTATCTATCTATCTGTCTACCTGTCTATCTATCTATCTATCTATCTGTCTGTCTGTCTGTCTGTCTGTCTGTCTGTCCATTTAAGATGCATGAGAAAGATTATTGGTCAGCAATATACAGACACAATGTTCTATATCAGCTGATGGTATAAATGGCCAACATCCTGTGCAAGTGAATGCAGCTCAGAGGTCAGTAAGTGAGCAGAGATTCTACACACTGCAGCCTGGTTCTCTCGCCAACCATATTCAGTTTAAGAGTCCGCAGGCAGGCACTGGACTAGGGATTAAGATTCTAACAGGATTAGCCTCCCTCCGCCCCCACTGTGTCCTAACCGCGTCCCCAGGCACATTTGGCCCCCGGACGGTCAACAGGACTGTCTGCCTGCCGCTGCTTAGCCTCAAATCTACTTAACCCACTCACGGTCAACCCTCTCTGGTTGGGCCACGAGTCTGCGCGCAGCTCAGTCGACGCGTCAGTCATGTGCTGCGCGCTGTAGCCTTGTTGGACATCGGTACCGCACGCTTGGACGTTCCCCAGGTTGCCCTTGGTTTCCTCTCAACGAGAGTCTTGTGTGTGGGGGTTTTTTGGGGCTTTTGTTTTGTTTTTTATATCGTTGTTGGCCGCGAGACTTCAGGATTCCACTCTGGTTGTCCGGAGTTTTGACCCCGGTTGCTCCACGGCTCACACGCCAGGGCAGCGGAGGCCGTTCAAAGATGCGTTCGCTCCCCACACCGTCCCTCTGTCCAGGGAACCTGAATATGGGGCCAAGCAGTAATAGCCTGGGTAAAGGGTAAGTGACTTCAGAGCGACTCGCTGCTATTTCTGTCCAGTTCCAACGTGTCCGCACGAAGGCACCGCTGAGTCAAACTGCGTTTTTGGTTGTTTTGCCTTAAACGGGACAAATGTCGTTCTTATGGTGAACAAGTCAAACAGGCCGTGTCACGGCATGCTGAGAAAGCAAGGTTTTTCTGCTGAAGCTGCACCTCCGACGGACGACGTATCCTGTGGAACAACAGGAAAGGACAGTTTTCCTGTGGAGCGGAGATCAAACGGATCATTCACTGAAGTTGCGGTGACACTTTCAACAGAGAGCCCTCATGTCAACCAAGTAGGTGTTTGTCTTTGGCTGCGTTAGTCCAGCCAGCCACTTAAGAGCCCCTTGTCTCAGCTCGACTCTCCAGGTTGACCCACATTCAACCACATGAAGGCTCCTCTCACATGTCTCGAGTGTTTTCCGTCGGGAGTTTTACATCAGCGGCGAGCCAAAAGACATTTTGTTTCAGCCAAAGCAGCCTTGGGGATTAATCTGAATTAACAGATTACCTTCGAAGACAAGTGATCGGCGAACTAGTCCAGATTGCTGCTCCAGGCTGAGAGGGAAGATTAATTATACTTGTTTGAGGATTAACAGAGAGACTCGTCGGGTTACTTCCAGGACGCCAACCAACTTATTCCCATCCCTGAGCTAAACTTAACTCTGCTGCTGCTGCTGTTATTGTTGTGAGCCCACGTTGACCTGGTAATCTGTCCTCACGCGTCCCTCAGGTTCTCCCTGAACTCGGAGCTCCACAGCCACCAGCCAGCCATGGTGACGATGATCAGCGGAGAGGAGGAGCACTTTGAGGACTTTGGGGAGAGCAACACGTCAGAGCTGCTCCTGGAGGGCATCGTGGAGGTGACGGAGGAGCAGGTCGACTCCCCGCTGGTCAAGACCCCCGAGCAGGTCAATGGCTCCTCGCTGCTGTCTCCCAGGTAGGAGCTCCAGGTCGATGCAGAGCAACTTTGACAAGTGCACAATCAGATGCAAACAGATGCTGACTTTTCACTCAGCCGTCAACAATCTTTGAACAGCCCATCTTGATTTGATGCCGCTCATAATTACTCTGATTTAAAACAATTCAAGTTATCAATGTTTTCTAACAATGTTATGTTTGTCTAGTCCAGGGGTCACCAACGTCTATTCTAGGGGCCCCTAAGGATCTCATTAGTAGCCCGCAGGCCTGTTCAAAAAATTGCACAACTCATACAGCTGTGTGTAAAATTCAATTTTACCCAACCTTGTTAAGTCATTGTTGATAATTATTGAATCTCATTAACTTGATAAGTGTCTTCACAGAGATGACTATCATTAATAATAATATATAACTGTAGCAAAGTGGTAGCCCTTCATATGACTCAGGACCCATGAAGTAGCTTTCAGTGTCAAAAAGGTTGGCGACTCCTGGTCTAGTCTGTCAGTGAAATAAAAGAAAAACCTCAAATCTATCCTTAAATTCCTTAATTTTCTCAGATTTACAAAAAAAGCCCTGCTAAAATGCCCATTTCTGTAAATGAGGCCTTTGTGATGTCACAAAGGACATTTATACACTTATATTGTTAGAGCCTGCATGGCAGAATTTTCACATGAAAATAAAGATCTGAAAATTGTTATAATATGGGACCTTTTAAAACCCTTGATCTACGGCCTTTAGATAAAATATTTCTCTAACACTGATAAAAAAGCTTTCTCTAGACGTCCTCCAGTCTTTGTCCTTCTCCTCCTTATCTGTCCCCATTTCTACTGAAAGTCAAGATAAATCAAGTGTATTCAAAGGTCATTCCACCAGCAGCCTCGGCCCCTCCTCTGTCACGGTGCCTAAATCTGTTCTTGCACTTTTGTAACCAGTTTCACCGTCAACCTGTTGCTAATTCGCTCTGGATCCCACCGAGGTGGATGTTTCGGAGTTGAGTTCAGACGTCTTAGGGAGCGTCTAACTGGCTTGGCCTGCGTGCTGCAGTGGCGCAGATGTGCACGTATCTGGCCTCCAACTAATGCAAAACATCCAGCCGTACGAAAACACGAACACATTGTCAGTTGTGTTTAAAGCCCGATTGGAATGTGGACACTCGGAAATGTCGGAATCTCTGAACTAAAAAAAGTCAAAGACTAATAATTGGGCTTCTGGTTTCAGTTGTAGCTAATTCCCTCTGTTGAAACATTATGCTGGTCTTAGTGGATTACTATAATAATAACACAATAATAACACATTAATAACATTAGTAGCTTATCAATATTATCCGTTAAAGCTCCATAAAGCAGACTAATTTTGACAAAATGCTGCTATTATAAAAGAAAACCGGGGTGTGAATAACACACAGGCTTATTGTTTTCCCCCCTCAATGAAATGACAGCTCACAACCATCCAAAGTATGTGAAAGATTACATGACACACAAGCGGTGCAGGGAGCTACATGGTACTTAAGGCTATAAAAAAAATTATCGCTGCATCCCACAAACTTCGCCCACACGCTGCGAATGCGTCACTGTGTTTTGAAGCCAGTCATGCTCGTCTCTGCCGCATGGCGCAGCCCACGCAAACAATCCCACATTTACCCATCTGCATATCTCAGAGAGCTTTTGCCTCTTCGCAGCCGGAGTGCGCGGCCTGAGCGTTATTTAACAAAGTCATTCCCTTTTACGTTGTCAGCGAGGAAGATGTCACGATGGGACAAGTGACAGCGACAAAGTCTGCTGTGCCTCGTTTCTGCCGACATAAACCAGATCCGGTGCACTGCCAGCAGGTTGCATAATTCAGAGCCGACTCGCTCTGTGAATGAACAATCGGACGGTGGAGGTGAAGCCAGGATTCAAAACAATGACAGTCATCAACTTTGTGTGGCCCGAGAGCTTGTGTGTGTTTGCAGTTTGTTCACTTCAAGGTCCAATGTGTAACATCCACATGGACATAGCGACTTGAGGTTGAATAGAAAGTACTGCATGTACCCACACACTTGGTTAGATCAAGTGATTAAGATAAATAGCTGCTGTATTTCATGGTAAAAACAGGCATTTCCAGTTATTTGAAGAGCAGTTCTACTTGTGAAAGAAGCAGGTGTATTGCTTAATCACATGTCTACAGTAGTACAGACATGCATAGACATTTATCTGGTCAAAGTTTCATGATTTTTATCCTAAAATCAACGCTGATTAAGAAAAGCTCGGTGACGTCAAACATCCTTTTCCATATTTTTGGATAAGAATAAAAATGTTTTTATTGAGGCAAAGTTCTGCAGGACAAGCCAGTCAGGGTATTGTGCTTAAAGGTGACAATAGCATGACAGCCAGCACGGGCCTTGGACTAAAGATTCAAAATCTACAGCTCTTCATAGCCGCGTTCAGCAGACTGAGAGCCAAAATCCAATTTTTAGCCCATCCAGATTGAAACTGGATGGCTCTTTTGTCTGAGCAGTCACAGATCACATGAAATCCGACTTTTGCGAAACAGATTGAAATCACCTTCGGGAGATCATTTCAAATGGCATTTGGACAGGTGCGTCTCAGTCTGAACAGCACCAAACACATCGATGGGTTTTGACTGTCCGTGACGTCACTCTACACGACGCAAGACCCAATGCACCAGACCAGGGAGCGCCATTCCAAGTGCAGAGCTGTAACGTCATGGAGCAGACAGAAGAAGTAGAAAACAGCAGTCCCAGGACCGAGGAGGAAACTCATTGGCTAATCAATCTGTGGGGAGATAACTCCATTCAAGCCAAGCTCCAGGGCAGGTATCTCAGCAAGTGCCGCTGTCGCAATGATATGACGTCACACACTACACGCTACGCTGGACGAAGCTTCCGCTCCGATGTCGTTGCTACAGCAACCTGTCAGATGGGCCAATAATGTGGTCCAGTCTGAATAGAGCCAGATCCCATTTGGACACTTGCTAAACACAGTGTGGACAGTCAGTGGACAGACTGGTCAATCCCTAAAAATCGGATTTGAGAAGGAATCTGATTTGAATCACGTTCGCCTGCAGTCTGAACGCAGCTCATTTGTATGCAGAATACAGTACGTTTTCTCACCATGAGATGCTACTGAGCTTGTCACCACATGAACAAGTGAAAAGACAAAACATTTGTTTCCTCAACCCCGAAAAAGAATCTCAACTCACAACGCAGTTTGTCACCGTCACCACCAACACTCGCACACTTTTCCCTTTTAAAATGTTGTTGCATTTCACGAATAACACACCTCCCTTCACTCTGAGGCGTCCAGGCCCCTCCCCTGTCTTGTCTGTCACTACTCACCACTTCCTGCTCCTCTTCCTCCTTTCTGTTCTCTCCTCTCTCCAGTGCACCCGCTCCTCTCCCTGACCGCTTTCAGAGCTTCCTCAGGGAGGAGGCGCTGGACTTTTTCTGTAGCCAGTGTCACAAACAAATAAGTCGTCTCGAGGACCTCTCCACCCGCCTCAATTTCCTAGAGATGACTAGGTAACGCCTCGTCCACAGCCCCTCCACCTCTCCCCTCCTCCCGCTGTGTGCCGTGCTCAGTAGATGCATGCCGTCCCCCGTACCCACCGGGATGTGCAGCAGCAGCGTGTTGTGTTTTTATGTGTGTCCTAAGTCGTACTTGTAACACATTATGCACACGCATTAGCGCTCTCGTGCGTGGATCACCTTTCAACTCATCTTCCTCAGCGCTTCTTTCCAATGTCTTCTCATCCCTTTGCCCTTCGTCGTGGTTGCAGTGTGGCAGTTCCTACCATTGACTAATACATAAAACATATTTATTACATTTCACTGGCTGTCATGCATTACGTATGTGGTGGTTGAAAGTTTCTTCCCACCTCACCGACTTGACTGTGATTTGCCGCTCCATACATGATAAACGTTTCTCATCAAAATAAAAGCTTGTGAGGCTCATTGTGCACGAAGCGTGATTTCACAGGTAAGTGGTTTGTGTGTTTGGCCGTGATTTAGTGTCTCCATGCCATTATCGTCACGCTTCATTTGGTTTTCGAACCGGCTGCTGGTAGTTGTGTGAAGCTTTGAAGGACCTGCTTTCATTGGGACAGAGGAGCTGATCCAGGATCACTGACCAACAAACAAGAACAGAAACTTACCAATTCAAAAATCCTATTTAAGCTTCAGAAAGCTAATGATAATTCTTCTTCTTCTACTACTTCTTCCCATTCTTCTTCTCCTCCTCCTCCTTCTTCCCCTTCTTCTCCTTCTCCTTCTCCTCCTCCTCCTCCTCCTCCTCCTCCCCTCCCCCCCTCCTACTTCCTCTTCTTCTTATTATTATCATCACGATTACTATTACTGGCTTACTTTGAAGTTTGCTGTAATTCTGACCAGAAATAAAAGGATCCTGGGTGAGCTGTTGTCACACATGATTAGAGGACGTGTTTGGATTTAACTGCTGTGTTGTGTGAACTTTTAGCGTGAACAGAATTTATTTGTTTTTTGTTTTTTTTGTTTTTTTTGAAACAACACCTCGTCAGTGGGGCCTCCTGTGCCGGCTGACAGGCGCTCGGGGACAAATGTTCACAGATAGTGTCTCCTTCCTCTATCCGTCCACTCTTCCTGACCAGTTTTCCTGTTGTTTTGTCCTCCCCTCCATCCAGCGCTGGCAAGAGGCTGTCCAGCAAGAAAGTAGCAAGGTAAGCAAAAAAAACAAAAAAAACTAGCTCAGAAAAAGTGGCAGTTCAATGGCAGCGGCTCGACAAGGTCTGGAACTGTTCTCCAGAGGAGACAGAGTAGACTGCAGGGACAAGTGATTCAAAGCCTTCCTCTCTGCCCGTGCAGACATCTCCTCCAGAACAACTCCATGACGCTGGACACCATGAGCGACTTGACCCGGGACATCATGGAGCTCGCCAACAATGACATCACAGACAAGGTCAGGCCTCGCTTTCCCGAAGACGCAGCTGATCCGCCTTTACTGTAAATCACAACCTCTTTTGTTCTCCCCCAGGTGCTCCTCCTGGAGCGCCGGGTTGCCGAACTGGAAAAAGAGTCTGAGTCTTCTGTGGAGCAGCACGCACGGCTCCGCCAGGAGAACCTGCAGCTGGTGCACCGGGCCAACGCCTTGGACGAGCAGCTGAAGGAGCAGGAGCTGTGCGCCGACGAGCAGATGCAGCTGGAGAGCCGTCGGCAGAAGGACGCCATGGTCAAGATGGAGAGGGAGAGAGGCCTGGAGGTGGAGAACCTGCAGGCCAGGTGAGCAGCGTGCGCTCTGGCTCATCGCTGAACGATTGTTACGCTTTCCGATTGGATTTTCCAAAAACGTCTGTTGTTGCGACTTCACCCTCAAAGCAGGAAAATGTTTCTGTTCTTTCCTGGAAAAGAAATGGTGGATGAAACCATTTACTCACCAAAATTCACGTGAGATTGCCTTGTAATGAAGGCCCAATACTGCCCCACTGTGGTTTGAGAATACCACAACCTGTCTGCAAAGTCTTCGCAAAGAACAATGAATGGACTAGGGATGCAAATTATCAATTAATTCATTAATGTTAGTTGATTGCCCTTATCGATCAACAAACAATTCATTTATAAGTAGCGATTTTTCCTGAGAACCTAAATTTCACAAGGAAAAATGTGTTAACACATATTTAACCCTTAAATAATGTTGAGGGTCCAATGTGAGCCATTTTTACATTAGAGAACAGTAACAACACCTTAAACACCCTTTGACTTCAGTTGACTTGTAATGGGTCACATTTCAACTTTTTTTAAAAAAGTTTAAAAGTAACTTGTTCTAGGTATATTATGACCATCACAATCTCTACAGGTGAATAGCTCTTTCCTGCCATTACACTGTTATAAGGATATTAACTACCCGTGTAAAAAATGTTCAATTAATTGGGACTAATTTAATTTAATCAATTTAATTCTGAATCGACAATTAATCAATAACCGATTCATTGTTAACATCCCTAGAATGGACGGATGCAAATCCCTGCATTGTGGCTGAGTTTTATCTGCTCTGTGTGCATGTATCAGAAGGTTTTTTTTCTGTTCCTCAGGTTGCAGCAGCTGGATGAGGAGAACAGTGAGCTGAGGTCGTGTGTTCCTTGTCTGCGAGCAAACATAGAACGATTAGAGGAGGTGAGGCCAATGAAGTGGGACTTTTCTGGGGTTTTATTTGCCCACCTGGTGGACTCACTGGATTATTAGAAAGTGCAAACCCTCCTCATGCTCCCCTATTTTTTTTTTTTTTTTGTTATTCTCCAGGAGAAGAGGAAACTGCAGGATGAAACGGAGGCCATGTCAGACCGGCTGAGCGACGAGAGCGAGTCCCGTAAGAAGATGGCCGACAAGCTGAGCCATGAGCGCCACCAGAACCAGAAGGAGAAGGAGGCCACACAAGAGGTGAGGCTGCCAGTCGCTGTGCAGAGTACACTGGAAGCTTTGCAGAGATGTGAAATATTACTACACATGCAGTAGTGGGAAGACTTGCTCACATGATCACGAGAATCCAGTTTATCAGGCTTCTCTGACTTGTTTTTTTTTCTGTGGCTTAGCTTATCGAAGACCTGCGGAAACAGCTGGAGCACCTGCAGCTGTACAAGCTGGAGGCTGAAGCAAAAAGAGGACGCACGCCTGGCGCAGGCCTGCAGGAATATCAGACTCGCACCCGGGAGGCCGAACTGGAGCAGGAGATAAAACGGCTCAAGCAGGTAGAACACAGAATCTGAGAATTGCTGTTTTTTTTGTTCTTGTTATTACCACTTTTATTCCATCAGATTTTTCTTGCACCTCATGTCTACAGCAGTTGCTGATCTGCTCTGGCTTTCGCGGTCTTTGCACTGACGTCAAAGCTCAAATAAGAAAAACACAAGATAAAGTGAAACACCTGCAAACAAGGATTAACATCAGAGTCTTTTCCCATATGGAATTTCTTGATAAGAAAAATATTTGCTGATGTGATGCCGACATCGTTGATTGCAATTTGTTATTTATTTATTTCTTGATAGTCGGAACTAAAATGACAACAAGGCAAAAATTAAAAACAATAATAAATAGTTTTACATTTTTGCACAGTATGCTTTCTTACTAAGAGATGCTGCTAAATGTTGAACACTGGTCCTTTAAATATAAGAACGGCCTGAACACTGATGTTAAATTTCTCCCGTGATGCCTTCCTGCAGGACAACCGCAGCCTGAAGGATCAGAATGATGAGTTGAACGGGCAGATCATCAACCTGAGCATCCAGGGAGCGAAGAACCTGATGTCGGCTTCCTTCTCCGACTCCCTGGCAGCCGAGATCAACTCAGTATCTCGCACAGAGGCATGTCTGAAAACGATCCTAATTCTGATCGTCATAGTTTAGCCTTCACCTTTAATTGCCGTATTTTCAACTGAGATGTCCCTCTGTGTTTGCAGTTGATGGAGGCTGTACACAAACAGGAGGAGATCAACTACCGGCTCCAGGACTACATCGACAAAATCATCGTGGCCATCATGGAGTGCAACCCCTCCATCCTGGAGGTGAAGTAGACAGCCTGCGGCCGCACACAGTCTGTTCTCTGGCTGTTGGAAAATACTGAAGACTCTGCCCAAAGAAAATGTAAAAAGAATTAAGACATTAGATCACTGGTTGGACGACAGCAAGACACTAAACTTTATGAACTCCCCGCCAACCCTGAAAAGAGAAGAATCGCAGATCCACAAGAAGCCCCCTGACCAAGCATCTTTTCATTGGATATCCCTTGTATGTGTATGTGTGCGTGCGTGCGTGCGTGCGTGTGTGTATGGGTATGTGTATGCTTGTGTGTGTGTGTGTGTGTGTGTGTTAACCCCCCGAAGCTTGGGTTCTGGTGACTTCCATGTTATTTGATCAGAGGTACCTTCCTCCTTTAGAAAGTCCTCAAAAATAGAAAAGAAGTGATTGTTTGGTTGAGCTCCAAAACACGATCAGACACATTTACACTACCGAAAAGGCCTTAAGTGGAAGGTTATCTTTAAAAAAAAAACAACAACCCATCAACAGTTCGTCGCTAACATACCTCAGGAGCTCTCTCCTTCTGAACCAGGCTGAATCGGCCTCGTATTGGTCAGACGATCGCATGAAGCCTGGCGCAGCAGAGCAGAGCAGCATTTCCCTCTCGTTGAATCGTCATGTAGTTTGTTTACCAGCTTGCTGTGCTGCCTATCTCTGTAAATGACCGTGTGACAACATGTCTTCCCATTGAACCCAAGTGAGGGACGTTTCTGAGCGGGAAGATCAGAAATGGCCGGAGGGGTTTTTTGTTTTCTTTTGTTTTTTGTTTTCTCTGTGTGAGTGTGGTTTATTATTTGTCCTCATTTACCTGGGAATAATTTGGGGATGACAATGAAGGAAGTGTTTGGTGTGTTATTTGCCTCATTTTTTCGACATGAAGAAACAGGGTCCTGGAGCTCAGGTGGGCTGGAAAACTGCAAAATATTCGACATCTTAGGTGCAGCAAAAGTAGAGCCGGTTATTTCCCGCTTTGTAATAACAGGATGAAGAGAAACTAAATTGCGATTTTACTGTAGTGTTGTTCCCTTTTGGTTCCTCCTGCCCACCTGATCCCAGTGTTGCCCACACTGACTGAAAATGAAGGCAAGCGATCTCTCTCTTTTCTGTTGTTGTTGATGTTGAAAATGACGACAAAGTTGTGAATAATCAAACTGTTGTACTTTGCACTAATTTTTTTTTTTTGGTATGTTATTTTGTTGTTGAAAAGATTTATTTTGAAGGGATCAAACTATAACTGAACATTTCAGGGCCTGTATGGGGACGACGGTGTGCAGCTTGTGTAGTAACTGACAGTAGCAGCTGGGGGGGCTGCAATCCAACACTTGAAAAAGAATGCGTCACGCAATTCATTTTGAATTCCATACTGAATTTAAAATATTAATGAATAATGCATAAAATAAGCAATTTGAAGCCACGTCTTAAGTCTTTAATTCACATACTATATCGCTTTATTCCTTTTAGAGGTTTTTTTTCCTTGATCTACAAACTGTTTTACATTTCTTCAAAACCTGATCTGCAGATGATGATGATTTGGAAATTGGTGAAGGGCAGGTTAAAAGAACCATCTTCATTTCCTGTACTGGATCGACTTTTCTCCCAGAGAGGTTGGAACTGATTCTTCACAGATTGACATTCATCACACCACACTTTCTCACCGAACAACTGGACAAAAACTTTTCACTTCAGCCACCAGATGTCTTGATGGACTTATTTGTCCAGACAGCATGACGTTCTGCACCCTTGTGGTCAAAAAAAAAAAAAGTTCCTGTTCTTTCTCACCCTGTTCACCACTGCTCTGCACCTGCCACTCCACTGTAAAAATGGCCTTGGATGTAAATGACTTGTACATGTAAAAGTTTTTTCTACACTCATTCTAGATTCTAGGTATTTTTATAGTCGGGAAGAAAAGTGTTTCTTCTTCTTGTCTTACGCTGAGAGACAGCCGCCTGTACTCTTCTCTAGCATGTAGCGTGTACAGCACCTGATGATGGTTTTGGTTTCTTTTTTTCTAGTTTGAAATAACATGCTGATATTTATTCTTCATTTGTCACAGAGGACAACTCACTTAGATCTGCTGAAAATATCTCATCACTTTTGAATCTGAGAGAGGTTAGATGAGCTTGGTTCGAAATGTCAACAGATGTGAAGGAGTTTCTTGTACTACGGTCCGTTTTTCTTTTTTTCTTTTTTTTTTTCCGGTGCTGGGTTGGGAGTTACTTCATGGGACTTTACCCCCGCTAAAAGGCCGACTGTGGCCGGCTCGGAATGACCATTTGTCAAGGTCGACACATTCCCATAACGATGATGTTGCTCTGACCCCTACAGGCTTCTCTAAAATATGGCAGAGTCTGCAGTTTCTGCTGTTGTCTTCCCAGATGGAGTCAGGACATGCATGAAATCACCTACTTTTTTTATTGTACAGTGCAAAATTCCAATAATTTTGACGGACAAATCACATTGTTGAGAGAGTTGCAGGATGTGACACCTTTATGACAGACACACACATACACACAGACAGCCATACTTCCAACAGGTTTAACATTTCCCTGAAGTTCTAAGTAATTTTCAATGGGCTCACACCTAATCAGCAAAGGTTTAACAGACTTCATTTCTCCCTCTGCTTTGTACTGACGTGTCTGTGTTTGATGGCTACCTTGGAGGGTCGACAGGAACAGAACAAGTCGACAGTGACACTGCAGAGTTTACAGAGTTATTCCTTTTAGGGCAGAGCTCAAGGTGATTGCACTTTATCCACGTTCAAATTTCTGCTCTCAAAATGACCAAAGACAGATGTGAGAGCTTCAACTGTTTAATCAATCGGAATCATCGTCGCCATAAATCAACCAACTGTGAATTTGCCCTGGAAGGAGAACAAAACTGGGCCACTAGTCGAAACACTGTGCCTCTGTCTCACACTTGGCCTCCTTCCCAACCTGATGATGATGATTATGAGCCCTGGGGGAAAGCACTGACCACATGACTCAGTTTGTTAAATGATGAAATCTAAACTGTAAATATGATTTGTGATCTCCCCTCCTCCCCCCTGTCTTTCATGGTCTCACACTCACTTCTGGTGTCTGGAGAAAGTTTGCTCAAGGCACAAACGTCACTACTGTAGTAGTGCATGGCTTGCCATTATGTGACATGGGAAGATTGAAAAAAATAAAATAAGAAAATATTGTAGAAAAGAGTTTAAATTTATTCCTATTTTCAAAGATAAATGTATAAATTATAACAGTATTGGTTACAGCTGTATTTTATTTTGAAGACCCCCAAATGATCTAATCCTAACTGTTATCGGGGGAATTATACTTTCAGTCGTTGTAAAAAGAGATCAATTTAAAGGTAAGCAGTGAATCTAAGAGTAGAAAAATAAATGGATTATAAAATTACTCTGAGATTGGTTGTTTGTTTTTTTTTCTCTCTGCATGTTTCCTTGTGGTCTCAGTTTGCATGTTCTGCACTTATCCAGAATTGTTATGGTTGTTTTTTGCATTATAGGACATTGTGTAAATTTCACTGCACTTTGAGTTGACCAAGTGCTGAGAGTGCACACGTCACGGCTATAAGTGTACATTTAGTCCTTAAAAAAAAAAAACTAGCAAAAAACTAGTATTTCAGATATTTTCTAAATTACTTTTTCAAAAACAAAAACAATAGCAAGACTTACATACATCCTCTTCTGCACTTTTACATTAGCTGCAATAGTCCCTCAAATTCATAGTTCCCACTTAACCGTGACCTAATAATTACAATGTCGTTATCAAGACCGAAAATGCATTTTCCCGCTTCTGCTACAAGTTTAAATTGTCGGTTAAACTTTGTCCAGAATCATATACACTATGTTTATTCAAATCTATTTGAAGACTGATGTTGTTTAGAAGTTTTCAAAGCATTACAAAAACCGTAGGTATCTTGAACACAACACGCGGACTATCCCCGGAACCATTTCCTCAGCACTTGGCCTTCCCACGGACATATTTTGATGGAGCACCGTGCGCACCATTTAAGTGACTCGTGTGGACCTTCTCGTGAAGGCATTCACGAAATGACAGATATTTCTAATCTGTAAAAAGTAAATATATGGCGGTCACGCCTCAATTGTAACTCCGTCCCATTGCTGTAAGGTAATGTTTTTAAGAAGTAAAACAAGCTAGTTACGTTACAGAGATGGAACCAAACACGCCGAGTTCGGAGGTTCGTCTGGCCGTAGCTCAGTGTTACCGCAGCCTCACTGCATCCACAGACAGCGACGAAGGTATCACCGCACTGCAAACTTTCCACTCCTACCTGGATGAAGGACCAAACAGCAGGACCACTGTGGTCCAGCGCGAGGAGTTCAGGAGAGCTCACTTCACTCGGACTCTTCAGTTCCTGGTCAGCAACATCCAGGCCGACTGGTTGCGCCGCCTCTCAGTAGCCCGGCGCGTTGAACTATGGGACGGCCTCTTTCTCAAGGGCCCTGCGGAGCAGACGCTGCTGGTGTTGATGCAGGGAATAGGAGACCTAAGGTGGGCGGGGTTGATCAAGCTATACATATATATATTTTTTATTATTTTATTATTAATTCATTTCTGTAAGTATGTATTTTCACTTTGCTAAATACCAATTACCTTTGTTTCTTCAACAGCCCGAGTAAAAATCTGGACCACTTAGTCGGCATCACTGAGAGGTTCCTCCAGACTGGTCGCCTTGCCGACCTCCTGTGGTTCTACTGTCAGCAGACGGGTCCTTGTGACTCCCCCCAGCTCAGAGAGACTCTAATTGGTCGCATTGTGGGACTGCCAGACCTCACAGCAAACAAGTTGCATCTAAACAACAAAGCTCTTTTTTCCCCTCAGCAGTATTACCTACTACTTGCCACAGAGATGCTCACTGCCCTGGAGCGCACCTGCCAAGCTCTGAAAGGCAAATTAACAGCCGTTTAAACTCTTGTCAGTGTTTACCACTTTCACATTAGAGGTTTAGAATTGGGACATTACACTTTTTTTTCTCCTTTCTGTTTTCCCGAATTTGTTGACAGATGGAATGGACTGCTCCTTGACTTTCCTGGCTCAGGTACTTGGCAAAGTGTGCATCCAGGGCCACAGTGGTGAGTTCCGAGCTTGTTTCTTTAAATGTCATATTTAAAAATTAGTTACTAAATTGCAGTGCATGTGATGTTAAAGGTTTTATAGGCAAAACATACTGCACATCCTAAACTATTTTTCTTCCTATTTGCTTGTTTGTTTTTTCTGTTTTATTTTGGCTTCTGAAGTCTTAAAGTGCATACTTTGACATTATTGGCTACATTGACATTAACAACGTTTGAATATTTTTTTCCTGTAATGTCTGTAATGTAAAGCATTGTTTTACTCTTCCTGTGCACAGGCTTAGTTCTGGGAGTGATGACTCCTCGGCTGTCGGCGCGCAGCCGCACAGACATGGTGTGGCAGAGAGTTTGCCGGAAGCTTCTTGAGGACGTTCCACAGCGCTGCATGGAGAGCGTTATCACCGGTCTGGTGCAGGCTGTCAGCGGGTAAAGAAGCCGTAAAACAAAGTGTTTGTGGTTTATTTTCAGATACAGCACTTTTCTGTCTCTGTTTAACAGCCTGTTTTTGTAGGCCTGACGTTTTGGGTCAGATCATTGGGAATTTGGTCTTGACAAATAAAAAGACTCAGTTTGTCATAGCCCATAAGCTGCTGTTACTACAATACAAATATGAGGTATGCAGATGAGCTGAACACTGACATGAATCATCATAAATGAGCGTTTTGTGGAGAAAAAAAGTTGACACCAAGCAAAACATTACTCTCCACAGACTCGGGTCCTGAGAATTATTCTGGGTTACCTCGCAGCAGACCGGGAACGACGGCCGCTGCTGGTTCAGGCAGGTTTAGCACAGTGGCGAGCAGTAAAATAACAACATATTATGCATTTTTGGAGATTTTCACCCTTGTGTGTGTTTGTGTGTGTGTTGTCAGGTGTTACGGTCTTTGTCCCAGGCCTGGGCTAACCCCAGTGCAGTGAAGCACACTCCTCTGGAGCAGCAGCTGTATGTCAGCAAAGCGCTGCTGCTGAGTGTGAATCTGCTGGACGACTCTGAGCTACAGCAGCTGCAGTCAGGTACAAAAAAAGCAGCAACAACAACAACAACAACAGTGATGTGTTAGCAGATGAAAAGCGCTCCTTTGACGGCTGTGGCCCTCTTTTCCTAGAGTTGCTGCAGTGCATGCTGGGTGGCATGCAGAGCCACCTGGACAGCAGTGTGGTGCGCATCAGACAGATGGGCATGGTGGTGGGAGAGTGTCTCAGCTCCCGCATGAATATCAACGGAAACAAGCTGAAGTTTGAGGTAATATTAAAGTGTTTTCTTCTCCCGTTTATGATTCTTGACTGACATGATTCTGTGATGGTTATCTTTGATTTGTCATCCTGCTGTGTTGCAGTATGATCAAGACGAGGAAACGCAGGAACTCCTCTCACTGATGACACCATGTGCTGAGGATGAGCCGGAGACTGATTCTGTGTCTGTAAATGGGTATGTTTTATTTTCCCTTTACATTACACAAATGATCACACCACAAAACAATCAAATCTTCATGTATTGATTGTCTAATCCTCTCTGCCCACAACCTATTTTGCGAAAGGGATCAATATCTCTCTACATGCAGCTGCACTATTGATATCAGAATTTACCTGCAGATGCAGGTACAGTGCAGGTGCAATATATGCTATTTATTTGGGTTATGTTCTATTTAGTGTGGCAGAGCCTTTCTAACAGGCACATGAGCAGTTTTTGTGTGTTTATAAATGGAACAGAATCAGGTTCTTAAATAGCACCTATAAAAATGCCCAGTAGCTCAGCCTTGTCTGATTAATTGGCTCTTAATGAAGTAATGAAGTTTAATGCAGTGATAAAGTAAATGCAGTTCTTCTGTATAATTCCTAACAACGATGAGCACTGCATTCCAGCCATTGGTTTTGCTCTAAAAAATATCTTATTCACCTCTAGGACCGACTCTTTGGAAGAGACTGATCTAAGATCTCCTTCTTCTCAAGATAATTTATCTCATGATAAACCAGAAGGTCAGCCAGACTCGGACCTGGACAGGTAAGTCAGGTCATCATTAGACAGTAATGACTGAATTCAAACTTTATTTGTGGTGTTTGATGTGTTCTGTTGCCTTTGTGTGTCTCAGCGATGATGAACTCACTCCATACGACATGTCAGGAGATCAGGAGATGAGCAGCGCCTCCCCACCGCGCTACCTACGAGACTGTCTAGAATGTATGGTTCCAATAATCCAAACCTCAACTTTCTCCCGCAATTTAACGCAGCAGTAACTCAGGTTTGATGTTTGCTTGTCTGTCCTCCGACACTTCCAGCTTTAATTTCGTCCGAGGACTCGGTGCGTGTGGAGCTCAGCCTGAGAGCTGCTGAGGATTTGGTGAGAAGGAATGTCTTTGCAGCTAAAGAGGTGAGCAAGACACAAATAGGAGGTGGGCAATTTTTTGGGTATTGACATGAAATAGAGCTTGAATTTTAATTTTGAATCACCAAGATCATTATGTCACTACATTTCACACTGTTATGTTTGTATTTCAGATCAGTGTCCAGCTGACTAAGGTCCTCCTTCACATGGAGGACAAATACAGCATAAAGGGCTTCCTGAGGCTCCGGCAGGCGACCATGGTGGCGATCACCGTCACTGACTGCGTTCCTGTACGATTCTAATTACCTCTATGCATTAAAATTTCACTTTGGTTTTACAAAAGCTAATTTCTCTCTTTTTTTCAAATCTGTATTCCCTGCTAGGTGACTCAGTACTTAACCACAGAGTTTTACTCCTTGAACTACAGCCTCGGCCAGCGGCTGGAAATCCTGGAGGTGAACAACACTCACTGATTGATTTGACTGGTCATCGCTATTTGGATTTGCAGGGAGTGACAATGCTGCTTGTTTCCATGTGTTTGGTGAGTCAGGTCCTTGCTCTGGCGGCGCAGGAGCTCTCCAGGCCCGACACCCAGAAGAAGGCTCCACCCGCTGTCAGTGCGAGTGATGATTTGTCCCCACGCGGCAGCGGCGACAAGCCCGTTGACTGGCGGCAGGAGGTGGAGAGGCGGATTCAAAGCAAGACCAGACGTCTTACAAAGGTAGTGACTGCATTCAGACATATGGGGCTTTTTTCTTTCCTTTTTTTTTCTTATTGCACGTTGATGCTAATTTCTTGCGTGTCGCAGGGCGTCACCAAAGCTTTACCCGAGGCCACGCCGAACCGCTACGCCAGCCTGGCTGGTCACTTCTTCTTTCCTTTGCTCAGGAATTACGATAAGTGAGTCTTTTCAGTACACATAAGCATCAAACCTTTTTTACAGCCAAGTGTGCAACAGTGCTGCTTTACTTAATTCTCTCTCTTTCAGGGCGCAGGTGACCTTCGATCTGCTGGGCAGCGACCATCTTGTCCTGGGCAAGTTGATCCACACGCTGGGCCTCTTCATGCATCTGGCAGCCAATGCACCAGTAAATGAATCTATTTGTCAAGAGATGTGGCAAGATCTTAGTGTCCGGTGTATTATTCTACTTATTGTGAACATGAATTCACCGTTGTTTGATATCTATTTTTTCCTTTCCTCACAGATTGCCACACAGATGGGCTGCGCTTTGCTGGACTTTGTGTGGGCGGTGCGCTACCATGTTGATCAGTAAGTCTGACGTGTGTCTAAATCCCTGGAGTTGTAATTTAAGTAGAGAGTCTGCAGGAAGTGTTTGTTAGTTTTAAATGGGAAAAGGTCACATTGGTCCTTTTAAAAACAAACCAGAATAGTGACTAGTTTCCATGCACCAATCCTCCTTTTACCAGTTTGGATGTGACCGCATGACCCAGATCAGAGTGGACCTTTTATTGGAGGGCAGGATAGAGCCAGCATTAAGGGCAGGATGTGGGAGTCAGGCTTGACCTGTTGTCCCTTAAATAGGAAAAGTTACAACTACACAACCAAGGCTATAGTGTAACCTGTACAGTGTAGACTAGAGTGGAAATCATGGATGTATAAATAGATACTTCCTATCCAGTTATGTCTGGTCCAACTTAAATGTACTGAATTGAATAATAAAAATGAATTATAAGGGTACATTTCAAATGATGATTACAATATTGCAGTAATTAAAACATTAGTAACGGCTGCACTTTCATTTACCAAATTTAGCCTGTCAATGCCTGCACTATGAAATTGACCAGATTTTAGAATGTTTTAGAAATGTAGCCATAGAAATGGCCATAAAAAGCTAAACTAATAAATAAAAAAATATTTCTGATCATCACCGCATTTAATCATCCATCTTCAATGAACTGCATCACATTCCTCCAGCAAAATGTGTTCTTTCCATGATTTATTCTGAATAGTCAGTATAATCTGCATTCTCTTTTTCTGACATCTGTGTGTTTTAGAATGGTGAGACGAAGCGTCCTCTTTGCCGTTTGCTCTGTCTTTATGAGCATGAACAGTCAGAACCTGCTGCTGGACCTCGGTGAACAACTTTTCGAGACCCGAACTTGGCTGGCTGGTAAAAACAGAACAATAAAAATTGATGCGCACGCACGCACGCACGCACGCACGCATGCGCACGCACACACACACACACACACTAGGTGGTGCATAACCGACCACATGTATAATAACTTGTGTCTATATTACTAAAATTAGACTTGCAGTAAAACACATGATTCTTGTAAATGCACAAAGGTCTTTGGCTGCACCTGCATAATGTAAATTTGTTGAGGATGTCCAAACGGAAACACACACACACACACACATCTGCACAGCTGGACGAAGCATTTCTGGGAAGTAGGTGAGGAGCCAGGATGTCCTGTGGTACAAGGGACCGTCCATGACGCCATTGGCTCATCCACAGTTGGACTCACTGTTCCTCTTTGAAGATAAAAGCAGGTTCACATTGGCTGAATGACACAGAGCTGTATGACATTGTGCAAAGGAAACAGTCTCCTCCCACACTAGATTGTTAATTGTGCTGAGGAGAAAAATAAAAGTAGGGTTACTCCATTTGCAAGCGCAGAAATTTGAAACCCAGTCGGTTGTTATTCTACGTTCGGATGAAGCCACTAATGATTTTCTGTGTCCGCAGATGTTGCTGAAGGAGACCCTGACGCAGATTGTCGGAATCTGGCCGTACAAAGTCTGGTGCTGCTGGATAAGAGTCTGAAGAAACAGTTACAGGATCAACAGTCCAGCTGATCATAACCTCGACAATACACCGCACACACCGTGGATGCTCCCTGCCTGAGACTGATGGACATCATGTTGTGGAGATTGGCAGGCGGGGACGCACATTAGTGAACGTCCTCCTCCACAAATATATTATGTTTCTAGACAGAGACAGTGTTTTGTTTAGCTGTATATAATTCCATGATCAGTGCACGAAGCAGCTGAAATATTGACTGAAAAGAAGGCAGAATAAATAATTTTTCCAGCCACCAATAATGTGCGTTGTGAGGATTTCCTTCCAGACGTCTTTCCTGCACTGGCACATCTCTCCCTTCTGAGGGCTGTTTGTTTGCTGAGGACATCCTGTGAATATTCACCTGCATGTGTTCTCAAATAATGGCATTGCTACGAGGGCCTTCCTCTCGTGACACAAACGCACATCTGTATGTTCTCATACAATAAAGTCGTTTTTTTTTTTTTTTTTTTAATATATAGCCTTTTGTGTTGTTTCTATTTATAATGAGGTGACAACCAAGCCATATTTAGCACGACCACGCTTAATTATTTAAGTGCGGGGTGTAAAGGGTTGTAGTGATGGAAAAACAAATGATGTCGCTATCTCATCACTGATTAAGCAGACGAGAATCAGAACTAGAGCAACAGTCAAAATGAAATTCTGCTGAGCTTTGCAAATTGTTGGTTGCAAGTATATAACACACAAAGTCTTTGTCAGACCAGAATTTTACTTGTTTGGTGGTTAAAATGAACACATTGGTCATTTAAATTAGAAATAAACTGTCATGTTTGTTTGTGTGTGAGTGAGAGAGAGATTTTAAATAAAGTAACAGTGAAGATTTGTATTTTTCATACTAAATGTGATTGCACAGTTGTGTTCCCTTGCGTGTTTTGTAAACACCAGTAATTTTCCAAATTGAACAGAATGCTGCCACAAAAGACAATATACTCAAGTAGGGCAGCGATAAAATGAGAAACGTATATAAAGGGATACCGATGTACTGTGACATGCCCAACAAGACTACAAGAAGAGGAACGTCGTGTCGGCATTAAGCCTACTTCGACAGTTCGGCTCTACTCGTTGTTTTCCGTAAATCCCCCTGCTCTCTGCCTCGCCTCCCGAGTTGTCAGGGGCAACTAACTGCCAACGACGCTTTGATCACACAGGGAGCTTCACGAAACACACGCTGAAAGTTGCGGGCAGCGCTGCTAGTTTGTTGCCGGGGCTGAACAACCACGTCGGCGTTAACCCGAAGACAGCGGGTCAGTCCTCCGATGAATCCAACAGAACGGTTCACTTCATTCTACAGTCACGGTCGCGAGCGATGAGTGCTAGCTTCGGCTAGCTCAGCTAACATTAGCAGCTAAAGCTAAATGCTGTGGTCATGACACCGGGTGTTGCTACGCTTCCAGCATTAATGGTTGTGTGTAGCTCTAACACTTACGATATATTAATATTTAAGTCCATGTTCTGCTTGAGTGCTCAATAGAAAATTGGTCAAGGCGGCGAACATGACATTAGCGTTACATCAAATTATAACCCATTCCGCTGCTAAATCAATGTGTTCATTATGCAGACAGTCGCTTTTAAGAGAGATAGCTCCTGATGCCAGGGAGTACTCACAGGTTGTACTTTTTTAAAACTGGGCTCCACCCTTCTGCCATGTTGTGATGCCTGTCACTCGCACAGGGCAGGGGCAGGGGGACATGGCGGTGTATTTTGACCACCGCATCGAGGCCCCTGAAAGCAGCGGTGCGCCCTCTCAGCTGACCTGGCACCCGGCTCTCCCTCTTCTGGCTGTGGCCTCCAGCAGCCGCACAGGTGGAGGCAATGTGGACGTCTACCTGCAGCAGGTAAATGATAAATATATGCTTGTGCACGAACAGCATCATGTGCAACATGCTCATCAAGGTGTGCAAACTTCCACCTTTGTCATCATGCAGGGAGAGCATGTGGAGAGCTGCCACATAGAGCGTCCTCACCAGCCCACGGTGCTGTGCTGGCATCCCACTAAGCCAGTGCTGGTGCTGGGCTGGGAGAATGGCGATGCGCTGCTGCTGACACATCCGTCTGGAGATCAGACCGCTCTTTCCAGCACGCACTCAGTCTGCATTACACTGCTGGAGTGGAGTAGCTCCGGGAGCCGCCTGGTTACAGGTGATCAGGTGAGTGTTGAACCTGAGTAGCGTTTTTCTTTTCTTTTGGCTGTTTCGTTCAGGGGTCGCCGCAGTAAATCATCTGTCTCCATCTAACCTTATCCTCTGAATCCTCTTGTCTCACATCAACAAGTATGTGATGTATGTTATATTAAAGTGCAGATGCCTACACTGCCTTCATACTGTCTTCTAGGGACACTGAAAACTAAAGCGTTTTTCGCAAAACAAAACAAAAATAAAGACATCAGCGTCCACAAAATAGATAACTCTATTTGCAGGTTTACTCTGATTGCTTTCAAACTTTTTATGAACCTAATAAGTTCATTTTTCTACATGCAGAATGGAACGCTTGTCGTATGGAAGATGGATGCCCGCGGGAGGCTACAGGGAAACTATCTTGTCAAGCACGAGTATGGCAAACCTCTCACCTGCTGCATCTTCCGGCCTGCCTCACCTGGGGAGTAAGTTTTTAGAATGCATTGATCACTTTGTCATTTTCTTGGTGAGTTGACAGAAATCCTTGATTTGCGTGGTCCCTGTCCTAATGGCTGGGGCTGACTTAAATTTCAGTGACGTTGCAAAGCTTGCCCGAGCATCAGTCAGTGGGGACGAGGCCGCTTTGGACATGTTCAGCTGGAAAGGAGCACCCCTGAAAATGGGTCCGCAGGAAGGACTGGCATTCTACATCAGCACTGCAGATGGTAGGAGGAGAACTGGACAATCTGTTTTTTGTTGATCCACTGCTTTTTTTTTAACCTTTACCTCTGTGCATCACGTATGTAGGTAAGGTCCACTGTGTGGACGAGCACTGCAAGACAAACATGCTTTTCACTGTGGAGGGTGCAATCAAGAAGCTGATCTTCCTTGAGAAAAGAGAGGCGCTGGCTGTCATCACCGATAACCTGATGCTGTCGCAGTACAGTCTCGGGCCTGAAGGTGGAGCTCAGGAATTTATGAAGGTAGCATAAAATGATCACAATGGATGCTATACCTCTTGCTTATCATAACAAGAATATCATAATTTGCATTTTTTTCCTGCTCCTTATTTCAACAGGTCAAGTTGAGCAGCAAGTCGGGGCAGAATGTCGACATTGTGTGGACAGAAAGCGGCTTGCTAATAACAGCGACTGGAGAACAAGTGGTCAGGTTGGTGTGCTCACTCCACTAGTTATAACTGCAGTTGCCTGTTTGACTCATGTTCATCGGGAGCTTTTATCATCCCATTTTTATTTTAGGCTTTGGGACCTGGAGCGGGATGACAATTATGTTTTACCCCTGGATGAGAGTCTGGGCTTTGAGAAAGGCGAGATCGTCAACTGTGTCTCATACTGTGCAGCAAAAGGTTAGCCTTAGCTCATCAGTCGCTCATTTCCATATGCAGTCTCTCATACTTAAAAAATATGTAGCAACACTCATGCTAGATCGGTCATACAAGCAAATGTTGCATTAAAGTAGTTGTTCCACAGAGTGAAAAGTGTAAAACATAACTTTTAAATCTCAGTTTTACTTCTGTTTGTCATTTTTAAGGACAATTTAACCTCTTCACCTCGCGGCTATGAAAACATTCTGTGAATGCATTTTCTGTATTTCAGACACATTGGCAGCAGGCACCAGCCAAGGGCGCATAGCAGTGTGGAGGATGGTGCACGGAGGTGGGAGCAGAGGTGACGCCAAGGTCCAGTGGAAGCTGCAGACACCCACAGAAATCGGAGGAAACGTCGTTCAGCTGCAGGTACGGCGACGCTGCCAGAATCTGCAGCAGCGTCAGAACAATAACCACCGTTGACTCTGGAGCCGCTCGGCCTTGTGTTTCAGTGGGGCTCCAGCCTGAACCTGCTGGGAGCCAACAACTCAGACACCGTGCTCATCCTGTCCGAGCACGTCATGTCAGCCCACTACGGCCAGCAGGTGGCAGCAGTGCAGCTCACCCCAAAGCAGCTGAGCGTCACTCAGTTCTCCTCAGGAGCACATCTGGCTCTGCAGTCTGACATACACGTCAAGGGAGTGTGCGCTACCAAGGTGGGTGTGGTCGATGTGGCTCTAATTTCACGTCTGGGTCACTTTTCACTTTGTTCTGAAGCTGATGACTCGTTCAAGATCTTTTTTTTTTTTATCTTTCTGTTTTGCATTTCAACTGCATTGTTGTAAAATGGTAGAGGCTCCTTCAGCTCTTTTCCTCATTACCTTAAATCACTGTGGATCATTATTCTTCTACTTTTTTGAGCCACAGCACATTTTGTGCATTGAAAAAAATGCCATGGCGCACCGCCAACTAAACATATTAAAAATTGACACCCTCTGTCAAACAGGGCCGTGTGAAATAACAGTAACACGCAAGCAATATTTTGCGCCTGTTGCCAGGCAGAACAGAACAAGAATATTGGCTCTGCTTGCTGAGTTGGTTTTGTTCTCTCTGCAAGTGAACGGCTCCACTATTCCAATAGAATCCTGCCGGGAACACTTCTGCTACCTGATCTCAACCTGATGCTATTTTTTCTCAGAATGTGATTGTTGTGTTAACTTATGTCCGAACAGAACTTAACTAAAATCCCCAATCAATCCGGATGTGAAACTGTGCTCACTGACTTGAGAATCAGAAAACAAATCATGTACCTCTGCTTCCTCAACCCTCTAGGACTCGGTGGCGGTGTGGAGTGGGAAGCAGATAACTGTCTACGAGCTTGCAGGAACTTCTCTGCACAGTATAGGTGAAACACTCGAGGACACTTTACCACCTTTATCCCTGTGGCACTTCCAAACCCCTCTCTGATTCTCCAGACTCTCTGACTCTCCAGGCTCATTTCCCTGTGACTCTCATATTGTGGCCGCGCACGGCGAGAACCTCTACACTGTGGAACCGAACAGGGTCCAGATTCGCACGCAGCAGGTTCACGCTCGTTCTGTGCATTGTCTCTTATAGATCCCCGGTCTTGTGTTTGACATTTCACAATGTGTGTTTTTTTTTTTTTAGGGAACGGTGAAGCAGCTGCTGACCTTTTCCAAGGCCGAAGGAAACCCTGTGCTTCTCAGTGTGTGTCAGTCGTATCTGGTGGTGGGCACGGACACAGCGCACGTCAGAGTCTTTGACCTCTCCAGAAGGTGTGAACGGCAGTTAGAAGAAGGCCAATTAAACTTTACGTTGCATGAATCGTTTGTGATTTCGCTGTTCAATCTCTGTCCAATGACGTTGTGTTTCAAGAGATGCCAAAGCTCACTGCAGTGCGAAAAACTTGAGCGACCAGATTGCCAATCTGGGAGCCCTGAGGTCAGTCAGATGTAACGCCACTGGCAGCCAAGTCAGCATTCTGATCTCTCAGGTACACAGACAGACACACGTTCAAAATGTTTTTTTTTTCTGAAAGTGGCTCGGGTCCGTATATGCTTTTTCGCCAGAAACCTTGACGTCCTCGTTTCCTTCAGGTTAACGGACGTCCTGATCACAAAGTGTTCTTTTACGACGTGGAGATGGACACCGTCACGCACTTTGACTTCTTCACAGGAAGGCCCTCCAGTGGGATCTCACAGCCAGAGGAAAGTGAGAGGTAGATAAAGTTTGTTATTTGTAGAAGGGATTGTACTGTTAAAGTGTGAACATGGTTGTGTGAGTCATCAGACACAGCCGATCTCAGATATCACAGAACCTGCACTGACAATTGCACGTGGAAACATTTGTTCTGGGTGCTTTTTTAAATTAAAAATGTAGATTTAAATCTGCATCACTAGTCTGTCTGTCAACTCTCCAGACATGACAATGGTCACTTGAACCATTTTGCTTGATTTCCTTTTCAGAAAATGCTAGCTAAAAAAAACAAAAACAATCCTAGTGCTGGAAATCAGCCCTTTGTGATGCGTCCCCCAGCCTCTGAGAGCGACTTACGGCTGACTAACACTACCAGTCAAAAGTTTGTACACACCTTCTCATACAACATACATACATACGTTCTACACTGCTGATAGATACTGAAGACATCAAATATATGAACAAGAGATATGTAAATATGCAGCAAAAAAAATAAATTGAAATACACTTTTCATGAAAGGTGGCTATTTTGGAGAATTTGAATATAAAACGTGTTTAATTTATTGCCTTCAGTGAGAAACTGCAATGTCAATAGTCATGAGAATGAAAGAAAAGACATGCAATTCATAGGGTGTCCAAACCTACTGATGTATTTCTGTCCCTTTCCGAACAGGTCCACTGCTCTTTGCTTCTTGCTAAAACTAATGCTTTTGCTGGAGGCTATAAACAAAGTCTTTTTTGTGCAGTTCTGTGAACAATAAACATCTGAAATTATGCATAATGGACATTAAAAAACAATACCCTTTGTAATGTTTTCTTGAAAAAGCTGCTGAACTGCCCGCAAGAAATCTGCTATGTGCAATTCTGCCTCCAGCACACTGGAACTTTAATGAGTAAATCAAAAGGGTTGTAGTTTTCTCTTTATTCCATGAGTTTCCAGAACTGACCTCTTTGAGCCGCTAACCACTGATCTCTTGCAGCTGCCGCTCTTACCTCTGACGCAGGCCCCTCTTCAGGGTGCTGCAGCATCGCCCCCGAAGACGCGTTTCTGCATCCGCACAACGTAGCGGTTCCGCCTCTGGTCGTCTCATGAACGCAAACTTTTGTTTTCCAGGCAGCAGTTCGAAGGGACGGAGCTAAGCGGCCGCTGCCCGCTGTCTCACTTCTGGGACGAGAGCGAACCTCGTCTCTTTGTCTGCGAGACGGTGCCCATCAGCTCCGAAGCCTCGTCCAGTAGATTCTTAGACATGGCGAGTACTGCTGACCCCTTCACTGACACGTAGGCAGCGTCCTCTACAGCTTAGAGCAGTGCTTCTCAACTGGTGGAGTCTCAGGAAGCCACATTTTTTTTTGTTACCTTATCATAAAGTCACAACCCCAAATTTATTCCACAGCACTCAAATTAATTAATAAAATTTTTTTTTTTTAATTTTTTCCTTTTTTCTTTTATTTATTTTTCTTTTTCTTACTTTTTCTTTTTTCTTTTTCAAATCTTCACAAAAGAAAAAAGAGGAAAAAAAAAACACTCACATTTATTCCACAAAAATAGAAACTTTCTTTCATGTCTAGTCATTTCATTATTGAAATTGTTAAATTGAATTGTGTGTGCTGCAAAATAAATGCCCAACATTTTCTCTATAAATATATATATTTGTATATTTTAAAATGCAACAAACTGCCATCGAGGCCGCGACCCAGTTCAAGCAGCTCTGCGACCCACCAGTCTTCGAGTCAACACATTTCTGACACTGCGCTGCTTCTCTCTCCCTGCTCAGACCGACGTGTCTGTGGTGACTCTCTTCTGCACGCAAGAACACGGCCTCCTCCTGCAGGACTGCTTCCCCAAACCTTCGGGCCTGCAGGCGCTCCTCGCTCTGGATGTTCCCTACTACTACTTCAGCTGCAAGGTAACCGGGGGGAATCTGCGCCGGCGCCGTTCTGCAAGTTCCTGCTGGCTCTCCTTCGGCCGTGTGTGTTTTTCATCACTGCTCTCGTGTGCTTGGTCTTAAAACTCACCCAGCTGTTATTTCGGAGGGGGAGTTTCTTTCGACCGGAAGTAAGTGACTGTCCCCTGCTCGGAAAGCCTCAGTGTTCTGGTCACCCAGCTTCTGACAGCTGTGCCTTGTGTTGCATCAAACGACAAAAAAAAAAACCCAAGCAGCATCACAAGTGCATCCCTTAACGATCCCCAGTCCCACTGTACTGTACCGTACTGTGCTGTTTCCCGCTAATGTACACGTAGCTCCTTCCACACACAGCCCCCACAGTATTTGTGATAAGAGGGTCCCACAGAGGCGGCATTCTGCCGATCTAAATGTGTAACTGCAGAGCCTGACGTGTGACACACATCCTGCACGACGGAGCGCATCCTGCAGCCGTCTTGCCAGCGTGAAGCAAATATCCAGTGTCTCCGCACGTGACGCTGCACTTCATCCTCCGCTGACAAATTTCAATGTTTCCCCAACTGGGAGTCGATGTCCTGGTGTGTTTCTGTCATCTCGACTCGTTGAGGAAATCACACGTCACCAAAAATCTCAAAAGTGAAAAAGGGATGAGGGATGTGAGCTCCCAAATTACTGTCACTGGAGGAGGTTGAATTGCCAAAGTTTCACAAGATGCCTCTCTGCTTTTTTTTTTTTTTTTTTTTTCGTAGTTGTTATAGACATATAAGGATTAAAAATCCCACATTTAAGATCCAGTGTAAAAGGGGCCGATATTTCCTGCCATGTTCCTCATAACTTTAATGGTATCATGTAAAAAGACCTTGACACACTGGATGTTTTCCCATCTGAATCATTTCGATAAAGGCAAGTACACTTACTGGTAATACTACCAGGTACCTAATAGAGTCACTGGTGAGTAAATGTATTTGAGTGTACTCATCAGTCACTACACTCTATTGGGAGACACTAACCTGCAGACCTTGGCTTTGACCAGTGGTTATGTGTGTTACTCTTCTGACCTCTGACACCAACAAAGCATTTTCCTCCACACTAAATGGCTGATTGGATGTTTGTGAAAACAGCCAATTGCACATTGTACCTAATAAATTGCCCAGTGATCAGACGTAAATATATATACGGAGCGCAAATACGAAAAAGTGAAATGAGAAAAACTTAACTTCATTTTCATTCGCAGCGAATGAGTCATCCAGCCACATCTCTCCAACAGCAACAAACCAGCTCAGTAGCTGCATCGCACAGTATAGAAAGTTCTTTGACAAATGAGATGCGAATCCTCAAAAAAACAATGTTAAACTCAACATGTAGAGTAAAGTGGAGTCAGACAAGGGAGCCGCTGCTCTGTTTTCTGAGACAAACTTTTTTAACTGTTAAATTCACACAAATTCCCATTGAGGCTTGTGTGAAGAGTTTTAATCTGAACATTTCGCATCCAAACGTCTCTCATTCTCACGTTGTTTGTGTCTCTCACATCCCGCCTCTGAAGGCTTCGACCATCTAAAATGCGCTCCCTTCATTTATCTGCCTCCTAACCGTCCGTCTGTCTGGTCCTCAGCCCGGCGAGACGGACACGGGGACGCCGGACGCCGCTCCGACGGCGTCTCCACGGCAGGCGGAGCCGGCGAGGAGTTCTGCCGGGCAACTGCCGCACATGGTGTCCAGACGAGCGCTGCGGGACTTTGTGGGCCTGGAGAAGTGCGAGAGGGCCACCCGCGACGCCATGCTCAACTTCAGCTTCTACCTGACCATCGGCGACATGGACGAGGCCTTCAAGGCCATCAAGCTCATCAAGAGGTAAGCCGGCGGGCGGTACGTGCGCACGGCCGCGGGGGCGAGGACGGACGTGCAGGACGGCACGTCTGTCCTCGGCCCGCCGGCCGGTGCCACCAGTCGTCCTCGCCATCCCACACACACGGCCGCCGCAGTTCAAAGGCTGTGCCGAGTCCGCAGGGATGGCATTGTTGCTGCAGCCTTGACACTTCTCAGAATTCCCCACAATGCACTGGAGAGGGAGGGTTGCAGCTCATGACTGACAATACAGCAGTGTTGCCATTTTTATTTCATTAATTCTTTTTTTCATTCAAGTGTTTTTTTTTGTTGTTTTTTTTTGCCTTTTCTTCTCAATTCAGATGTGTTAGATACATAGATACATTTAAATGTGTTTTAGCTGAATGAGCACAAGAAAACCAATTTTTCAAACTAACACGATCTATCTAACATCTAATCTTTGTAGGTTTTAGACTGTTGACAAAAAAAGAGTATTTTCATTTTGTCTTATTTATTTAAAAAAGTAAATGATAACATAATTAAAATATACTGTGTATAATTAAAGAAAAAAAAACACCGTCTGATCAAAATCTGGACATCCTAGAGTGGTACATCCAGCAGCCAAAACACTCGTCTTGCTTTTGTATATACACATCTTTTGGGGGGAAAAAAAGAGAAAAGGCCCAGAAAGACAAAAAAAATAAAAAAATAAAAAAATCAGACTCTGGAACCCAGTTAATAACGTTGTCTGAATCAAATTTAGATCCAACAGACCTCGACGCCACAACCTCTGTTTGTTTATGTCAGGACATGAAATAGAAATTTAAACACAGGATGTGATTAAGGACCTTTTCTGTCTGCGCTCAGGGAAGGAACTCTTCACTCTGTATATACGCCACTGTTTCTGTTAGCGCATGGGCGTGTTCTGAGGGGATGTACGTTTCTAAACACACTGTGACACACACACACACACACACACACACACACAGACACACACACAAGAAAAGTACCCATCTTATTCTTGGAATCATTGAATCAGGTCATTATAAGGGTGTGCGTGTGTGTGTGTGTGTGTGTGTTTGTGTTGTGTGATCGCTGATCATGTGTGATCCAGGTCTCACAGTCTGGACCTTGCTGAGGTTTTTACTCCTGCACGTACCCATTTGTGCAAAACAAACCTTCTGCTTCTCGTCTCGTCCGCCGGACATTTCAAAGAATTTAACAGCCTCGATGACAGCTTTACTAAGTTCCTCACCGATGGCTATTTTTACTGCACAGGGTTTTTTTCTTTCTTTCTTTTTTAGATGGTTATTGTGTTCGATTCGCGCATATCACTCGCCACAGGAATACGCGCTTCCTGCGGCTTGCGGTGAACCTGCATCTGCAGGGACTTTTCTCTCCGGCGCACGTCGCTCACTTCACAAAGGTTCACGTACTCATGACCCGCTTTTGACGGCGAGCTCGTCGTAAATCAGAGGTCACGGCGCGCGACTGGAAAACGCAGGGCCCAGACCCAGAGGAGCAGCGCAGCCTTGTCACCAATGTGTAGGTGAGCCGCTTCCTGCGCGGAGCCGACAGAAAGATGGAAGCTGTGCTTATTTTAAACTGATATTTTCAGCATGAAAGCCCCCTCCCCGCCTGCCGGAGGGGACTGTCAGATACAGGGTGGAATGTCTTTATACAGTGCAGTCTGTTGGACTTCCTTTCATTCACGCCGTCCTTGACTGTGGCAGATATGCCGCAGGGTTATCAGCCGATGCAAGTCCCGTCTCACCGTCCTCCGCCGTCGCCGTCGACATGTAGAGGGAGGGAGGTGGAGGAGGGAGGGGATCAACCTGCGGACGTATCGGGAGATGGACCAAGCCTCGCTGACCTTTGTTAGGTCCTTTTAATTGGCCTTGGTACATGTGGCCCGTGTGGCTCGAGTGCAAGTCATTTCTTCCAGTGCACTGATAAATAATGAATCTGGGAGTGTCTCAGGCTTTGGGCTGCACAATGGCTGGGTCATATGGTTGACAGCGCTGCCAGAAATGAGCAGCAGCAACGTTCAAGTAGTAGCATGTTAGCTGTCTTGCCGTTCATCATGCTGCACTTTATAAACTCCCTATTACTGTATAATTGAACTCAAATCCAAGTCAAATTTCCCCTTTAGAATGATACTTTCAGAATTACTTTTAAGAATGATAGTTTTAAAATTCAAAAATGTTAAATCCTTTGATTTTTTACAATTGTTTGTGGAGAATGCCCTCTGACACAGCACAGTGCCCCTGCCTGGTCTCACCTTCTCTCGAGGTTTGGCACATCTGCTCCATGTTTGGCCATACTCTCACCAAAGTTCTTTATATCTGTTATTTATACAATAACAGAATGATGACTGACTTTGCTCAAAAACACTTTGTTTCCCTTTTTACTTCACCAAGCTGAATTCTTTGCAAAAAATAGTATTGTATCACTTTCAGATACAACAACAGATACAACTAGAAAATATATTTATTTTAAGGTTTCTAAAAAAAAGAGAAAAAGAAAAAAAAAAGTTAGCCCTATGTGTGTAAAATCCACAAAGGCCAGCGGGTTCCTGGCAGAAGTACAATATGGTCACAACAATGTTACTGTTAATGTCAGCCTTTTTAATTATACAATTATATTAATTTAAGTATACATCATGTACCACAAGTTAACAGTTTCATACAGAAACATCAATAACAAAATGAACAACTGGATTTCTTTGTGTCATCCTACAATGCAGTACAGAAATGCAGAACATCACCACCAACTGAAATCCAAATCCAGTCCCAAATCCAAAAACATTGTTTAACAGGGAAGTTGAATTTTTGAGGGTTTTTTTCCCTACGAGGAAATAAAACCTAGAGTAAGAATATTCCCGACTGCCTTGTGGGTGGCGCTTGTTTTATTTTTTTCTAAATGGTGCTTTAAATTGGCTGCATTAAAGCAAAGAACATACACAAGTCACATCCCAGATCACACACTTCAATACATTGCACTTATTGTGCGACACACTAATGTCAACATGGTTATTGTTGTTGTCTGATTTTGCTGGTTTATACTTCGATCGGATAAATTACATTTTATCACACACAAATAAGACACACACTAGTTGATGCCTGATAAAAAAAATAAAAAAAAGTGTGCCACCATAGCTGGGAGTTTGTTAGCAAGTCATCGGTTATCTGGTGTTTAACGCCATCACAAGACTTTTGTTGAGTTCATGAAGAGATCAACATTTTTACCCTTTTGTGTGTTCATAATTGGTCGTTTTCATTTAACCAAATCTACTGTTGTTTACTCCATGTGAGCTCACCTGTTTATTTGCAACATACATAATTAGCTTTGATATGTATTATACTTGTAATATCATTTTAAAAGGATGTAAAATATGAGGTATTTTTTGTAATGACGATTTTAAGTATATTGGAGGCCATTTTTTTAAGTGCATATAAAACATTATAAGTCAAGTTCCAGCTTGATCTTCTTCTAAGCAGGTTGAGCCAAATCTCGCAGTCCCACTCCAGACAGTTCCTTAGCTACCTACTGGCTAGCCTAATCGTGAGTAAATGAGAAACTGTGTTAATATGTGTTGTAATGTTTACAGCTGCTTCTTGGAGAAAAAATTGGAACAAAGAACAACTGTATTTTTAGTGCATTTAGCAGCAACTAATTTTAATGTCTCATGTGTTATGCTGTGGAAATATACTTTTATAGTTGTAGTACATGATAGTTCAGTTGCATTGAAACTCCTGGAAAATCCCTCTCTCAGCACACTGGAGGCTCTGAGATAGAACAAGACATCCGTGTTTGATAGTCCTTTGAGTTGTGTGCCTCTGACATCCCATTGGCCAGCGTGGTGCAGTCCCATTGGTTCAACAAGGCGACTCCACATAGTCATTGTCAAGGCGTGGGAAAGGTGACGCCAGTGAGCGGCTGATGAATATAACCTGTGGCGCGAGACAGTCATCGCGGCGGTGTAGAATGTTCCAGATGAGCATGGCCGCCGCCATGGTGGCCAGCAGGCAAGCCGCAATGTCCACGTAGCAGGAGTAGGACAGGTGTGTGTAGGGCCCAATCCTGTAGAAGGTCACCAGCCCGATAACCAGGACAAAACCTGGATGGGAGCACAGAGAAGCAAAAGGTTACATGAGAATATGATATCCACTTTGTTTTTGCCTGATAAGCAGAGAAAAGCAAAACAAAACTTTAGCGTTAGCAGGAGGCTAAACTAACTTAGCTGTAAACAGAGGACTAAATATGCTGTTTTGAATAGTTTTTTCAGGCATCCTGGATTGACATAAAGATAAGAAAAAATCAGACGCAGCACATTAGCTAATGTTAGCTAGTACTGGTCATAGTTTATAATGCTCTTAGATCAGTGTGTTAGCATGCTGAGGCACCTGTAAATGTTGCTGTAAATACATTAATTTGCTGTTGGATTTTTTTGCAGCAAATTGGCATAAAATTCAAAGAATGACTTTATAGTCATCAAGCTGTTGTTGAAAATCCTGTGGTTAACATGAGTGGCTAGAATCTTAGAATGCAGCAGTCAACATACTGTATTAAGCTCATCACTGAATTTCAAGACAGTGGGTCACTTAAACTCAAAAGGCTCAAAGAATTCATTGTTTCCGAAAACAAAGCAAGAAGGAAAGAAACGTTGCACAACAAATTGGAACAAAGACAAAAATAGAGTTCAAGACTATTGATGGAAGGATGAATGTAAGGATGGATGCAGTAATCAGCAAAGCCAGTGCAGGAAAAGTAAACCCCCTGAAGTAGCTGGAAAACACTTTCTTCACTCTGTTTACAAACCCTACATGTCAGATTTAATGCTTCCTTCACAATGTGCAGTAGGTCTGCAGCACTGCAGCCTTTGAGTGGCTTTTTGAAACCCTCTAGTGTTGTTTTTAACCAGTCCAGCAGGAGCTCTTTGTCTCTTTGACTTCGGAAACCTGTTTCCCTCTAGGAAGAACTTCTGAGATTCTGCGATCAAAGTTGTGAATAAAGTGAAAATAGCGGAGCTCAGAAAAAGCCTCTGAGACGTTTTTATCTCCGGGTGTCTTTGATTGGTAAGTCACGCGAGGAGGAAATCCAGCATGTGGAGACGGAGAGCCTCACCCTCAGGTTCCATGCTGTTTCTTTTGTCTGCTTTTCTGTTTAATGGACCTTCCAAACTTGCAGCCTTCATCGTTTACTTCAGGTCCCCTTGAAGGCCTAAATCAGACCTAAACCAGAGCTTTGCAGGTTCATTCTTCTCAATTTATCATTGAGCATTTTTTAACTCTAGAAATCCGGCGACTAAAATAATCTGTGGAAATGTGGACGTTGGTGCTCAAGGATGTGAATCAACAAGTTTCCTGCAATAGTTCCTCTGTATTTCTTTGTCAACCTCCTCAGCCATTGTCCCAACTTCTGATGTGGCCCGAGTGTCGTTGCATCATGCTTAAGAATGCAACTGTTTGCTCAATCTGTCCGTCTTGAACCTGCCAGTTTCCTTATCCAACAACGTGAAAAATCATGTCCGCGTCCAGCCTCCAAGCAGGCCCCGGTCTGTGTGAACCAACTTTTCTGGCATGGATTTATCAATGCGACTTCCTTCCCCTTCTTCCTCTTTCATCCTTCCTTCCTTCCCACAACTCCACGCCCCGAGGTTAATATAATTTGTCGGACGTTTGACATGATCTGTCACGGGAGGGAAAATCTAAACAAGTCTCAAGTGCAGGGCAAGCCTTGGAAACTCGTGTCTCTCTTTTGTTGAGGAAGGTCCAGGTTGTTCTTGAAAGGCAGATAACAATACTCTCAGCGGCCCGCCTGAGCACCTCTGACTAGACCTCATGACGGCTTGAGCCACGGTTCCCCTGGAGGATCTTTGAGTTCCACAGAAGTGATAAAGTGCATTTGTGTGAGACGCCAGAGATCATGGCTTTCACCACGTATACGAGATGTGCCTGGCTGATAAAACAAAAGTCCACGGCCACCTCCCGAGGTGAAATAAACCAATATTGTTTTTTATCAGCTAGGAGCTGCTTGCCAACGCTGCCGAGATTCCGCTGAATGGAACTGGATATTGTTATTCCGAGCAGAGCCTGCAATAACTGAGCGTTTTTTGGCACGTCCAAAAATGAAAACATTCCCGAGAAAAAGTGTGTTGGGTAAAAATATCTCCATTCATTCAGTGTTGAAGCCCATTCACAGCCTCAGGGGGGAACTGTAGCGTAGGAAAATGGCGAAAGGCTTCAGGACTACATGAACTCTGCTGCTGTAGGCTTTTTTTAGTGCTCTTCTGAAGAAGCTTTTTTTTTCGTAGGCTTCTCGTTTACAAATGTTCTTTGATGATATATCACTCTGATAGGTAGTTGTGATAAGCTGTATATATATTTTTTTAAATTTTGTTTGTAAATGGCTACATGGCCATTTATACTGGATAATATTATGTTATTATTATATTATTATTGTATTATCTCAAAGCACAATTTGATTTGAGTTCTCAAAAATATAAAAATATTGCAACATTGTAAATGGCATAATATAACATAATCCTTGAAAGTCTACAAAAAAAATGCACCACAAAGTAAAAATTGTCTCAGGGGTCTATACAGTCATTTATTTATTAATATGTAATATTCTACCAATCTATATTGTCATTTAAGACCATTGAAAATGCTCAAATAATAGTATACTAAAGGCTTTATATGCATTGGATGCAGAAAAAATAAACAACACAGAAATGGTTAAATGTTGAGATCTTTTCACAGTGACAGCAAAGATTTACAGGTTGACCTTGTTGCTTATGATAAGTAATGTTGCTGTCCACTGTACTTTATTGTACTTATTACATATTTTGCATCACCATTAAAACCAATTAGAAAGAGGCCAAACATTTAAGTCCTGGTTTGGTTTGATATTTGATAAACTGTTGATAGCACAACTTACTCAAAGCAGTGCCAATAATTGTAATCTTTTTAAAATGGCATGTTTCACTTCGCCCCAACTTTCAATTACTTTCAGTTCTTTGTTTTGTCTTGGCCAGTGTTTGAAATAGTTGGGTTTTATATTGTTGACCTGTAAAAACAGAAACATTGCTACTGCTGATAAGACTCGATCCTTCACAATTTCTGTTGATAAATATTTCATTATAACGAAAGTTCCAAGTGCAAGCTCTCTTGTTTTCTTTAGTTTTCTTTTGTCTGGTTGAAGAAGCGAAATCCAAAAGAAACCACAGCTGACAAACCACCAACGTGTTCGCTCCGTGTTTGCTGTCAGCAAGTGGGATGGCTCTGACCTCTTGGCAGATATTCTCCGGGGTATTCTGTTTTTGGAACGTCTCATTTTTCCAAGGTAAATTTCATCATCGCATCACTTATTACTCATCTGCCTTGTTGACAGTGCTTGGTCAGTGACTAAAAAAGCTCTTACTATTAAAAGATGGCAAGGAAATAGGTGTGTTCTCCTCAGACTCCGTCACTCTTGCCGCTGCTGAAACCAGCCGTGATTGTCCTACCGCTGTGATTTATGGGATTGGAAATCTGCTTGTTGGGCTTTGTCCCAATTAATTAGACTTATTGAGCTGAGCTTCTGCTGCAGTATAAGAAATTTATCCCAGCCTGCTGTCAAGCAGAACATCCTGTAGTTGAAGAGAACTCTTCAATTAGAGGATGAAAGTCAAGACAATCTACGACCTTCCTCCTGCTGTATTTTATTTACTGCGGCACATTTCATTTCCAAAACACAAAGCCGCCTGCCTCCAGTGTGCACACACAAAACAGTGAGCGTCCCCTGCTCAAGCTGTCTTTACCGTCCACCCTCCCCTCCCTCACTCCTTTCCCTTGTCCAGCTTCGGGGGTTTGCATAACAGGTAGTCACAGACGTTTCCTCGTCCTGAGCAGGGATATCCTGGCGCCTGGCAGTCGCTGCCTGGCTCGCTGCTACTCTGCCTCATGCTTTCTGGACTGGAACTAAATTTAGAGCCAGAGCCGACCCCCCTCCTCCCCCATCAACCCCCACCCTCTGTCCCCCCACCACCCTTTCCTCCACCATGCTGCTCCGCTGCCACCGTGGTTGCCCGTCAGCACCATGTGAGCAAGCACTCGCCTGCAAACACACTTCCCCAGTTGGGGCACTGGGACAGGCCATCCTCACCAGCCCTTAATGTGGCACCGTGTCATTGCAGTGTTTTCGTTACCATGACTCTAATTTCCTAACTGACGTATTTCCTCCGTGTTGGTCCCCTTTGATTATCTTTTTTTTTTTTGTTTGTTTTTTATTCTTTGTCTCTTAGTGCTAAAAAGGGAAAACTCTTTAGTTGCTATAAAGGTTCATTAAAACAGTCCAAATGGCAGAAACCTGTTTGGCTGCACTCATCTACATTTTTCCTTAGTTAGTCCTTGCTTTTGTGTCATGAAATGTTTTGCCACTTGTCCAGGTTCTTTTTGTTTATGGAACCACTAAACAAAGGCTCAGTTGCCTTTTCTTTGTGTCTCCAAACATTAACAGCCTCTTCCTGCAGACGTACACTTGGAGCTTTTTAACAGGCTCTTTATTTAAAGGCCCTGTGTGATGCAAAACCAGCCTGACCAGTGTTCTCTTACAATGAAGTGATTCTTCAATCTGCAATTGAACGCATCAGGAAGGCAAAAGGTTCTTCCTGTCCTCCTTTTGCTCACTCCAAAGTGTGTTGAAACACGCAGTTCTGAAACGTGGCTCTTTGTGATGTCACAAAGGGCACCAGTAACTTGCAGATACCTCAGACAGGCATTTGTTACGTTGTTTTTCTGCTTTAGAAAAACATGCAATGTCCAACAAAGCACCAGTTTTAACTAGAAGATGAAACCCAGCGTTAAAAGACTGAAAAACACATGAATGTTTTAGGTTTTTGTGTGATGAATAATCCGAGGCTGCTCCATCTGAGCCCAGGATGAACAATGAATCTTAGGACAGGTAGTACAGAGGACCTTCAGTGACAGTCACAGGGTTAGATGCTGCTGCCACCTGTTCCACAGAAGTGTCCAACACAGAACATGCAGACTGGGTACGAGTGCTCAATACTCACTGGCTAGCTGGAAGAGCGCCGCGATGGCCTCCTCCCACCACTGGGAATCTCGTGTGATGAAAGGCAGCTCCACCAGGCCGAGGAGGAAGATCAGCTGACCAGCAGTCAGGGCCACCGTCGCCATCAGGTTGCACGCCCGCATCATGTCAAACTGCACTTTGGGGGACCAGAAGCAAAGCAAGGGTGTCAGATTTTTTTTTTGGTCTGCACTGCAAACTGAATGCATTCGTCAAGCGTGCATGATCCACGTCGCAGTTGTGCCCTGCAGCATCTCTGCCCAGTTTTGGTAGGCAGCGCTGCCCTTTGTGCCAAGTTAAACCGGCCAATAGGACGGCAGCTTTCCACTCACTTGTTCTTGAATGAAATTTTCTCAATGGAGTTTAATTCAGCTGGGAATGATAAGCCTGGTGCACGGCAGACTGGGATGCTGCGCACAGCTGTCCAGAAATACGTGCAGACTTTTAAACGAAATATATCAAAACATATTACATTATTTTTGTGATTTGTCAGAATGCTTAAAATTAAGAAATGAGAATATTATTTTTTTTTAGCCGTAAATATCAGTGTTTAGCTGAGAGTGTTCACATCTAGTTTTTACATTTATAAAAAACAAAAACAAACTTGCAACCTTTAGTATGACTAAATCCGTGACACAACTAATAACAAATAACCGTCAACATGTTGCAGATGGGATGATAAATTAGTAAGTAGCACATTTTTATTCTGTTGCGCTTGACACCTTAACGACAAAAACCAAGCAAACCAGTGACACTTACATTTGACGGTGCTGCGTGACTCCTGGTAGCCTGCGTACTCGGAGCCCCATCCCAGGCTTTCGCAGTGCCTGTGCGGCCCCTGCACCTTCCTCCCGGCGGGGAGCTCATCCCGGGCCCTCTCGCCGCCCGCCGGGCACATCCTCCACAGCCCCACGCTGCGCTTGCGCCCGTCCTCCAGCGCCTGCAGGACCCAGCTGGGGGTGAACGCCGCCACGTTGTTGAGGACCAGCGACAGCAGGGCCACCACCACCGCCGCCGCCACCAGCCTCTGCACGGCCCTGCGACGGCCGAGCCCCGCCACCTCGCCTCCTCCCTCAGGACCGCCGTCGGCGTCCTGCCCGCCGCTGCTTGGCCTCTCCTCCGGCCCGCCGGCACCGGCGGCGCTCCTGGCCACCGCCTCCTCCAGCTGTTGGCAAATGCTGTCCCAGCCTTGGACGGAGGTGGAAGCCTCGCCGGCGCTCTTTTGGCTACTTTTGACTTGAGCTAAAGAACGTCTCCATTCATCCTCGGCGAGGGGGGGCTGCCATGGAAGCAGACCCTCAGCCCTCCTCCTCGGACTGCACGGCGGGTGTACCGGGGTTAATCCAGGTGGCACCTTGGTCCATTCCACTGGCTACGGCTGGCTGCAGCTCCACTCTTTCCCTTTTTTCGAATCCGAAAAATTCCTTTTCTAATCCTCGCTCCTTCGCTGCGCTGCTTCACTCTGTCTCTCTCTGTGTTTGCTCGCTCTCTCTTTTGCTTGTCCCTGCTTCTTCTTTCCGTCGCCTTTTTCTTCTGCCTCCTCACGTTTCCCTCGATGCAAAAGAATTTGCCTCTGCAACCAGAGACTTTTGAGGCCACCTCCTTCTGCAAACGCGCCTCTCCTCTCTTTGCCTCTCTCGCAGCTTTTCTCAGAAATCTGGAGGTCAGAGTTGAAGTGCGTGGAGGAGGGTTCGCTGCCGACCACAGTCTGAGACACGCCGCTGTAGCAGGCGTCAGGGCAGACAGCTCTATCTCTCTCTCTCTATCTCTCTCTCTCTCTCTCTCTCTCTCTCTCTCTCTCCGTCTCTCTCTCTCTCTCTCTCTCTCTCCCTCCCTGTAGTTCAAGCAAATATGTGTGTGTGTGTGTGTTGGCGTGCTTTTGTGAGAAAATGTCCAGCCGACCCCCCTCTTAGACGTCACTGTTGTGTATTCTTTTGTCTGGAGCCTGCGGGGCGTTCGCCAAAGTCCTCTCTCCCGTATGCAACAAACATTTTGGCCAGCAACAGGATGTGTTTCCTGAGAGGAAAAGAGGATGGGAAGAGGGGCCAAATGTAGACCTGTTCCTTCGCTTGTCTTTCCTTTTTAGGCTCTCTAGATCTCACCGCTGCGTGTGTGCACAAAGCCCTGGTTTCTCAGAACGTTTCACAGGGTCTCGCGTTGCGTTTTTTCAGGCCACTCTGCGCAGCATGATTTTGGAAACTGGTTTTCTCGTCGCCCTGCCTCGGTTCCCAGTCTTATAGCAGGGCCTCTAAAGATTTGGGGTATTTCCTGTTGCTTAACTTTAATAAACGCACAACATCTGTATCAGCCAAAGAGACGAACGGCGGACGAGCGGCGGTGGGGGGGATGCAAATAGACTCCAGATGGCTGTGGAATTCAATGTTTTGGGAGTGAAGCAAAAGAAAGAAGTGGGTAGAGGCACCGATCACGTCAGCAGTGTGGAGTGGAAACCCCAAAAGAATCAACTGAAAACCCAGTCTGACATTTTTAATCAAACATGAATTCCGACAAAAATGTTGGCAGTAAACAGTTTACAGTGTGAAAACAGAGATTACAGTAAAACTGGGATATTACCAATAAAAGTTCTTTGCATGTTGTAGTACAGCTAGTCACATTTTTATTCATAACATTAAAGCCATCACCTCTTTTAACCCTCCCTCCAGGAAAAGTTCACTCACTTCCACCTTCCACCTTCAATCATTTTATTGTGTTGAATAATAAAATACCAGTGCAGTGAGCAACACGTTGACCTTTGCGGGCACGTCGCTTGTCCCCCTCTCCCTGCAGCAAAGCAGTGTGGGAAAACATGGCACGGATGTGTGTGAAAACCCGCCGCCTGGATGTGGCACGCGTGTGCCTCGGGAATATGGGAAATGCCAGGGCAGCAAAAGCACTGAAGGAGGCGGAGGGAGAGCCCGAGCCGGAGGCCCAAGTAGCAATGCTGGCCGTTCAGCTGGGCATGCTGGTGAGACTCAGACACCATCGGACACTGTGGACATGTGTTGGTTTCTGCATGGCTTTTTGTTTCTGATTTAAATGCCCAGTATGTGACATTCAAAATTAAATTAAATTAAATTAAATTAAATTAGATAGATAGATGCTTGAGTGTTTTGAGCTGATGAAACAACACAAACAACAGTTGTACTTGTGTTTGCTCATGAAAAGCATTTCATATTTCCATACAGAGCAAGGAGGTGATCTTATTGTGCCGCCATGATTCTACAGTAAACATGGATCAACTTGCACTTGTCTTGACTTTACCTCAGTTTTACAGATCAGGCGGACACGAGATCTTGAGGCACTGAAGAATACAATAATTATCACCTTAAAGATCAGAATTCTGTGATTAGAATTCAGTAGTCCTGCCAGTCTGGTTGCAAATGATTCTTCTTCTGAAGCTATTATGACAGAGTTGCCATGGCAATGTATAATCTTTTACAGGTGTACTTTGTTTGCTATATGCTTATCTACCACTAGATGGTACTAAATCTTACACACTGAGCCTTTAAGATGTACTTCATCGACATTTTTTTAAAGGTTGCCTTGAATTTGGAAATATGATTCATATAACAGAGGTAAAAACTATTTCTACAGTCTGTGTTTTGTTCTTAAGTGTCACTGCCTTTCGTTTTCTTGTATACGACCTCTTGCGTGTTTGAGCACCACCCCTCACACAGGGACCTCGGGACTTTCCAAAAACCAAAGGCATCAGCCTCTCTGTCCCGTTTCCTGTCTTCCAACAGGAAGATGCAGAGAAGTTGTACAAGGGCTGTAAGCGCTACGACCTGCTCAACAACTTCTACCAGGCCTCTGGACAGTGGCAGCAGGCCCTGGAGACGGCAGAGAGCCGCGACCGCATCCATCTGCGCACCACCTACTACAATTACGCCAAGTACCTGGAGTCCATGGGTGAAAAGACTCACGCCCTCACATAGTAAGACAGACGCTAGTAGTGTAGGACAAGTTTGTGGGGCAAAGTTGACGTTATAGCACAGTTTGACACTCAGCTTGTCTTGTTGCAGCTATGAGAATTCAGACACGCACAGGGTTGAGGTGCCCAGGATGCTCCAAGATGACACAAAGTCCCTAGAAATCTATGTGAACAAGATGAAAGACAAGTATGTGGAGCCGCATTTATTACCATACTCTTATGTTCAACAACGTACAAGTTTAATTTGTAAGTGTCACACATTTCCTTTTTTTTTTTTTTTTTAAATCCAGGAACATCTACAAATGGTGGGCCCAGTACCTGGAGAGCCAGTCAGACATGGATTCAGCGCTGCATTTCTACGAGCGTGCCCAGGATTACCTGTCACTGGTTCGAGTCCACTGCTACATGGGGAACATTGACAAGGTAACAAACTGCTAAAAGTGCTTTTATTTTCTTCTACATTGTCCACTATACAGCTCAAACTGTGAGTTTTCTGACCAAACAAACCTTGTTTATTGTCGGTCGTAGACCACCAAAATGTATTTATTAAAACACGCTGTAAAAGGGCCACTTTAAAAACCAGAGGTCCCCGCGGACCTACCTGGCTGACACTGAGGGGTCTCGTATTTCTCATGTGGGGCATCTGGATAGAATTAAACAGAAAATAACTGAATCCCTACTTTGCTTTGGACACTTCGAACCTCCTTCAAGAAGGAGACACTGAAAATGTATTGCACGTTCATGTCATACTTTTTACCCTGAAATGTACATACAGTTTTAATACCACAAAACCCAGTCAATGAATTACTCATTAGCACTGATTATCTGTTGTTGCGTTTGTGTGACGGCAGGCGTCTGAGATCGCCAACGACACGGGTGACAGGGCGGCGTCCTACCACCTGGCCAGGCACTACGAGGGCCACGATGACATCAAGCAGGCCGTGCACTTCTACACACGGGCGCAGGCCTACAACAACGCCATTCGCCTCTGCAAGGTAAAGCTCTCAGTCACTGCACTGACTTGTTTACTGGGTTACAATCCCCCCTCCCCGACAGAAAATAATGTTTTCATTCGTTTTTGGATTTAGTAGCGTGTTTTGGTAAGAAATCAGGTCGTAAACAACATTAGTGAGATCTACATTCTGCCGATGCTACTGCTACTGACCTCCGACAATGTAAATTGAAGTGCTTGTTATTCCGTCTCAGTCCAGTGCATCCCTTACATTGCTTGACAGGAGAACAGCCTGGATGACCAGCTGATGAACTTGGCTCTGCTCAGTAACCCGGAGGACATGATGGAAGCTGCCTGCTACTACGAGGAGAAGGGAACCCACATGGACAGAGCGGTGGCGCTCTTCCACAAGGTAGCTCACCGGCTGCGACCTTCCAGCAAGCAACAAGCTGCCTCCAGTTCCATACGTTCAAAACCATTCCAGAAGGGGGCGACGTTGCATCATGTATGCCTTTTCCCCTCCTCCCCTCTAGGCTGGCTACTTTTCCAAAGCCCTGGAGCTGGCCTTTGCCACCCAGCAATTTGCTGCTCTCCAGCTGATTGCTGAGGACCTGAATGAAAACTCCGACCCCGCCCTCCTGGCACGCTGCTCTGACTTCTTCATCACCCACTCCCAGTACGATAAGGCTGTGGAGTTACTGGTGGCAGCCAAAAAGGTATTTTGTTGTCGGCAGCACTGCAAAATATCACATCCTGCAGGTGCTCTCATGTGTTTCTGCTTTGTTTTTTTTTCTGTGTGCTGTTCATGAACAAAGTACCATCAAGCGCTGGAGCTGTGCGTCACCCAGAACCTGACCATCACAGAGGGCCTGGCGGACAGAATGACCGTCACGGATTCAAAGGATTTGTCTGAACAGGCCAGGAAGGAGCTGCTGGAGAGCATCGCCGACTGCTGCATGCGTCAGGGCAACTATCACCTGGCCACCAAGAAATACACGCAGGCGGGAAACAAAGCCAAGGTAGTGCCAGTCTAATGCCAGCACGCAGGCAAAACTGCATCAAGACCAGCGTCATTTATCTGTGTTCTGCACGGTCTTCCTCCTCTTCCTCAGGCCATGAGGGCGCTGCTCAAATCGGGCGACACGGAGAAAATCATCTTCTTTGCCAACGTCTCTCGTCAGAAGGAGCTTTTCATCATGGCGGCCAACTACCTGCAGTCGCTAGACTGGCAGAAGAACCCCGAGATCCTCAAGACCATCATCGGCTTCTACACCAAAGGCAGGGCGCCAGAGCTGCTGGCTGGCTTCTATGAAGTCTGCGCTCAGGTACACGACACATGGGTTCCCGTCACTTTGTTAAATAATGCCGATGGTAATGAATAATGCTGATGGAACTGGATTGGATGCTTCTTCATTTTGGGCTGTGGGTATAAAACAGAACAAACAGCAAAACGGGTTGTAAAGAGAGAATATTTCTTCATCAGAGGTTTTTCTCACTTGTAGAATTTAAAGATGGAAGTGATCCTTGCCACATGTACCTATTTGTAATCCAGGAAAGTTTTTCTTGGAGAAAGTTATTTTAGAACGATCCTTTAATGTAGTACGTCTGCTAATGTACAAAGTGTCCTCCTCATTGTCGTTGTTTAGGTGGAGATTGACGATTACCAGAACTACGAAAAAGCCCTGGACGCTCTGTCCGAGGCGTTCAAGTGCATCTCAAAGGCAAAAGATTCTACTTCTGCCAAACAAGAAGCGAGACTGGCTGACCTGCAGCACAAAATCACCCTCATCAAGAAGTTTGTCCAAGCTCGCAGGTAAACAGCGCAAATCACACTTTTGTTGTGTTCTGTTTCTGAATGAATCCTGTCAGTTGCCTTGGAAGAGAGTCTGAGTCTTTACTCCCCCCTCCTCCTCCTGCAGGCTGTATGCTGAGGATGCAGGTGAGGCCGTGCGGCTGTGTGAGGCCTTACTGGACGAGCCAGAGTTGGACCCTGCTGTCAGGATTGGAGATGCATACGGCTTCGTGGTGGAACACCACTGCCAGCAAGGCAACTTCCAAGTGGTAAACACTGTTTTCATTTTTAAAAAATAAAAAAGTCACTCAACCGGAAGTTAGAAGGAAGTGGTGATGTCTGGTCGGACTTGTGTTTTTTTTATCATTATTATTATGATTATTGGTGTTTGTTCGTCTTTGTTCAGGCCTACCGTAAACTCGAGGAGCTCCAGAAGCTTCTGCCTGCTCAGAACATCAGGTACTACATCAGCCAAGCCAGCCTGGAGGCCTTGCAGAGAGAGATGGGTGTGCCCATACATCGCCAGGACAACAGGCTGGGTGGGAAGGAGGAGGATGAAGTGGAGGAGGACCTCAGTGTATCTTAAAACAATCTCACTCACTTTTTTACAGCAATATTTATATTTTTGCACACATTTGCCTGGTTAATTAATGATTAACAGCATTTTTATTGAAAAGACTGTCCAGTTGGTACGGCATTGTGGTCTGTGTCAGATTTATGGCTGAGGCCTGGTCCATGTGTACATGAGGATGACAAAAAAGGCAGTTGTTTATAGTTTTTTTTGTTTGTTTTTTAGTCCTCCTCTTTTAAAAAAAAAAAAAAAAAGTCCCAGTACATATGGACAGTATTCCAAAAATAATCCCGTCCACTTCCGCTCTATGTGTCGGCTGTTGATGTCACATGCATGCTAAACCAAGGAGTAGCGCTGTATGCACTAAGCATAAGGACACATTGGTCAGTTAGAAACATGGCGTGTCATGAGTGAACTGACAGTGAAGTTTGTGGTTTGGTGTTGACACAGAACATTGTGAGTTGACTCTTCTGAGCTCCTTTACCTCTGTTTTTGTCACCCTAAGAACCTGTTGGCGTGTGAATGCAATCGAAAAGTCTGTTTGTAAAAATGAAATATCTGCATGTGTGCTACAGACAATTTAAAGTTGCTCGTCATCCTGACCCGCTTATTTTTGGACTGCGGGAGGACGGCAGAGCATCTGGGCAGAACTGTGAGGTACTCAGAACCGACAAACATAAAGGGATAGTTCAGCGTTTTAGCCGTGATCCCCATAGTCATGTGAGTATTTGCAGTCCGTTTTCTGACGGGGACATTCAGCACGCTAATGAAAGGCAATATACCTATCTACCCATGACTATAGGGATTATAGCAGTAGGCCAATTTGCTAAAAGTTTAAAAAAAATATTGAACTATCCCTTTAAGCAGTCATCAACCTGCTACAGCAATACAAGCTCAGAAACATAAACTCATTAGGGTGAGAAAAGGTCCAAATTAAAAAGAAAAATATTAATTTGACCGGTGAGATATGAAGATATTCGTGTTAATTCTGAATGTGGAGGCTGTACGTGTCTGAGGTCCCAAAAAGTACATTTTCAGAAGGGCTACGTCTTAAAACTCTTCTTCCTGTTTGTCAGAGATTGATTTTCAGATCTAATTTTATGCTTTACGATTCCAACACTTTTGTACAGACGACCTTTTTGTATTGAGTGGGTCTCATGATGAATTGTGTATGTTTCCTCTCAGTGTCAAAAAGCATTTTGCAGCTATTTTTGATAATGTATCGATTTCTATTTAGGAAAGAATATGATGTTTAACTTTATGTCTTAAAGTTCAGATAATAAAAAAAAATATTTTTAAGACTGCGTGGCCTCATATGTCATTTCCTGTACTTTGCTGAAATAATCATGGAGAGGAAGAGTATGTCCAACAGGCGGCGCTATTGTACCATTTGAAATGGAGTCATGTTTTGCAAGCTGGGAAATAATTTTTTATGATTATGTAGCAATGGTTAATTTTATAAACTTGTCTTTATATTAGCTGGATTGTTTTTTAATAGTTGAAAAGTCAAGACATCAGCCTTTTTCTTAAAACGCAATGGTTATGCTGCACTGAAGATAGACTTTCAGTAGCCTGATACCAAATAATGCACACGCACACGCACTCCGGTATCTGTGTAGCTCACCCACGGCAACGTCATGTTGTTGGATACAGTGACAGTGAGTTTCAGGCAGCTGTGTGTTTACAGTGAACAGCGATGGATGCAGAACATCCCGGGCAGGCTTCTAGAGGACATGAGGAGCAACTCCAGGCTCTCACGCGAGAAAATGTAAGTTTGAAAACGAAACCACCTGACGTTCACTACTCAGTCAGGAAAAAATACATCCGTGGGCTTATTTCAGCTGCAGCTATGCGAGGAGACTGAACGCCTGCTTGCCAAGGTGAGCTACCTGGAGAGGAGAGTGGAGCACCTGGCCACCTCCAGTGCCGAGCTCTCCTCCAGGCTGGTCCGCAGCGAAGAGGACAAACTGAAGGTACAGCTCAGGGACTGTTGATGAAAGGCCCATTTTGCCAGCATTTAAAGATCCAGATTTTCCATCCTGGACTGCAGTGGAGCAGCAATGCACCTGGAATTAGCCATTAATGTTCTGGAGCGGAAGAAAATGTCTGGTTTAGCTCTCTGTTTTCAGCCTTCAGCAAAAATGATCATTTTTGCTTCCTGCTATGGCTGTAGGATTTGATCTTCAATCAGAATAGTCTTTGAACAAGCACTTGAGTCTATTGTCTAATCTGGGAGAGGTGCCCACTGTGACATGAAGGGTGCATTTGGCCAATTTATTTTTGCATTCATTTTCTTAATGTGGCCCCGTTACGACCAGTTCCAGATCTCATTAAAAAAAAAAATAATAAATTTGGTGGTCTACGTCCAACAATAAATAAAGTTTTATTTGGTCAAAAACCCCTACTTTGAGCTGCACATGCCTCACAAAACAAGTCTTTCTCTCACTGAAGAGCCTCTTTCATTTCATTGACATGTTCACTCCCGATGTTTCTAGTATGGAACCACTCGAATTGTCTTTCATTTCCGCATGTCTTAGATGGCCAAAGAGCTTGTGGAGGAGAAACTTGAGATGAGCAGGATGACAGAGCACCTAGGAGAGCAGATGTTTGAGCTGAAAAACAAGGTGATTTCCAAGAAGAGCGTGGAAAAGATGCGCTTTTCCCATCTTAAACACTAATCAAAGCCTTTTGATTGGGACCAAATGTGAACGACGACAGTTCCAATTGATGTGTCTTCTGATTAACAGTGTGGTTTCCAAACCATTTAAGCCCTCATGTGCTCCATTTTTAACTTTCCCTTTGATAGATTTTAAATCAAGACAGCGCAGTAGCACAGCTGGAGGCGGAGCGGCACAAGCTGCTGAGGGACCTCCAGTCCACCACGGCTCGCCTGAAGGCGGATGACAACCGAGGCCTGGCGGAGGAGAACGCGGCGCTGAGGGAGAACTACCAGGCGCTGGCCGAGGCCCACGGCAAAGAGCTGGCTCAGAGCGAGGAGCTGAGGGCAGAGCTGCTGGCTCTGGCTGGGGCGCAGGACGACCTGCGCAGGCAGGTGGAGGAGCAGCAGCAGAGCGTCGTGACCAGCAGCCGGGACCTGCACTGTGAGCTGGACAGGGTTCGAGACCTGATCGGCCGCCTGTCACAGGATAGAGTCAAGGTGGGACGGAGCACTGGCCTCACTGCTTAGTGACGCAGGAGAACCAGGCAGGAAAGAGGGTTTATAGTTTAGTTCCCCTTCCACAGTATTTCCTGCAGCAGCTTGGTCGAGGTCCACTAGTGTTGCTTTAACAGATGCCATACAAAAAATGCCTCATATTATCTAAACTTTACTTGACCAGCGTTTTCTCACTGACAAAACTGCCAATCACAGGGTTTCTTGCCTAAATAGAATCATATTTATCATTTCTAAACTTCACAGATGAATCGATGCCCCATCAGTATGAAAATCTTCCAGTCTTTAATTCTTGGCCACTTTAAACAGCTTCATTGGAAAATAACAAAAGAAAAAAAAAAAAAAAAAATCTCTGTACACCAACATCACACACATTTGCTCTAATAATTTTTAACAAACTAGGATACTATTTTTTTTTTACAGTACATCTTGAAAGGTCCAGTAATATGCAGGATTACTTTACCAGCGTTCTCCAGCAACAATCTGTGTCTATGACCCTCTAAGAAAAAACATATTTTGCTTGCTTCTTTTGTTTGCTCTGCTTTTCAGAAAATGTGTTTTTAAATCACCCAGGTATGAAAATCTGCAATTTGTGATGTCATAAAGGGCAGGGAGAGCTCGCATACCGTTCTGCTCTCTGAGATCCAGTCAGGACTGCCTTGTTTCTGTTTCTAATAGAAAAAAGAGCACAAATCTGATGTTTTCTGGAGATTTATGAGCGAAAGTATTTTTTCTTTATTTTCTCAACATTTAATCGTGTCGCTGCCCCACTGGAGTCCAAGATGAAACATGAAGTTCAGGAAATGGGCATCATATGGTCCTTTTAATGATTAAATTGTCTAATATGTGCAAGAAAACCAAACCCAGCTGAAATGTGGGATCAAAATTAAACTTTTCAGTTCAAAAGTAAAATTAGAGGCTTAATAACTAGCATAATAATAATAATAATAATAATAATAATAAACTTTTATTTGTACAGCGCTAAATCACAACCAATGGCGTCTCAAAGCGCTTTATACAATCAGAGAGAACCAACCGGGCTCCCGGAGCAAGCAAGATGCGACAGTGGCTGGGAAAAACTCCCCTGTGGGAAGAAACCTAGGGCAGAACCAGAGGGCCATCATCTGCCTATGAGTAGTTGGGGTGAAGTAGAAAGATAGAGGGGAGACAGAGAAAGAGAGAAAGGAGCAGAGTGAGCCAGGGTGGCAGACAGGACAGAGTGAAAAACAGATACACCAACCAGGCAAAACGGATATAAACACAAAGAATAGGAAATAATTCAAGGCTGCTGTCCGCGTGGGCTGTAAGTGTCCATGCTTTGGAAGGCAAGAGCCTAGCTCGATGGACAATCTGCTGATAGGACAAGTCCAGGTCCTCAGCGTGGTGGTGGGATGAAGCGATGACACCAAGACCCCCAGGACAGCACAATCCAGCTCCTGGCGCAGTGGTCATCACCTGCCGGGGACACAGAGACTGCGGCAGTATCATAAATATTGAACATACTGTACAAAGCATAATGAGAGCTAGTTTGGACAGAGTAGGCGGAGTCAAAGATAAGGCAAAGCATAACCTTTTCTTGTCCATGTTTGTCACCCACACACAGAAAGTTACTGCACCTATTTGTGTTTCCATGTTGTTTGTTGTTTGTTTAGTCTCCCAAAAACTTTGATGCAGGCTAGAAAGCCATAATAAACGGTTTTCGGTTCAAGAAGAATTGAAATTTCACTTTGACACAGAACTGGCACTTTGACGCAATGATAAGACAGTTTTCCAGTGAGCTGTATGTCAATAACATGACGCAACGGCTAACAAAGACCAGAGACTTTAATAGTCAGGACGTTACTGTGTTCACAGCCTGAGGATCTGGCCACTCTGGCTGAGGAGCACAGAACTATGGAGAAAACTGTAAGTGTGTTTGTACGGAGCTCATATTCCACTGCGGTAAAAAGTGTATTTCATCCCTGTGCGTCGGCGTTTTCTTTCCGTGTAGCTGCTCGGAAATCAAGACCAGATCAAAGACACGCTGGCGAAGATGAAGAGCAGCTACGAGGATCAGCGGAGGGAACTGGAGGAGAGAGTGTGAGGCCCAGCTCGTCTTTGCAACCCCGAATGTTCTTAATAATCAGGCGTGATGATCCTCCAGTTGTCAGCCAAAGCATTTCCCTGCATTTCCCCGAATTCATCTGCTCTTTTGTTGTTGTTGCTGTTGTGGGGCTGCGGCTGCATTTGCTCTTGCGTGTGATGTGGTCTCTCTGCTCGTTCCTCTGATGTGGCTCCGTTTGGATTTCCATCGCTTCCTTCTTGTGGTGGGGCCCTGTGACGGGTCATCAGAGTGGCGATGGATGACGAGCAGCAGGAGAAGCAGAGGGCCCTGCACAAACGCCAGCAGGAAGTAACGGGGAAGAGTGCGGTGAGCCAGAGGACATCTGGATGGGATTGGGGCTATTTTTAGAGGCGGGATACAGTTTCTTGTTGAGATATGCTAAAAAAAAAAAAAAGAATTAAGATCAGCCTTGTGCGTGTGAAGTTTTATTTATTTTATTGATCTGCATTCAAAGGCCCTGACGTGCTCTCCGAGCCTGGTGAGGGAGGTGGAAGCCGAGAACTCAGCACTGCAGCTTCGACTGAAGAGGCTGAATGAGGAGTTTCGAACAAGGCTGGTGTGCTACATACAGGACTTGGCTGTGAGTGTGCAGCGCTCACTCTAGCACACACCTGCATCATCAAAAACAATATTACAATATCATGTATTCATCACAATATAAACTTTATTTAGCTTTCATTTTGATCTATATTAACCAGTGCAGCAGGCTGGCTGACTGTTGCAAGCCACTCTGATGCAGTTCTCCATGCAAAAGGGGCCCCAAAGAAGTAACTAAGGAACCTTTCAGATTTTTTTTTCTGTGTGGATTTCTGATTTGAATGAGCCGTATAATTCTCGAGATTAAAAAGCACTGCAGCACTTCATTTTACGTACATTTATTCCAGAACAAGAGTGGGCAAACTTTTTGACTGGTGGGGCCACAGTGTGTTCTAAAATGTGACAGAGGGGCCGGAGCAGGAGCAGATGGATGGAGTGTTTTGGTGGTGCACCTCATAGAAGAAAAAAATCTATCATGGGATGAGAAGAAAACATGTGCTTTAATGTCAATGAATGAATGAACAGAAGTGTTGTAAATAAACAACAAGTAAATATGAGTCTTTGAAGCCCCACAGTTTTCAGCTCTTTAGTGAAATGACTCTTTAAACACTGAAAAAGTGATGAAATGCAGCTATTTTATTTATTATTTACTATTAATATGATTTTTTTCAAGTTCGGCGGGCCAGAGTAGAAGGCTAAACGGGCCACATGTGGCCCCTGGGCCGTAGTTTGCCCATGCCTGTTCGAGAATATATCTCAGTGGGGGGGCAAAAAATGAAAGAATGAAAGAATGCATTTTTGGGGGATGCAGCTGATGAGGCACTGAATGAAACCCTAACAGTCACCGCGGGGCGGTCGCCTCTGTCTGAATGTTGTCCATTCAGGAGTACATTGATGGACTTGGCGAGGGGAGAGTTGCTCCACAGTCGTCGAGGTTGAGGGAATTCGTAGACGGGATGCTGCAGGATGTGCGCTCGTCCTACAGAGTGAGGGAGGAGCAGCTGGCCGCCGCCGTTCGCTCCTACAAGAAGAGTCTTCAGAGGGTGACGGAGACGCACCAGGCGCTCCTCACTGCGTACAGGTGTGACCTCTGTATGCATGAGCACTGTGCCCAGGTGTCACGCTTTCTTTCTCCAGACTGTTGCTCCAAACATCTTCCACCTTCTTCGTCTCTGCTCCTCTCTGTTCCTCTTGGCTCCCTCTCACTCGCACGCACATGTATTCAGTTTTGCTGCAGCTAACCCTGATGTGTCCTCATCTGCAGACTACAGAGGGAGCTGATCCTGGCCAACCCAGCCAGTGGCCTCGACCCCGGGCCTCCAGAAACCCACTTCAGCCTGGAGCCGCCTGAGGGCGCAGAGGCAGCCGTGGAGGATCTTCAGCAGCTCGGCCGGGGCGAAGCCAGACTGAGGGCAGAGAGGGTCTCTTGTTTTGTTTTGTCTGATCGGCGCTTGTGTTTGGTCTGCGGGGGGATTCCTGTCTCTGTCCCGCATCCAGGGTTTGTTTCGTCGAGCAAGTCAACCAGAATAATGGCTTCAAAGTTGGTGTCCCGCGGCAAGAAAGTGCTGCAGCGTGCCAGGACAAACAGCCATCCTGTTGAGGGGAGACTGGTCACTGTTGGCAGTTTGTTTTCTCTTTGACTAGTGAAACACCCTCTTTGATTATTGTTATTTTTTGGAGCATTTCAGATTTAAAGGCTCAGTATGCACGAGAAGTTATTTGCAAACAAAATAATAACAGTTTCTTTATCCTGCGTGGTGTTACACCCCTGGTCGAGTTGTCATTTTAGCTTCTGCCATCAAACTGCCAACTGCAGAGCGACTGAAAAATTAATGAACCACCGTGTGGAAATATGTAGACTCTGCTGTTCTGAAGGTGATGTTGATAAGATGTGAACATTGCTGTCAAACCTAATTTTGTTGTGCGACGATTAGCACTAAATAATAGTGTACTTATTTTATCAAAACACTACTCAGACATAATCTATCTGTTAGTTTATCTTTTACACTGTCTGATGATGTCACTTCCTTGTCTCCTTTTTTGCCTTTTTTCCAGGTAGCTGCCTTCCAATCGCCTCCAAAAAATGTGAGTATGAGGTTGTTGCTTGACAAATGATAAATGTGTCCAGCTGTGGATTTCCTCATAAAAAAACTGAGATCTGCCACTTTATTAGGCCCGCAAACCCGTGGCAAACATGCGAGGAATCCAGGCTGGATGTGAGGAGACAGCTGAGGGAGAGAACCCACTCTGCACTGGTAAACATTTAAACACTTGATCACATCCCCCCCCCCCCCACACACACACACACACACACCCACACACCCATCACGCACGCAGCTCATATTTGTTGTTAACTTTTGGCTGAAAGACCGTCGGATGATTGAAAGGTTCCGTGTCTCGGCACAGGACTCCTTGAAGAGGTGGCAGGTTCTCCTCCTCACCACGGCAACAGCTGCTGAGACGGAGCAAACTTCTGGGCAGGTGAGCAAGTCACATGATCTGCACCTAGTGGGCTGTTCCATTTAGCTTCAAGACCGTCTGTGGGTATCTGTCTCTGCAGACGTCAGCAAGGACACAAACTCAACAAAGGGAAATTGTCCAGTGGATTTTCATGCGCAGAGTGCAAGTGGCTTTCAGGTTTTAGTTCAGTTGTGTTTAGCTGGATTTTAATTAGTGCTTTATATTTACACTCACTGGCCTATGAGCACTTGATGCACTGCGTGTTCAGAAATGCTATCCTGCAGGTCTTGGTTGGAACAGTTGGTCATTTTAGTTCCTGTTATCTTTCAATAGTTTTCAACCACTCTGCCAATTCTGACCTTTGACCCCTGACAACAAGACTTATTTTCTCCCTCACTAAACTGACTCTCACTTGATATTTTCTCTTTTTGGGACCATTCTATGTCAACCTTGGAGATTATTGTGATGTGGTAAAAAAATAAATAAAAATAAAAAAAATCTCTGTAGATCAGCCGCAGGTTGTGAGAGAATCAGACCTGCAGCCCATCTGGCACCAACAACCATGTTCACCACCTTCAGTGTCACTTCAGATCTCTTTCTTCCTTATTCTCGTGCTAAGTCATCTTTACCACGGCTACATGACTAAATACATTGAGTTGCTTTGATTGATTACTTGTTTGCTTTAACAAAACAACCAAACATTATTTTTCAGTGTTCAGTGAGCGTATGTTGGTATAGTCATGCATGAAATAGCTGGTTTTATCAAAACAAATACACAGTATTTTGGTGTTTCCTCCCTGATGTCTGATGTTTGTTTTCAATTCACTACATATGTAAAAAAACAAAACAAAAAAAACAGCCTTTCCAGTTAAATAGGAAATATGTGTGTTTAAAATGCCAAAAATAAAAAAAGAGAAACCCAGATGATGCTCAAACACGGTCGCCTGGTGGCGCTGCCCTGGCTGCTGCCTTTCAGCATTAAAGACCCCTCAGTCCCAATGTTCCCCCCACCAAAAGAGATCCGGGCCTTGAGAAAAAAATGCATGGAATGTTTGCAAAGCTTATGTCAATTTCACGAGCCTGGGAGAAGAAAGCGTGGTGACAATGAAGGGTCACCGTGGTGAGAATAATGTCATTACATGTTACCCAGACACGAAAGCGCCCCTGAATACTTTCCCTCAGCACTAGAACGCTGAGAATAGCGACTCAAACAAGCCGGGCTTCTTCCAGACTGAGGCTCCATATTTATAACCTCGGCCTCGGCGTGAATAGCCAAGTTATTTCCTTTAAATCCCTTCAAACAGCGGCGGCATTTTTCACTGCCGTCTTTCGGTAGCCGGGTTCCGCAGGTTTCATCAGCGCCACAGCTGGCGTGTCTTCAAAAAGTGGACATTCCTTCTTAATGTTCCATCACAGCTGAAAGGTCTAATTGAACGTGTCTGCAGACCTCGCGCTTGGAAAAGCCTAAACACTGCTGGGGGAATGTTGGGAACAGTGATGGAAGGCGATGGAAGAGTGCCCTTCGCATGTCACCGCAATCCTCTTTTCGGGGGGCTCGCCAGCGGGGGGAGTTGCGGAGGGGGGCGCCGGGGTGTGAAAGTTTGAGAGGAATGGGAAGTGGGATTCTGGGAGTGATGTATTACACTCCCCTCAGCCTGGGAAAAGGAGTGGGGGGTTGGCTCAGCTTGGGCCCCGTGCCAACATAGTCAGTGTGCCAAAGCGCTGGGTGCCGGGGACCACTCCTCTCACCAGCAGATCTGTGGGAAAATCACAGCCAGGTTGTGCCCTGCCGCTCGGCCCGTAGAGACGAACCCAGCGAGGCCTCCGTCCGCAAACATCACCGCTGATTAAAGTGGAAAACAAATACAGAGCTGGTTAAATTTTTATCAGTGTTCAGGGTCCGATGCACAGTTCTCACCCGTCAGACCCAATTTCATTTGTTCCCCCCCCGACATTTTTTTCACCTCCTGGAATCTTTATTTTAACCATATGTGAGTGCCTAGGAGCCACTTCTTAAAAGGGCATTTATTTGCAGCTGGTTAAATGTTGTTTTCTTACCACAAAATAAACTTGACGTTGGGGGGGCAATGACCTTTAAAACGGAGGTAAAAGAGAAGTAAAAGGTTGTTGTAGCTGCTGTAGTACATGATGTGAAAATGTATCTGGTTCAAGATGAGGCAGCTTATTTAAAGGGAACCATGGTTCTTGTCAATGTTCTCATTCTAAGATTGTCAGAATACACTCTGCTATGCTATAAAAGCATGTTAGGAGTAGTAGCATGTTCACAAATGTAGTTTTTAAGTTAAGAAACAACTGTCATGCAACTAATCAAGTCTGATCACATCCCTTTTTGCTTAATTTCATAAATACTGTGTTAAAGTATATTATGTCATGAAGTTGTGTTAAAGTGGCATAAGGTCCTAACCGTAACCCCATCCATCCATCCATCCATCCATCCATCCATCTTCCATACCCACTTCCTCCTGCCGTCAGGGTTGTGGGGTCTGCTGGAGCCTCTCCCAGCTGTCATGGGGCAACACTCATCCCACACTCATGTGGATCCAAATGGAAATGATCAATTATCCAAATGACTCTCTAGTTCTCCAGGAAACAGCATATGCAAACTGTATTTTACTACATGTAACGTGTGTTATTGTTTTCTTCATATATTTTAAAAGCCAAATCGAAACCTTGTGAAAAAAAACTGCATTAGCCGAATGACAACTGCAGTATGTGCATTGTGCAGGAAGAATTCCCAGTATCAACAATCAAACAAATCTTTAATCCCGTAATTGCGGCGCTTTGTAGGAAACCACTCTGTGTCTGCTGCAGCACTGGGGGTTTGGTTCAGTTCTGCACCGCGGCTTTGTCGTCTTTCCAGCTCTATTTGCTACTTTCTGTACCCTTGTCTCTGTTTTGGTGCCGATACCTTGTGGCCAGATTTGTTTTGTGGCTGGTGCAGTGGGAAAGAGGTTAGATGAATGACTGCGAGGATGGGAAGCAGGGTGGAGCGATGCTGGAGGAAGTGCCTCACACGGCCCGTGATAGGCCACTCGTCAAGAGGCCCTTTGTTTTAGGGGCTTAATGCCTAATTGATACAGGCTTAATGAGAGCGGGGCTGTGTGTGCACAGAGTGTGTGAGCCGGAGTTCAGTGGGGTGGGAGCGATGGGGAAGGGAGGGGAGCGGAGGGGAGGAGGACCGGACAGCCCACCCCATGCAATAATTGGAACGGACAAGCCTTGTGCACAAGAGGGAGGAGATTTATGGGAACACAAGGAGAGGAGCCGAGGAAGAAAAGGTGACAATGAGCGTGAGGAATGCGGAGGCGGCAGCGAGAGGAATCCGCTGCGAGGGGTAAAAAAAAATATATGTATCGGAAGATCCTGAGAAAGATATGACGTGTCAATGGACGTGTGGGCGTGATCAGCGGCCAGGATGTTCCCATGGTTGATTCCCATTCAAACTCTCTGGCTGGATTCTGGAATTCTCCCATGGAACATGGGAATGATGGTTGATTACCAGGAGAGGGTTGCAGCCGACGATTAAAGGCCTTCAAGGCTCCGTGTTATGGAAGGTTCCCTTCACCGCTGATTTCCAACAGCCTCAGGAAGAGTGTGCTAAAACTTGCACTACTCAAGACCAGACATTTATGATGTCACAAAGGGCACCGATGTCTCAATATGACTGTCTACATATAGTATTGTTGTCCGGATAATTAAACATGCAAAGAATGTCTCTGTGGTGTGAAATGAAGATCTTAAAGTGTGTAAAACATGAGTCCATTTTGGTAAAACTGCCCTTTAAAGTGCCAGACAGTCACAGCACGGTCGGCGATTCGTCTCGAAATCTAGTTCCACCATCTCGCCAAGCTCTCACTGAAACCGTTTCCAATCCATCTTTTAAAAAATGCCACTAGATTCTAGAAACTGCTGCTAAGGTGACTGGTGACGATTCTGCTGTACTGCCAGGGATTATTATTTAACTTTTTTGCCGAGCATAATTATCTGTGTGGAATTAAAAAAAAAAAAAAAAGTGAAAATGTATAGGTTTAACATGGGCCCTTTGATTGAAAAAGTTTATTAATCAGATTCCCACCAGAGCAACTTCCAGTCTGTAACTGTCTCCTTTCTGGGGCACCTGTCTTTTTTTTTCTGACGAGCCGTCTTGGCCACCCCCTCCCTCCTTCTCCTCCTCCTCCTTCCATCCCTCCCTCCCTCTTCCTCCTCCCCTTCTCCTCCTCTGGGCCTGACAGTCTCAGACTATTCATGCAAGAGTCCCCAGCTCCCCTCCAGACAAGCCGTCGGTGTGAAGGCTGCACAGAGGCATTAAAAAGAGGGAGGAGGGGGGGGGACGGGGGCTGCAGAGGCGAGGGGGAGGGGGGGGGGAGGGGGGCAGGAGCCGGCGAGCACACAAGAGCCGTGCACTTCAGAAAGCCCCGAAGAATTAGGGCTGAAAGCTATGGAGATTTGTGTTGTGGCTATGAAAGAGAAAGTGGGAAAAGGGATGAGGGGGGGAAGAAATGAAGTGGGTCGCTGTGCATAATTCTAAAGATGACAGGGGAGAATGCAGAAATAGATTTTGCACAAGCGGGCTCAAGTAGCTGTAAAAAAAAAAAAAAAGGAGGGGAGGAAAGACAAAAATGAGGGTGAGAAAGCAGAGGCGGTACAGTAAGGGTGAGAGTGATAGGAGGGAGGGAGGGAGGCTGCATGAGGCCCGAGCGCCGGTGAGGGAAGCACACAGGCACCGACGCCGTGTTTTCCCACACTCGGCTGGTTCCCACAGCGGACCTGGCTAATCCCTGTCTTAATTGGGGGAGAATTCCAGCACACATGTTTGGGCCGCGGCGAGCGGCGAGCGGCGAGCGAAGGGAGCGCGAGGTCTCAGGCCTGCGCGACACATCAGACGAGGCGCGGCGGCCGGCCCGTCGCTTGGCGTGTTCAGTGTGTTCAGTGCACTCTGTCGGAATATAAACACGCCGCCCGGCTGTCAGCGCGTCTGAGGTGTGAGACGCCCTCGCCGGCCGGCGGTTCTGTCTCCCGGGCCTGCACTGAACTGAAGGGTGCTGTCAGCGGCCACGACGCCTCGTTCACTTTCACAACCCTGAAAACAAAAACTGTCTGAAATACAGCCTGGCACGCAGGACTGAACATTTTCTTAACCCCTATGGGTTATGTTACGAGTCCATCTGGGTGAGAGCCCACTGAAGGTGTTTTGACTGAGGAGGCAAAGCTTGGAACATTTAGTTCATTGCAACCTGAGTTGTTTCCAGCTAGTTTTCCAGGTGGCTTACTGCTGAAACTGATGCTTTGCTGGGCCCTCAGCATGTTTGGAAGGAGTCAAAAACAAGGCAGTGTCAGTGGGCGGGGCAAAACCTGGCTGAGCCTGTTGCCACTAACCTGTGAATGGCACCAGGGCTCTTTGTGACATCATAAAGGGCTGATTTCCAGAGACTGATTTCCTACAGTGCTAGCTTGCTCCTCTTTGTGCAAGCAACAGAAGCAATTTCTGATTTCTGTGGAGCTCAATGGCAGTCGGTAGAATGACTGTTGCTCCCATATTAATGGGGTCTTTATAAATGTATTGCATACCTGTATCATTTTGTATTCCTAAGACTCGTAACTGGTACAATACTGGTGAAAATGTATCCAGTTAGAGTGTCAGATGAAGAATAGACCACCTGGGTGGGTTTCAAACTGATTTGCTGAACAACTCGGCAACTTCAGCAGGATGGAAACATGAGGAGATTTCAGTTACGTAAGATACACAACCTGTGAGCGGCAGTTTCGTTCCTGCCTCCTGCTCTGTCTAGTCAACACTCGGAACAACGGACACGGTGCGGCGTGTTTCAGAGGAGGTAACCCAAGATGTGCTCCCTGAGGAGGTGGACGACAACAAGCAATAAACAATGCAGCCCGGGCACTGCTGGAGGATTAAGACAGGGCAGCACAGAGGAGGTGGGGGGCAGGTAGAAGGAGAGAAGAGCCCAACTGATCCTCCTTCTACAAACCAGGCAGGTTTTAGTTACGGAACAACACTGGCGGACAATGACAAGGGTGGAAGAGCCTTTTAAAGACAGGTGTGTTTGCCTTGTTTTGGGTGGGAGGAGGACTTTCACAAAGTGGCAAATGCACTTTCAGTGGCCAGTTATTACCGCTTTTGGTGGGAGAGTTGTTCCGTCTTCTGAGCTCGGACTTCAGTGCTCTCACAACTTCCTCCACGATTGTCATCATGGTGGATATTTTGGACTTTCTAACATTTTGTTTGTTTTTATTTCATGCTTCCTGCGGGGTTGATAAATGCTCTCAGCATTTTCATGATGGATTATTTTCTTATTATCAGACAAACATCCACATGTTTGCCCTCAGAGACACAGTTGAGGTTGGCTTGATGTTGATGTTCTGGATGTTGTGTTTTTCACATTGTGAAAGTTCCGAATTGATCCCAAAAAGTGTCGCTTTTATCACATCATCCATAGTAATAATCAGTGTGACAATACTGATGCTCAGTAAGAAGTTGAGAATATAAATGTATATGTATTTTTCTTGCACCAGTGAATTACTTAAAGGAAGACAAAACAGATTGAATGCATCAAAAGAGCAAAAATTGTGTATTTGCGTTTACTCAGCATTTCCCCAGTGGGCTGAACTGAAAGACAAAGACAAAGAAGAACAACACACACTAAGACCCAACTTTTCTGCTGTACAGGGAAGCTAACGTTTGCTAGCGAACGTCAGTCAGTGCATAAGCTACCAACAAACACCTCTGCCACCAACTAACAACAACAAGAAGAACCAATCAATGACATAAGACAGGCTGCAAGAATTACGTTAAAACTGTTTTAACGTAATTCTTGTTTTTAAAGAGTGCGACACCTACTGACTTGGAGGTATAAATGTCGCATATATTACCCTTGAAGTCACAGTCACTTAGGTTACGCGAGTGTAAGGTCACTGTGCCACCAAACACTTAATGAGTTGTACATATTTTATATGAATGCAATTCCAATTTGTCTCAGTGCTGCTCTAGTCTATGTATTAAAACTTAGTTGAAATAGTATGATTTTGACGGACTTTGTCATTATTAGCCTGTTGATCTATCCATCCGTCCATCCATCCATCCATCCATCCATCCATCTGCTTCTTAGGTATTTCCTAATCCTGCCTGAGTGAATACCTCCAGCTTTATTAGGGGATGATGTCAGTGTTCAGGGTTTTTTGTGTGTGCGTGTGTGTGGCTGCACTCCATGTGGCCGATGTGCATACCCGTGATGCTGTAAAGACACGGCAGCTGTGTTCACCTCTAACAGAGGGGTTGGGCTGCCGGCAGCTTGCAATTCACTCTCCCCTCACAATAACTTTTTGGCGGGAAAGCACCAAAGAGCCAACCTGGGGTTCCCACCCTGAGAAAAGTGTGGCCCTTCTCCTCCTCCTCCTCCTCCTCCTCCTAAACTCCATACACCACGTCCACCCGGTCTTGACTGATTTTTGGTGCACATTTTGGAGGGGATTACAGCCATCTGCAGCCCCTCCAGGAACAAAAGGGACTCGTCGCTCTCCTCCCTCCAGCACTTTGCAGGGATAACATGACCAGATAAACACGCTCTACATTTGTTCGCCATTCGGCTTTGACCTCTCAACCCACCCAGACTGCCCACTCCACATAAAGCCCGACCACATTCTTCCTTCCAAAGGAAATTGGAAATGCACACTACAGAAAAGCCCCAATATGAGTCAGTGCCTTTATAAAAGTCGCTGCACTTGAAGCCATCCAAGTGCCACCGGGGCCACGGTGCCTTTTTGTTTGTCTACTTCGCGTAAGTCTCCTTGGAGCGTTCGTGCATAGCAAGCAGGCACGCCGCTGGACGTTCACATTTTCCAGATGGGAATCGTCACTCCCAGCTGTTTGAGGGCGTTGTGGGAAAGCAGTGGACCAGCTGGGATGCCAAAGTGTGGTTCTGGACTCAGCCAGCGCTGAGCTGATGGAGGGTGAACGGCAGGATGTGCAGCCACTGAGTCATCCCAGAAGCTGGACGGACGGCTTGGCCTAATGCTGGGGTCGAGGACACGTTGGATTAGCAGCATGGGAGCATAATTATTTTATTTGGAAAACAAAGCCCAGAGGAATTCACAGCTGCTCTTCACTGTTTGGGTTAATGCCTGTGCAGAAACTGCATGCTTTTTGCACTCAAGGCTTTAATATTTGGCCTTATGTAAACAGCATTTACTTAAAATGTGCAAAAAATCAAAGAAAAGCCAATCCTGTTATTATTTTTTGATTTTCTTGTTAAGTTATTCAAAGGCCTGGACGCTTATGTAGGCGTGAGAAACAATCTGGGGACTGTGGGGAAGAAGTTGGTAATATTGTATCTGGAAACATCCATAAAAAAAACGCAGTTGGCATCAAAATAGTGGAAAAATTAACACATTTATTGTTGCGAAAGGGTCGAAGCTTGAATCAGACTGGAAGATATTCAATCCTTTGGGAACCTTTGGCCATCCAGGCTTGTATCAAGTGTGTGTCAGAGCATGACGACGAGACTGTTTAGGATCCGTAGGAGCAAAACAAGCAGCAGCTGTGCACCGAGCTGAGTGGAAGATGAGAGAATAAACCCACAGACGTGATGTTTCCAGTTGGAGGGTCCAGAAGCAGGAACTCTACTGTGCTGTGCAGGCAGAGACGAGGCTGTGGTGCATGAAAAGGATCCATTCAGTTTTGTTTGCAAATGTCCTTTTTAGCTATGTGCCACTCACTGGATATATTTTCTCTTTTTGGGATTGTTCGCTGTGAAACCTGCTGGTGTTGCTTCAATCACTTTCCTTCTTCAATTAAACTGTTCAGTGATTGTGTGCACAGCCTTGTCTACTTGCTATATTATCCTCAGCTAGCAAATGATAACAACAAAAATGAGAAGCTTCGTAGGAAGCGGTGCCCACAGTGCTACTCTGCAAACGATTTTCTCTCACCAGTGATAATTCCATGCATGGAAGGGGACTCTGATGTCAACCTGTGTTTCCTGATGTCCAACTTAACGTTGCATCAAAAGACTTGAAAATCCTTTGCAAGGTCAAAAAAAGACTGCAAACATTTTAAGGCGGACAAGGAAAGTTTTCTCCTGGAGCCACGGGCCTGCTGTGCTCTGGGTGTGGTGCTGTTGTTGGGAGGGGTGAGGGTTGGGGGGGAGGCGTCCTGTCCGCCCTGTGGTCTCTCACCTCTGGAGCTTTGTCCTCAGCCACTCTCCTAAATCACCCCCAGGGCCTGACGGAAGTCCACACCTCAGAGCTCTTGGAGACTTGCTCTGGATTCTCCTTTCCTGAGGGCTTTCCACTCTGCCTCACCTCCACCGCACAACAAAGAACCGGCTGAAGCTTGGGGCCCAGGCGATGTTTGGGGGAGGGGGCTTCATTGTGTGTCTGCATGACTTTGTGCAACAACTGAGAGTCAGTCGGCATCCATAAAAGTGCACGTGCAACTCTTGCTGGTGATCATAAATACAATTTTCACCACAATAAATGCAACGTGCATCGGTGGAAGGAAGGTATCAACTTTAAATGCACAGTTTTGAATCGTTTTTGTTCAATTAATTCAACTGCTCAGCACCTTTGAATCCACAGGCAATGACTACTGCTTACATGTAGGCTTTCTATTGCATCTTTTAAATTGCCCCATGTGTAAAAAAATGATAGTAATAACCTGTGGGTTTTTACAAAGACAGAGCCACTAAAAGTAGCTGTTTTAACCAAAACCAGGTGTTTTAATCATTTTCAATCACTAATTGCCAATATTTAGTTATTTACATGAATAGCAGGTCCACTTTTTTGTTTAGTTGCAAAAGGTTGACAAGCCAAATATCCACAGTAATAGCAACCATATGTGCATTCTTTGAATGAGGCTACTGTATATATACACTATATTACCAAAAGTATTTGCTCACCCATCCAAATGATCAGAATCAGGTGTCCTAATCACTTGGCCTGGCCACATGTGTATAAAATCAAGCACCTAGGCATGCAGACTGGTTTGGCAAACATTTGTGAAAGAATGGGTCGCTTTCAGGAGCTCAGTGAATTCCAGCGTGGAACTGTCATAGGATGCCACCTGTACAAAAAAATCCAGTCGTGAAAATTTCCTCGCTCCTAAATATTCCACAATCAACTGTCAGCTTTATTACAAGAAAATGGAAGAGTTTGGGAACAACAGCAACTCAGCCACGAAGTGGTAGGCCACGTAAACTGACGGGGAGGGGTCAGCGGATGCTCAGGCGCATAGTGCAAAGAGTTCGCTGACTTTCTGCACAGTCAATTGCTGCAGAGCTTCAAACTTCATGTGGCCTTCAGATTAGCCCAAGTACAGTACGCAGAGAGCTTCATGGAATGGGTTTCCATGGCTGAGCAGCTGCATCCAAGCCATACATCACCAAGTGCAATGCGAAGCGCCGGATGCAGTGGTGTGAAGCACGCCGCCACTGGACTATAGAGCAGTGGAGACGTGTTCTCTGGAGTGATGAATCACGCTTTTCCATCTGGCAATCTGATGGACGAGTCTGGGTCTGGAGGTTGCCAGGAGAACGGTACATTTCGGACTGCATTGTGCCAAGTGTGAAATTTGGTGGAGGAGGAATTATGGTGTGGGGTTGTTTTTCAGGAGTCGGGCTTGGTCCCTTAGTTCCAGTGAAAGGAACTTTGAATGCTTCAGGATACCAAAACATTTTGGACAATTCCATGCTCCCGACCTTGTGGGAACAGTTTGGAGCGGGCCCCTTCCTCTTCCAACATGACTGTGCACCAGTGCACAAAGCAAGGTCCATAAAGACATGGATGACAGAGTCTGATGTGGATGAACTTGACTGGCCTGCACAGAGTCCTGACCTGAACCCGATAGAACACCTTAGGGATGAATTAGAGCGGAGACTGAGAGCCAGGCCTTCTCCACCAACATCAGTGTGTGACCTCACCAATGCGCTTTTGGAAGAAAGGTCAAATATTCCCATAAACACACTCCTCAACCTTGTGGACAGCCTTCCCAGAAGAGTACAAGCTGTAATAGCTGCAAAAGGTGGACTGACATCATATTGAACCCTATGGGTTAGGAATGGGATGCTACTTAAGTTCATATGTGAGTCAAGGCAGGTGAGCAAATACTTTTGGTAATATAGTGTATATAAAAAAATCTATAAGACTGTATTCTGGTTATAAGGACCTTTTCAACTTTTCAAAAGATGTCCTTCATACTATTCATCATATTAAAACCTAAACAACCAAGTATTGGAGCTTAATTATTGTGACCATCCCAAAATGCTTTAAATGCAAAACAAATAGTTAAAGAGTGAAAAGGGATGGAGAGGAAAAATGGTCACATAGGATCAAGATCAAGATTCAAGATTGCTTTATTGTGTCCCGAGGGAAATTTTCCTTGGAAAAACAGGCTGCTACAAAACACAAAACACATAACATGACAAAACAGGATAGAATGAAATCATAAGATGCCTAAAAAACATAAATAAATAACATGACGGTATAGAAACCCTCTGCTAACGGCAGCAGATAATGGAATGAATGAGAATTTGTACCATCAGATCAGTGTCTTTGTCGCACACGTGTGAAAAGATTTTCCGTGTTGATGTTTACAATATCAAACCATTCATTCCGCAGCGTTGGCTGAATCTATTCTTAACCAGTTCCACTATCTGGAAACACGGCGTGCCGACAGGACGGCGACAGTACGAACACAGCCTGATGATGTATGGCGTCGCGTCTTTTCTTAGCATCACAAATGTGTGTCACTTTAATATGCTGCCATGGTTATGGTGGGGTTCAAGCCGGGGTCATCAAACAGTGACAACAATGCAGGAAGTGGAGCTTTGGCTGGATGATGCATCGGTCCAGGGAGTGTAACTGAGGCTTTCTTTGTTTTAGCTTATCAGTCCAGCAGCAGCAGCAGCAGCAGCAGCAGCAGCAGCAGCAGCAGCAGCAGCAACCTTGGACCCACTGTTGTGGAGGGTGGCAGTGGCTTATGTGTGTGACAGTGTGTGTGTGTGTGTGTGTGTGCATGTGTGTGTGTATGTGTCCAAACAGGGCCCCCAACCCTTCAGCCATGTGCACTGAGGCAGTAAATGGTGGAGGTGGTTTGAGGTTCCCTTACATGAACCAGTGACGCAGCCGTCAGCGAGCGTCTCCAGGCTCTGGAGGCATGTTGAGCTTGTGTATCTAAACACCAGGCTAATTCCACCATGCTGCCCTTCTTTTAGGAGTTTTTTTTTCGTTTGTTATGTGTTTTTTGTGATTTTCAGGTGTTTTTTTTGCATCTTTTGCTGTGCACACTCTGTTGCTTCCAGCGCACAGCTTCAGCTCAGCTTGTATCTTGGCTGCAGGTCGAGGTGGAGAGCTCACACTCCTGGCTGACTGGTGGTTTGCCTTCACAGATGCGCGGCCAGGATGAGGCAAGCGACTGCGTGGCACCTCAGCTCAGCCCAGCCTGGTTGCTCCCTCAATAGCAATTTATTGCTTCCTGCATGCTGCAAATGGGAGGCAACAGAATTCCAAACGCAAAGGAGGCTCTTTTTTTTCACCCCCTTGGCTTCCCTGCCTCAGTCCACAGCCTCAGGTTCCTGAAACCAGCGTAAATCTCCGGGCCTTTCAGGCCTCTCGCTCTCCCAGGCATGTCGGAGCTTTAGGGGAGCTGATTTATTGGCACTTGAAGTGACTTATGTCTGAGAAAAGTTTACAGAGCCCAAAACCTTTAGACCCAAAGTGGGAAGAGGTGAGCCGCGCCGCATTGATGTGTTAGTGAGAGGGGCTGCGTGTTCCGATAAATCAAAGATTCACTGACCGTTGTGTTTGTGGAGCCGAGGAAAAACAGCTTGTGAAAAAAGAAAACACAAACGTTTTCAATGTTTATGTATATATATTTATATATACTTTTTATTGACAGACAAACATAAAAATAATCCACAATACTGACAGAGCACAGCGTGTTTTTCTTTTCTAGAATTTCTTATCAACATATTTACACATATTCACATATTTAAAAAAGAAACAGTCAAGTGGCAGTGAACACATTTAAGACAATACCGTTTCAGCACATCACAGTCATTTGGTATGAACACCTTCCCCTGGCTAATATATAGTGCACATCTGAGAAATTCCTTTTTCAGCATTTTAAACGTCCAATGCATATTTTGACTTTATGATTTCTAGAACGAGCCTGGTCCAGTGTGACAGAAAAACTGCCTTGTTTATTAAATAAAATAACTGGATTAGATTCTGCAAGGCCATTGTCACTGCTGAGCATCTCAACTGAAAAAACAAAACAAAAACGACACTAGTTCTTTTTGGTTTGAGTTTCTGCATACTGACGACTACTGGATAACAACATCGTCTAGAACTGCTTTGGCAGCGAATCCAACCCTGACACAGTTTTCTCAATATTCAACGTCCAATCGTGACATTTTTTTGCAGACATATCACACGGCTACTGCAATGAATACACATAGAAATCCTAAAAAAAAAACCTGCAGAGGTAAGAAAAAAAGAAAAAAGAAGAAATCTCAGCTTTGACTACAGTGTGAAAGTGCTTTCAGCACTACTTCCAGCCATTGGCTGCTCAGGTCGCCATCACTCTCTGGTACTGAGTGCTCTGTACTTATATTAACTTCTCAGTTGCTCCACTATGCTACATATAGTTGCTTTTTATTTGGTTTTCAGTGCTTGCAGCATCGCACGTTGCAGATAATCCCCTCCCATTATCAGTGCAAATACGTGTATATCTATTCCAATATATATATTTGTATATATAGTTATGCAGGACTTTTCTGTGATAATCTTCTTGATAATACTAACACTGTAGACCCCAACAGTGCTGAACCAACCAGCACAACTGCACCTCCTCATCACCACGCTAGGTGTCTGAGGTCTGTCCCTGCTGGCACTGAGCTTTCTGTTAGACCTTGCAGAAGTTTGACTTTTTCCTGAGTTTTCCAACACGGACACTCAACAAGCCTGACTCGTCACACTTAAGTTCTCCCCTCGAAAGCTTTTTTCCCCCCACGATAGATCTTCTCTGGAACTTCACAGCAGCGTCGTTCTCGTCACTCTGGACTCGGCGTCTCGCAGGCCCAACCGTTCTTCTCCCGACCCGCCGCCACCGAAACAGAACGCGGTCCAAAAGTCCATTTCATTTCACAATTGCCCCTCGGAAGGATGCGTCAGCTCACATTTTCAACAGTGGCTTCTCCTTCTCCATGGCCGTGGACTGAGTGGTTCATTTTTTCTTCTTCCGGGCCTTTGCTTCCTGCTGTGGCCTCGACTTCTTCAGCTGTAGACTGTTTTGCGGAGTTTTCCGGCTCAGTCCACCGGCAGCTCGCAGGGGATCTGCTGCGCTGCCTTGGCCATGGTGTAGGCCCGCTGGAAGTCCTTGTAGCGGGGAGCGCAGCCCAGCCACGCCTCCCCGAAGTGGACGCGGCCGGTGAAGAGGAAGCTCCCGGGACCCGGCTTGACGCCGCACTGCAGCAGGGTGCGGATCTCGCCGCGGCTGCCCAGGCGGCTGTTGCCGGTGAACAGGGTGTACTTCTGACGGAACACCCGGGTGGCGCTCACCTTGATCACGGCGGCCTGCGAGTCGTCGTCTGCTGCCACCGACTTGATGTTGCCTCGAACGACTGTGGAAGGACGGGACATTGTGGTTAATTTCTATTTAATTATTATTATAATGACAGTGAAAGACTTGAAGTCACATTGGTTTGCTTTGACTAGCGGGGAGGTACATCATGATGCTGTCAATTCTGCCCTATTGCAGTAAGCAGCTGCAGCAACTCCAGTTATATTGGCCTGTGGTTGCCTGCCATCCTGACATATGGAACAATCTGAGTTTCCAATATTTGTGAAATTAGGAAACAAAAAAGGTGACGGCCAGTTAATATGCTGTCGTGGACTTTGTGCGGCAGTTCATTCGTATCCTTAGTGTTTTTACATCTCAAACCGGCTGGTGGTTCCTTTACTGGCAGCCACCTGAGGGCTACCACAGAGAGTCCCGGCCGCGGCTCTCTAATCCCCTTCGTTTAATGCCAGTTGGACTTCTCCTCAGGGCCACTACAGCTCAATCAGAGGCCTGCAGATTAGTCCGACACTCCTTCCTGGGGCGGGGGTGGGGGGGAGTTAGGGTTTGTGGGGGTCGTGGGTGAGGGCGATGTTGGGATTAGTTCGCTACAGTGCCTCTGACGGGTGGGGGTGTAGGTATTTGCCATTTCACCTTTAACCTTCGGACTTTAGAGCAGAGAGGATTTGGAGGCAGAGGGGTGGGCTGACTTTAAAAAAAAAACAACACACAATTCGACACCCTTCGATTTTGAGCGAAGAACTATTATTACTTTGCAGCTTTGGCGCTGGCGAGTAACGTGATTTGGTGGCCCGGTTTGGTTCCACTAATCGTGGGGTGGGGGCGGGGGGTTAATTAGTGGCTTCAACACTGTATTGAAAGCTGCTGAGACAACTCACCAAAGTCACTGGTGCAAACGGCCATCAGGATCTCGCTGTTGTTGCAGGGTCTGCAGGCATCTGGGTGGGAGACAAACAAGAGAGAGAAGAGTCAGTTGGTGACCTTCCACGCTAAACCTCCCAAAAAACAACCAAAAAAACAACCAAAAAACAACACCTATATGCTAATGCAAAGTTGCAGGACATCTACTCGTGAGGCTCCCTCGTCCAGGAATGCGGGACGTGAATGGGGGGGAAACTGGGCAACAAAGCAGCAGAGTTCTGAGTGGCAGCTGCTACTTTATTTTACAGTCGGCACAGGAGGACGAGGAGAGTTTGGAGGGGCGACGCACTTCCAGCCCAGACAACTTAAAAGCCAAAACCACACACACACACACACACACACACACACACACACACACACACACACACAGCACCCTCCTCCCCTGCCCCTTTCCCTCCAAGCCTTTCAAGGTGTCTACAGTCACACTTCATGAAAGCCTGTGAGACGGCGGCCAAGGACTTCAAAGATCAGAGCGTAATCCCACTTCCCACAATGCACTTCCCCTCTCTTTTTTAAGACACGTTTCCTTTGAAAAAAAGAGAAAAAAAAACAAAAAACAGTCCATGCACCTTTACTGAAAAACTCTTAATAGGGTTTGTAAACCTGTGCCTACTGCACCAACTCAACTGTTGACACACACGCACACACACACACACACACACACACACACACACACACACACACACACACAAAGGTCTTGGCATTTTTTAAAGTTCTCCTTGCGGTTCCTCGGAGGCCCCCTGCCCGCCCCACACATTCTCCCCCTCCTCCTCCTCCTCCTCCTCCTCAGTGAAAACCTCTTGATAAATGAGATTCCTTCCTCACCCTCTATCGCTCACTGCTACCCCACCCCTTCACCCCCTTCACCCCCGTACCAACCCAAACCACTGAGTGTGTGTGTGAGAGGGAGAAATGCCGGGGAGGGGGGAGAGAGAGTGAAGTTGGTGGGGGGAGGGGTGGTCTCCACTCCTACAGACATGTCTCCCCACAGAGAGGCGACTCAACAAAAGACAAGAGCATCTCAGCTGGGCAGAGGCCTCCCAGTCTCCTAGGCGATGGCAGTAATCCCAGCATACTCATGCAGAGGCCATTGAAAAGGGCCCTGGACGCCGCAGAAAGACCCACATACTGAGCTTTTGTCCCCCCCCCCCCCCACTCTCAGAGCCGGCACCGAGGCTTCTACTTCAAACCCGCTCTGAGCCAAAGTTTGGCTGCTTCCTCCTCCCAGAGCTCAGCGTGGCCCAGAGAGGCCTGTTAGGAATCTTTGAACCGGGTGATGCTATGGTGGTTCTATCACTTTATCTCCAAACTTTCCAAACTGGCTCCATAGAAAAGAAAAATCCAAACATGTAACTTGCAATCTTAATTTTCTCCATGTTTTCGAGCAAAACTGTGAGTTTTGCAACTCGATTGGGTAAAACGGGGGGAAATAAGAGCTCCATAAAATCCTCCAAGTACTTCAGCAAGTTTTAAAGGTACTGCATGGTGCGATTTAAGATTGATGTGTGAGAACCAGCTGGGTCTCTAGTCTGTCACACAACTTTCATGCAATTCTGACCCTTTCTGATGTCACCTGTGATGGACCTGAAACCTCATTGACACCTTGCCATGGTTTTGTGTTCCAACATAAGCACCTTCCCTGAAGCAGGATGCTTAAACTCAGCCTTTACTGCAGGAGGCTGCAAACACAGGGCTAAATATGCTGTTTTTTTTTGGAGGGCTTTAGATTTTTTCTGAGACACTTATTGCCCAAGGATGCTAAATTGGAATAAAAACAAACAAAAAAACAAACAACAACATACGAAGACAATTCCACACAAATGGAAGTAACTCTCAAGCCAACATGGCCGACTCACCCTCAGTGTTGATGGGCCGGGAGTCCAGTGACAGCTGAGCCGTCCAGTCTCCTCTCAGCTCGTAGCGGAAGGAGGCGATCCTGCGGCTGATGTCCTGGTGAGGGGTGGCCTGCAGGAACAGGGCCACCCGCTGGCCGGGCAGACGGCTGAAGCAGCGGACCCTCGGCGGCGACGAGGACCCCAGCCGGTCGCCCACCAGCAGCTCCAGGACGCCGTCCCTCTCCAAGTAGAGCTGGGCGCCGTGGAACTGCTCCGAGGGCTTGACGCAGGCTGTGATGAGGCCTGAGCTGCCGCCGCCACCGCCAGCACCGGGACCCACTGCCACGGACGGCAGGCGAGGGGACAGGCTGAGGCGAAGGGCCCCTTTGGGGTAGAGCCAGTCCAGAGTGCCCTCTGAGCAGTGCAGCGAGATCTGCTCCACGCTGCCCCGCTGCTGAGACAGACCACTGGGGGAGGAAACAAGAAGGAAGCAGAGTTATTTCAAGGGGAATCTGGTGTTGGACAGTCAGACACAGCAACAGTTGTTTGGTTCAGCGAGATTATTGATTCATTCATTTAGCTTTTAAACTCGTCCTGAGGAGAACCACAGTGCATCTCATCAGGCATCTCCACGGGAGCCGCCTACTGGCGACTCTGCAAACACGTCGTGCGGCAGAAGCATTTGTAGCGCAAAACTTTCAAACGAACGCGGAATTTGCACCAAGTTGCACGCGTAGATGCAAAATAGCATAAAGTTCCAGGAGCATCCGCGGCCAACCGGCTCCGGTTTCCCCCCCTCTCTTTCTCTCTGCAGCACTGCGAGCTATAATCCACCCAGTCTCCTGCCCGTCTGTCTGTCTGTCTGTCTGTCTGGACCCCCCAGGTCCCCTGCACACAGCCCGTAGGCGCAATCGCTGCACGGCACCGCAAACATTTTGATTGCGCCCGAGCTGCGTGTCACAACATGTCGCAGCGGCGCATCGGACACTCGCCGTAAAATAGTCACATTAAAATTATACACGCGCGCGCGCAAGGAGGCTCCTGTGCCATCGCTGTTTTGGAATATTTCGTTCAGGCGCACGAACGCACGCATGCACGCACGCACGCACGCACGCACGCATACGACTGAAAGGAGTTGTAATGTTTTTCTCTTTAAAGATGACTTGCCTGCCTCTCCAGCTGCACTGGTCCTCAGAGTAGTTAGAAGAAGCAACATCCAGAGTGGCGCAGAATAAAATCCAAACAGCGTTAATCCAGACTGCGGACATTTTCAATTGAAGGCGATTGCAGAGTCAATAAAAAAAAAGATTTAAAAACTAAAAAAATACGCAGAATGAGGAATCCCAAATGGGCTACAGTGCTACTATAAAGCTGCTCTGACGCTCCCTGTGAACACCTCCATAGTTCTGGTGCGACTCTCCGCACCCAGGACCTGCTGTGCGTGTCACGGTGCGCGGAGTTTCTCCAATTTATCAGCCCCGAAAGGAAAACTTGGCGGACCAATGAGAGCGCAGGGAGTGAAACTTTAAACCACTCACCCTGCGGAGGGGAGGGGCGCCAGATAGCAGACAGCCAGACAGAGAGACTGGGGGCTCGAGGCGAGTTTCACTGCGTGATTGTGTTTGACAGTGTAAATAGGGAGCGGTGATAAGGCAGCACTGAGAGAAGGTGAATTAGGCTTTAATGAATATAGTGTCTTCAAACTTCATTTATCTTATCAGTTTAAAACCAACAACTGGTTTCTTGACTCAGCGATACATTGGAAAATACACACACCAGGATTAGATTTAACTAAATGCCAATAGATAGATTAATAGATCTATTACCATTTAGGTAAACCTAATTCTGGTGGATATATTTTTCAATGTGTTTGCAAGCATACAATTAACAAAGAATGATGATTCCTACCATGTTACTGTTTTCCCTCAAATAAACGTATAGAAACATTCTTAAAGTTGCATGAACTCTCCCCCCATTGATAATGAAACCATTAAACTCCATTAATATTTATAAATGTATCAAGTGAAATGAAGAAAAAAGCCATATCCTCCATCAGTGTTCTGTTATTTCCTCTGAAATGTTTGCACACTTAAAGCGATGATTGATAGAATTGGGGTGGAACAATTGCTCCACTTGTTCTGCAGGTCAAACTTGACTGTGAGGAAATGAATACGCATTTTGTGATAAAAGATGGATAATAAATGCTCCGTAACAAAGCCTGGTGACGTGGCTTTTACACTTATGTTGTGATAAAATATTCCTTTTACGTCTTTTCAGTTGTCCTGAGCAAGAAAACGCCCTCTATAATTTATATACCCCAAATTCCATCATTGTGCATGAAATAAAGCTTCTTCGTCAACATCCTCATAATTTAATTTCTTTAAAACATCACCGGCCCTTTTTTAAAAAGAAAAAAAAGAGTTTGTATTGTTGGTTAATATCTGTCTCCATAAGATTAAATCAAGTGAAACGGGCAGAAAGAGGCCGTGTAAAGCGGCGGTCACAGTTCAGCAATGCTAACCTGATTTTTAGGACACAGCAATATGACGGGGATGATGATGAAGATTTCGCCTCCCCTGGTCTCCGTGGCCTCTGGCCTTCAGCCCGCTGGGCTCCTCTTTCATGTTGCAGTATTTAGAAGCAAATCAAATATTCTTTTGTGCGCGGCACCGCCATCCGTCTCCTCGAGCCAGTGACTTTTTGGTGTTTGTGCGCGTGCATAATGGACGTCTCGGCCCCTGCGATGGAGTTATGACAAGGCTGCGGCAACAGCACAAAGGCACATGTGCAGAAATCCAGCTGCTTCATTGTTCGGCGGCGGGACGGTAGCTTTTGTTCTGTGCAGCGCAGTTCAAAGCGGCCGCAGTCGGACGTACGGCGCGGCGGGAGCATAGACGCAGTCGAGGAGAAGTCGAAGCACACAGTTCCGCTCTTTCTACTCAGATACGAACTCCACGTGCGCACAAATCCGGACAGTCCGATTTGCACACTTTGTCAAACAAATCAGTGTGTGTGCATTCATACACACATCCGTTAAAACAATGGCACGCACACGCCCGCTGACCCCGGCACGACCCGCGGTACAGTACAGCCCGGCCCGGATCACGTTCTCTGCTTTCATGTTTGCTTTGCAGCACTTCAAACACGCGGAAGATTAAACTCATTTGATACGGCTGTGGAGACGGTTTTAGGGGAAGAAGAGAGACTTTCCATTCCTGACAGTGTCCTGCAGTATGGGACCCACCACTAGAAATTTAGTGCTTCCTGCAGGGCACTGTCTGACTTCTTGGAAATAAGGTTGTTACATTCCCGTTGTTCCTCTGCAGTTTTTGTCAACAACCAACCAATACTGATAAAATAGGTTAGATTCAGCACATTTTTTGTTGTTACACCTCAAGTTGTAGCTCCCCAGCAACATTAGAATTGGACTGCTGGCCCAGTTAGGATGAAGCTTAGGCTGCATGTTTCTGTTTGGATCCAAACGAGCCCAGCCCATGTCCTGCATTATTCTGTTCATCAAGTCTGAGATCCACATAGTTTTAAGCTGAAACACAGAGTTAGAGTCACACAGTTGCAGCATGCATGCCTGCAACCTGCTAGTCACACGTTGAGAAGTTCAGATTTATTGGTTTATACTGTATATTATTGTAAAGGTCCAATTTTTAACATCACACAAGCATCCTGTGTTGGTTCCACTGAGAGCAAAGTTCAAGATCAAAGCCTCAGGTATGTCCAGTCTTCCTGCCAAGCTAAGAACAAAACTACATTCAAAGCAACAATGTGGCACTTTGGCTTCATGCTTCTTCTGAATTAGATTTAACAACTATTTTTGTCAGACAGGAAAAAGACCCTCAAAGTCAAACTTTGACTCAAGTTAAAAACAACCTTGTTGTCCTCGCAGTTTCACTTCCCAAGCTCTCTGCTGGGCGCCGCCTCAATGCGTCCTTTGTGTTTTCACCGTGCCGCCAATGGGAGCGTCTTCAAACAGTCCCGCTGTACGCGTACGAGAGTTTGCGTGCGCATGTTAGCGCTGTGTCTATTTGCTCGGCAGGCCGGATTCCTCTGTGTGTGTGCAAACGCGGGGAGGATGTAGCGACGGTTTGGCGTCGACCAGCATTTATTGGACCTGGACGTTGTGTAAATTTCCTTTTAACTGGTGGTTTCTCACAAGGACAAAGATAAAGCTCAGGTTTGGTCCACTACTATAATATAATATACTACTATAATATAATAATATAAAATCACAAACGGATATATATAAAAAAACACCTGTTCTCAAGTATGTTTAGATCAATTTCAGTGTGTGAGTTTTCTTTTAGAATGGATGTCAGGTGGAATCACGAAGACTGCCCTCCTGCTGCTCTACAACCTCAATGAAGGCCCAGTCATGGTCCGCGTGGCTCCACAGGTTGCAGACTACGCAGAAAAGTTTGTGATTCCAGCTGAAGCGCCACGGTCGGACCTGAGCTGCTCTGAGAAATGGAGACGTGCCTGTTCCCAGAGCTCGCCGCAGCTTCCCATGTCACCTCAGCGCTAATCCGGCTCCATCTGACGCGGCCACTGTTTGTTTTCCTGCACAGGGTCATCTATCAGCCGGTAATGAGATCTAAGACCTTGTCAGGACACTCTGATAATCAGCATTCGTTCAGGGTGGCAGAAAAATATGCCTTTCCCGCCACTGGATTCTGCTGCGCAATGAGGTTTGGCCCGTTTAGGTTTGTCATGGGAAATGATGTCGGAGTGGATGTGAAAACACAGTAGCACAAGTAATTATTTTTCCTATACGAGAGGGGGAAAAAATAGGAAATGATAATAATGCCGCGAGACGCAAAGGCTGCTTAGAGGGATGTGGAATTGAAAACAGGGGGAAAACAGTTCACACTGTGAGTGACTTTAAACAAAGGCAAGAGATTTACAACATTTAATGTTTTACTTCCGGTGGATTTTTCCATTCTCTCCATCAAAACAGACAACTGGGCATTATGCTTCTCCAGTATCTCACTCTTTCATCTGCTTCCAAGCTTATAAAGACTCTATGCAGTTTTTATTTATTCAATTTTATTTTACACATGGATGATTGTTTTAAAATCATTTTCATTTACTTTGAAGAACAAGACTGATTTAGGAAGGACTGTTTATCTCTGGTTGCCTGCCCAGCAACCTACTACAACGCTAGATTTAAAAACACATCTCTTTATCTCTACCACAATGAATTCATGTTTATGGTTACAAGTGGAAAAACGCTGAAATGACGTCTGTGCAGTAAATCACAAGGCGAATTTTGATCCAACTTCATTTGCTACAGCAAAAGATTCCTGATGCTGTTGAATTCAGGTTCAGCTTCACAGACATGGTCAGCAACGACTGCTCGCGATTAAGGTTTTATTATTTTGTCTAATAATGACACATTTTTGAGATCATTTTTTTTCAGCTTGCAAGTGTTTCACCAGCTACGCTGGCGAGAAACAAGACCAGCCCTGATCTTCGAGCGATCACGCACCAGTTAATATTCTTTGCATGTGTTGAGATGACCCTCTGTAACTGGAGGTTTGTGTTGTGATGACTCAGTGAGAGCGACGCGGTTGCACTTTCCCACCTCTCTACGGCCAGGTGACCCCTCCCCCGTCTGTGGCGGCCAAAGGAACCACAGTCCGGGGGAGGAGAAGGAGGATGAGGAGGGAGAAGAAGAAGAAGGAAGGAGGAGGAGGAGGAGGCAGAGGTGGAGGGGGAGGAAGAGGAGGAGGCTGGAAAAACTCTGCTGCTGATATTTACCCTGCGTGCCCCCATGAGAGCCGCATGTGAAAACTGACACCTGCTCTCTCACTGCACTTTCTCAGGGTCCCGGTCGCGTACGCGTTTGTTTGTATGACAGTAAACTTCTCGGCGAGCCTCTCATCTGGGATTGTGGGACCGTGTTGGTGCAAAGCCCGGCGGGAAACAAACTACAAGGGGCCCCTCCGCCAGATAAACACTGTCGGAGGAGGAGGGCTGACGGCAAACGCAGCTGGAAACGCGCAGAGACACCCTGAGAACGCTCTCTAACGCTTCTCTAAACATGTAATGGATCACTTAGCTCCACGGTCAGACTGGGTCCCGTGTGCACTTTCATCTCCTCGCATGAATTTGGCTGGAAGTGTTGCTGAAACATAAACACGAGGCTAAAAACGGTTTATTTCCTGTTTTTCAGGCGGTTGTTTCATCCCATCCGTCATCGGCCGACGTGTTTGTGTCTCTTTGGGAAATTTTGCAAAGATAAAGTTTTTTTTTATTTTAAAGATGCATCTTTGAGTTTTCTTTGTGGCTCTGCACTCTGGCAGGACACTTATTTGAGAGTTCCACTGCTCCAGATATAACCTAATTATAGTAGCTGAGGTCAGAGGTCACAGCTGGGTGCCCTGGGGACTTCTCATTAGCAAAATTGGAGGGAAGAGGCTGCAGGTGTCTGTAATGGACTTCTCTATCTATTGTGCTCAAAATTCCTGGAGCTCTCTGCTGCTCTTCAATGTGAAGAGACTTGAAGAGTTCCTGCGAAAAACGCATCAAATTTTATTATTATTACATTTTGAGCTGCTGAGATCAACAAAACCAAAATCTGGTGTCTTTGTGTTTAAAACCAAAAACTAGAGAAGCTCGACTGCAAGTGGCCAGTTTGGTCCAAATGAGCAATATTTGATTTGATTTTCTTTTTTTTGAGATACATTTTTATTTTTTATTGTTTGGTTGTGCACAGTGAGTCTGAGCACATCTGTGGTTCAACTCCGAACACGCAGCGCCCATTAAGAAGGTCAGCACCAGACGTCTTCCTCAGAAAGAAAAACAAAAACCTTGCATAAACATAATTTTCTTCTTCCTACTGACATCGTATATTTACCATTATAATAAATCTCAAGTGTTTACAAAACGATCACTTTGACAAAATTTTCCCTCGCTTGTTATTGTTGTGCGTTTATATTTTCTGAGCCCTAATAGATTTGTTGAAACCCTCAAATCTGCTCCTTTACAGCCTGCGTGTCTTTATTGCACCGTAAGCAGATCGCTGCAGTTGTGGACGACTTCAAGTTGCGACGGCGCCGACTCTGCGGCCTTCCTTGATGTCGCTGGGTCTGAGTCTCACGCTCCAGCAGCACCACAAGAAAATAATCATGCAGGAGGGTAGAAGAGGCCAAGCTCTTGTTTTTAAAGTGGTTCTCCTTGCGACGTCTTCATCCTAATCTGGGCCTCTATGCCTTTGACAGCTCCTCTGCTCGTGGCATGCAGGGAAAATAAAAACACGTCGCGGCCACCGCAGAATGCAAAGGAAGCTCCGACGTGGCGCTTGAGGTTTCGCTCGGTTTCAGACTACAAAAGCTTCCGAAGCTTTGATTTTTGCCTGCTCGGAGACGTGTGTGTCTCCGGCTGCTCTCTGAGATCTTGGAGGGTGGCGGCCACCAGTCGTCTGCCATTGATTTGTCAACTCCGGTCTTGCTTTTGGAGGGAAACTCACTTTCCCTGTTGTTGTTGTTGTTGTGTCGGAGCCGCCGTCTCCCGCTCCTTTCAACCGCACGTTTACGGCTCCCGTTAGTTGCAATTAACAGAGCATCTCCTCAGAGCACTACCCAGATTAGGCCATTGTTATCAGCAGCCCAGCGGTGCTCTGCTGACGCCCTGTTGCTTGGCTGGAGCTGTGTTGGCGGAGCCCAGCTGGGGGGATGGTAGGTGGGAGGTAGAGGGGGTGGGAGGTCAGACAGAGGTTCTCCGCTGTCCGTCATGGCGGCGACTGCAGCCGCCCTCCCAGCCCCCCAGCACACTTCTAATTGGCCGAATCAATTTGGAGGGAAACTTAACAAGGAGCAGGATCCCTCCAAAATCTGACAATAGGTGAAGTCCTTTACATATGTCCACAGGAAAGACAGATGTTGCGGCTCTCCACCACGTCCACTTCTGAATGGTCTGACCGGGACACAATGAGGGAAAATACAAAGGGTGGATATTTTTGGCGGTCAAGGCAGATGCATAATTTTTGGCGGCAAGGACAGCGTAGCGTGAGACTTTCTGACCTTTGGTCCCGCGCAGTCTTTTGCCTCCAAATACCAAGAAGCAGGAAAATGTTTTCATGCATAAATATGTAGGACTTAGTGCGGCCCTCTGGAAACTGGACGATTTACTTCATACGTGACTCAAAAGTCATTGCGATGATTAAACTGACGTACACAGTCTCACACAGTATCATCCCAAGCAACTGAGGCTAATTTAGCCCCAGTATTGGAGGGAATCGCTCTCGTTTGCCATCCAGTGAAGGAAGAATTTTTGAGATGTTAAAATTCTTGGAGAATTCCCTGAAATCTTAGGAAATAATGGCAATGTGTTTTTGATGGAAGATGCAGAATTTATTGAACCATGGTTAGATCATCATACAATACTTTAGATATATAAGAAGCTTCTGAAACTCACTTTTCACTTAATTGCCAAATATGAGGATAGAATTAATTCAGAATGCACCAGTATCTCTATTACAAGAGTTTAGGCAGATAGACAAATCGATAATTCCTATTCAGAATTTTAGTTTTGACAGTATAATTTTTTGAACTCTCTATGCCTCTTTGGACAGTACTCACTCTGCAGTATAAATGTTTATGTCCATTTTATCAGAATACAGAAACCTGAATTGCTTTTTGTGGGATAAAAAAGATTAACACACTCTTTTTTTCTTTACATTCTGGGCCGAATTTTCAATCAACTTTTTCATCAGGTGAAAAGTCAGTTACTCTATGACTTCACTGATAATCTCTAGTGTGTTAAAAATTCTTATCGTTTCTTTGCTATGTGGCTGAGCTTCTCCGCTCCCTCCACCTCCTCCTCCTCCTCCTCCTCCTCCTCCTCCTCCTCTTCCTCTGCTCTGTGTCCTGCTCTGCCAGTGGCTCGGCCAGGTCAGCCTTTTGCCGTGCACAATATAATTAGCCTGCCCACACACACACATGCACACATACAGACTTTAAACTTTAAACCCCCCGCCACACACAATGACCGGTCCGGACAATAGACACATGCCAACACTGTGACCCTCTCAAGAGTCTCCCTCACCAACAGAAAACTGCTTGTCTGCTCCTTTTACAACTCCCCCAACACACACACACACACACACACCCTCTTCCTGCTCACTCAGCAGAATAATGAGACTGATACGATTACATTTTTGCGTATCGCCTTTCACATCAGATTGTAGTGGAGGGGAAAAATATAACAAGCTCAACAGGTGCCGAATCTCAGCTGTTCTTCTCGGGGTCTTGAAAAGTGGCGGGCGTGCGGAATAGCAGGGGACGTTGGCTCGAGGTGTCGCGTTTCAACTGATAGAGCTAATAAAGTGTTACAGTTACAACGTTTGCAACCAAAGATGGAAGCCAGCTTAACCTCCATAAACTATTAAATATAATGATCCAAAGTCTTGGAAAAAAAAAAAGCTAAAGTCTTTAGTTTGACTTGCTGGACATCACTTGAGTCACATCCATCCAACAGCCCAAATGATTTTTAACTTATTCTCTAAATCTTCCTTCTTCATCTCTAAAGTCAAACCATTACCACAGCCTTATCTAAAATGTATAGATGATCTATCTATCTATCTATCTATCTATCTATCTATCTATCTATCTATCTATCCACACAAGCAGACATACATATTTTTTATTAAATTGTATCTGAGTTTAAAAGTATGAAGCCATAAACTCTTATTATGGAAGATAGATCAGAAAAAAAGATAACAGGATTAATTCTCTAACTTTCCCCAAATCCTTCAGTTGAAGAGGTGATGCATGATCGCCCACAGCCTCAATAATCTCCTCATTTCAGCCCCCTTTAAAATTAAAACCTCTAAATGGGGGTGGGCCAATAATTGCGCACTAAATTTGAATCCTCAGCGGCCTTTATCCCTCCCCTCCTTTGCTTCAATGCCTTTCAGAAGCACCGCCTCCCCTTGCTCCCCCATCCCCTGAAAACCTTTTCATCTAATTTTTTTTTTTTTTAAATGCCATCGCACACGAGCCGCCCTCCCCCTCTGATCCCTCTCAGCACCTGCACTCCAGTGATTCCTTTAAAAAAATCTATGCATCTGTTGCAAATGAGGCGGTCATTGTTGGTGGAGATGGAGATGGAGGAAAGCGCTCGAGGGGACCGCCAAATTTGTCTTGTTTTTTTTTTTTTTTGCTCCACCTCCATCTCTGTGTGTGTGTGTGTGTATGTGTGTGTGTGACTTCAGGGGTATCAGATCCCTTCTCCCTCAGGGTATAAAACTGTGCGAGGCTGGATGGTCTCATGATAACAGGTGTATTGTTAAGTGTTCAACAGGTGGGAGGAAATCTCCAGCAGGTTTTCGTTGCTCTGGCTTCAACTTTTATGTTGTTTCATAGAATTGAGCTCCACTAAAAAGTGTTTTTACGGCACATTTTAATGGAGGAACGTGGACATATCACTATCTGGAGTTTAATTACACTCACCGGTCACTTTATTCGGCAAATTGCTTTACCTATGGGGATTGACTTCAGTGACTCTGAAGGTGGTGAACAGCAGGTCTGAGTGTTTCACAAGCTGCTGCTGATCCACTGGGATTTTCACCACATCACAACCATCTCCAGGGCTCATAGCCATAAAAATGGAAAGAAAATCCAGTGGGCAGCGGTTTAGTGAGAAGGAAAACGCCTTGTTGATGTCAGGGGTCAGAGGTCAGAAGACTGGCAGACAGGTTGGAGACCACAGAAAGGCAAGAGCCAAAAATAATGAAATGAAACTAAACAGATAAATAACTGTTTAATCGGGAATGAACAGGATTAAAAACAAAACGTGGCCGGTGTTCAAGTGGCCACGTCGCCTCCCTGACTCCGTCTGGGGATATTAGATATTCTGCAAAAACATACCAGAGGTGATAAATATTTACCCCACAGCTGAGTGTTACTGGCTTTCCTTTCCTCATCTGACCCAAGACCGATGACAAGAGGAAGCTGACAGAGAGAAGGGCGGAGTGCAGAGACACAACAGAGTCTGTCCTCCAGATAGAGAGACGCTCTTCAACAGCGGTGGCTTCCGCAGCCAAGTGCGTCGTCCCGAGCGGGAAGCCGCTGAGAGTCGCTGGGAGAAACAGGAAGAATGTCGGACGGCCAGACGAGTGCTCCGCCGCTTTGCACCCACATGCATGAGCGCATCTACCCGCACACGTGAAAACACTCTCATCCGAGGTTCCAATTTAAGGATTTCGGGCCTATCTGCACATGTATGCCGGCTAATCAGGGCCTCTCCACAGGCAGAAAGCGGGGGGTCAGACAGGGTGAGATATTTGTGATGGAAATTTGGACGGCAGGCGTAGCAAAACAAAAACTTTGGGACAGAACGCCCCGGAGACGACATACTTTACACATGAGATAACACACATTGAGGAATTGCAAAGCAAAAGAAAGAAAGAAAGAAAGAAAAAAAGCCAACTGAAAAAGGGATCACAAAGCTTTTATCATTCAGATTGTGCACAAAGAGCTTTTTTAAGGCATTTTTCTGAAATTATGGCTGAGTAGTTGAGGGGAAAAGAGATTTTGTCTGTAGACTTAATTCTGAGTGGTGTCGAGAAAGGTCTGGAAATCGCGGCTTTAACACAAGGAAAATACACAATATTTAGTAGGAGACTTGTCTTCCTTATGTTGCAAATCTTACGCTGCAGAAATGAGGAGAATTCTCAGGATTATTACTCACTTAACAGAGGGAAAAGGGGATGTTTAGTCTTTCTTCAACACACTTTTCTCTTGAACTGTTTTGCTGCTCTGCATCATCAGTTTCAGAAAAGTAAAGTGCAGACTCCCCATTAGTTGGACGCGTTTGCTTCGTTGCATATTTTTTCCAAATGACTCGCCTGGTTTGCCGTCACTGCAGCACACTGGCCACTAAAGCGCATCGAGGGCGGGCATCCAGCGGAATGACTGCGTCTCACCAGGAAAATCACACAAAGATGAGATTTAATGGCCCTTCGATTGAGCGCCTCTCCAAAGACAACCTCTGACCCTCCGCCTTGACCCCGCCCATCCTCCCGGGCCCACTGTTTGTCACTGGTCATTTGTCAAACCCAGTGCGCTGATCTGATTATGGCCCATTTTGGAAGCGGCGACTACACGCTTCTCGGATCACAACAAGCTTCTTTCAGCAACTTTACATGACAACAAATCACTGGCTTGTTGGGGGAATAGAAGAAGGAACACGTCTGTGTTGTGTTCCGTGTCCAGAGAGTCGGACCAAACCTCAGCCGGATGCCAGAGTTGAAAGTTTCTGATAACTGATTTAATGGAAAGATCCTTACAAAAAAAATGGTTAATGAGAAAATAATTACCTTAGGATCAGGAATTATTCTGTTTCACGAACCAGGATGAGCATTAGGAACCCCTGAAGTATCAACCAGTAGTGACGTTCTGAGAGAAAAAAATGTGTCAATGCAACTGGAACCCTTGAAAGTTTGAAAAGTCACTGCAGTTCCAATTTAACTTCAGTCATCTTACTTTCTTTAATAGGATGCATCATTATATAGTAGCTTAACCTGCCATTGTTAAATGTTAATTATTTTTTTTCGGTCCCAGAATTCCCCTCTGTGGATCGTTCTATTGCTGTTTGACTTGCCCAGTATATCACGCTTAACTGTGTTTTTCTGTTTGGGACCACGGCTGAAAACTGGCATTTATTTATGCATGCAGTCGCCCCCAAATAATAATAAAGAAAAATACAAGTTATCATAGATAAATATATATGTGTTGTTTTTTTATTATGATACAATCATGATAAGGTTTCATCTGCACAAAGTGTCCAATGCAATACAAAGTCAGTGTCTAATGCCTCACATCTCCAGGATCAGCACTTATTTGCAGTTGACGCATACTATATTCAGATCATATATAAAATATACAGCATATCACAACTGAAGAGGATATACAGGTACTAACCGAAAAATTAGAATATCAAGTAAAAATTGTTTTATTTTGGCAATTTAGTATAAAAGATGAAACCAACAAATTTTATTGAGCCATTGCACGCAAATTAACATCTCAAGCAGTTCCTTGTTGTAGCTTTGCTGATTAAGATTTTCAGCTTATTAAAACCACAAACTCACAAACTCATTTTCTGAGTTTTTGAATTTGAGGTTTTTTTTTTTAAGCTGCAGAAATATATTGATTTGCATATTATTTGTTTATATAATATGTCAAATTCACCTTTTAAGTTGAACTGCAGAAATACAACAACCCTTTCAGGATATTCTAATTTTCTGTGTAGTACCTGTACATATATATATATGTATGTGTATATTTGAGTTTGACTGATACAACCTTTACATAGATGGACAGATATAGTGTGCGAAGTCTGCAAATCTTGTGCAAGCGACTGTCACTCAGCCACTCAGATAGAACACAACCTCTCCCTGATATTCCCTGAGGGACTGTAGACTATGCATGACTACACACACACACACACACACACACACACACACACACACACACACACACACAATTAGCCCATACCTCATTATGTCTGCTCGGCTCTTTTGGTTTGTGTTGGGGAGGGGGGCTGGGTGGGAGGCTGGGTGGGGGTCTGGTGACCCCAGAGAGAGAGAATGACCTCAGGGGACTTTTGGGGGAGAGTGATGGGGGAGGGGAGAAGGGACGCAGCGCTCTGGGGGGGGGGATGGGGGGGGCGAGGTAACTTCTTGGTGTCCCTGCTGGTCGCGGTCACTCTAGCTGCAGATCCCTGCTGATTTTGTAAAGGGCGAAAAACACGCTGATCAATCACAGCCACTGAGTTTCATGAAGCTCAGCAGAGCCTCGGCCTTTCACTTGGTAATCGTCAAGACTCGGCCAGTGCAAACCTCATTTCAATATAAAATCAAAATAATTGGCAAACTAATACTCTCCCCATCTGGAGAAGGTTGCCCCTCCTATTAATGTGTAAGCACATCTGTTATTATTTAAATAATGCAACGAAAGACCAGAGGACACATTCCCAACCACATCCCAGGAGGAGGAGGAGGGGAATCCAAACTCCCCCGGCTCTGCAGTTTGGATTTCCCTCCAAAACCTCCTTTGTAAAAACTTCTCCCCCACCTCTTGTACAAACTCTGTAGCCAACGCCCCCGCCCCCAGCCGTGTGTGTGTGTGTGTGTGTGTGTCTTAGGAAGTGGGGTGTCTCAGCCAGAGTTCTGTTAACCCCCCAGGATGTAAAAGATACCCAGACTAACAGTGCAGGCAGCGGCGACAGGCTCTTTCATCTCACTCCGCTTGAGCTTTCCAGAGTTTGGAAACCTTCAGGAAGGAAGAGGAAGCACGGAATGGTGGACATTACTGCCACATGTCTCCAAGATCAGTCCACTGGGTGCACCAATTAGCTTCCTGCACATGCAGAATGGAATTAGTGCATCATGTGTGTGCTTTCTTTTCTCAAATTCAGTTCTTGTTGGCTTCTTGACTGTGGCTGAACTCTAGACTGACCAACCTGGACCAGGATTTTACACCCCCTCCAACTTCCTTTGTCAGCAAGATGAGTCAGGGCTCCAGAGGTGTGCGGTTGACCTTTGACTCCCGGCTATCTCTGAGTCTTTTTCTTACTTGTCCTGAGGTCAGATCAGAGACACATCACTCTTTTTACTCTTAACCTCCGGAGTCAACCAAGGCACAGGGGATTTCACAGGACTGACCCGCAGACACAAAGGCACAACTGATTATTTATTTATTTCTAAATACCGTCAAGTCATCAAAACATCAAAATACTGTATGGCTGTGGTTGAATGTCTTGTCTGTGTTTGCATCACCCCCAACCCCAGTGTCTTTTATCACGCCAAACAATTCTTATGCATGAATTCATTTTGTGTGAGTAATGCATAGAAACAAACAGAGGTTTGGTGACATCTTATTAAGGTCAGCTATGGATGTCTGTGCATGGTTGAATCTCTTTGCACTGATAAAAACTACTAAATACTTACAGTCTGATTTCCTGACTGAAGACTCCCATGGACAGAACACATTGTCATGAAAGTTGGAGAGAAATCATGACATTTAATGGAATGTGAAATAAAAACAGAATAGAATAGTTTCAAGGCTTTGTTGGACTGTTCTAATATTCAAAAGAGTAAAATTAGCATAGATAAATAATCTTTAGAAACTTTGTTAAGGTAAAGAAAAACTTTCATTGAATGTGTCTGGTTGAGTATGAAAACAAAAACTTCATGGGCAGCAGTATTTAGTATACATAGATGATGTAGCAAAAAAATTAACTGTAATTTGATTTTTTGGGAAAATCTGCATAGTTGTGACAACTGGTTATACAAACAAGGCAATTGTCTCTGGCTCATGCTACAGTAACATTTGTGCATTTTCACAACAAGCAGGACAGAGTGGAGAAAAGCTCAAACCAGAATAAAGTACTCTAATGTATTGATAAGAAAATAAAATCAGAAAAATTGATTACAGTTACTTAGTTATGAGAGGCATCTAAAAAAAATCCTCAACTCAAGCCAGATTGAATAGGTTTTCAATTAAATTTGAAGCATATACTGCATTTTATTTTAACTGAACTATATTTCCACACATATCGAGCCAGCTTGTATTAGGGGGCAGCTTTGATGGCTAAAGCTGTGGTCCGTGTCCTGGCACAAGAGACAATTATAGGCGTGAGCTGATGAATATTTGAAAGAGAAGCTGTGACTGACAGCTTGTGCATTTATGAGACTGAATGCCGATTTTCTTTGGTGTCACAGCAGTGCTGCTGCTGCTGCTGCTGCATCTCGCCCATACCTTTGTGAAAGTGTGTGGGAAAATTGGGTGATTATGAAGACGATCAAAATAATTTTTTGACTTTTTCTATCTAAAGGTGGCATTGACAAAAAATGTCATTAAATTTTTTGATTTTAGAAAAAAAGCTAATTTGAGAGTTTTGGTAAAGATGCAGATGAAAAATCTATATTTTCCTGCCAACCTGTAGACTGTTGTGAGTGTGGCACACGCTGACTGGGAGGCAGACATGTTGTCAGTACCACCTGCAGTAAAGGCCTGTGTGCATCACAATTTACTGTTCTCCGCCAGTATGGCAACATGAGCACGCCCCTCACTGTCCATTACCAACAAACACCTGCAACCTTTTAAACAGCTGAGATTTAAATTCAAAGAAAAACTTCCTGCATTTCCATCTTCTTTCAGTTGAGACAGACAAACCATTCTTTCACTTTTTGTGCTCACGACGCATTCAGAGCCACTTGAACAAACTGCAATAAGTCCATGAAGCCTTTCCCCTCCTTCAAAATGAGCAAACCCAGCAAACAAAGGGCCACCACTGGGGATAAACAGCGCTTTTGTTTTACCCATTTGAACCTGAGGTTTCCCTCCACGCTCGGGAAGAGTGTGTTTGCCCTTTCTCTCTTTTCAGACCGCTCTGGCGCTGAATGGCTGTGACCACTGCCAAATGGGAAAACGACTACACAGGCAGAAAAGAAAGACCAGAATCAATCAGGAAGTGGCAGCTTTTGAGCCGTGCCAGAGGAGCCGGGCAACTTCCTGGTCGCGTTGCCAAGGTGACTGCAGGCTCAGCCAACTGCTGCAGTGGGCAGTGACGGGGGAGGGAGGGTTGGGGAGGGGTCTGGCAGGGGAATGACGGTTGGGATATTGGACAGCACGAGAGGGTGAGGAGTAGGCGAGTGTGTGTGTGTGTGTGTGTGTGTGTGTGTGTGTGTGTGTGTGTTTGTGTGTGGTGGGGGTTGAGGGAATTTAAATGTAAGCAACACTTGTTTAAACCGTTGCATTGTGTAGTTTCTACTCTGTGAAGCTTTTCAAACATTAACAAACTTCTCCATCCATCTTATTTTTTTTAAAAATAGTTGTGGTTTGATTTTTTTTTAATGCACAGAACTACGAGAGGTTGCTGCTATATGCATTTAAGGCATGTGGTTTTTGAAGACTTTGCAGCACTAGCGTAAATCTACAGACGGCCCTCAAGATATATAGTCTTCCTCCAGGTTGTTTCCTTCACAGTTCACTACAGTGAATCTATCTGCCTCCAACTAAGAATGGCTTCAGCATCCTCTTCCTTAAAAAAAACAAAAAAACAACTAACTTTATTTATTTAAAAAGGGACAGTGCATATTGATGAACATGTAAATGTGAATATGCCAGAATTGGCCAAAGGCTACTTTCCATCGGCAGTCCCTGGCAGGTCAGAAGAAATAACAATACAATGACAAATACAAATGAAAAATACAAAACCTTAATACGATAGAAGTATTGGACAACTGACACTAATAAAGTAACAAAGAACACTGAGAGGATACATAAAAACTTAAATTTAAAATTAGTGCTGACAAATCTGCCACTTTTTTAGATTGACTTTAAAAGTGTTAAATGTGTTACAGTCTCTTATTGGGGCTGGAATCTCATTCCAGACCTCAGTACCTTTGACTGATAACACCTTTACGCGCTCTTTCACGATAAATCTCCCCGTCTTCCTCAAGGCCTCCTGCTGGGCGGTTCCAACGTCTGAATTCTTCAACTGATATACATGTATATACTATGATTTGGAGAGTAATAGGCTGTTTTTGATATATTGATCATCCGAAGGATTGCAAATAAATGTACACAGTAACTAAATCTAGTTCTTATTTTGTTTCTGTGCATTGGAAAGATAAAACAAAACACTTTCAATAATGCACTGGTGTGAGGCTTGTTGGGTGTTCTGGGGGATCAGAGAAGCAGACTTGTGGGGATGGGTAAACACAGCTGGGGACACACAGAGCTGGTGGCTCTTCTGCTTTAAGGTCCCTTTCACACATTTATCAGCGTGTTTGCTCAGGGGATGTGCCCTAATCTTGGCGCGCTGATCTGCGGACCAGGCCTTCATGAAGACCCCGACATGCCGAGATGAAAGGGACCCTGTGCACAAGCAGGGATGCGCTAATTCCTCCACAGTTCAACTTGAATGTCCTTGTGCTTTATTGAGACTTATAAAGGTCACCTATGGATCGGCGTGTGTGGCAGACTCTGTCTGTGGGTGGGATTGCACTGATGATAACAACTGAATGTCTGAATTACTGAGTGATATCAGCCCATGGACAGATGAGAGATGAAAGAAACATAGTAATTTCGTAGGAGTAATTACTTTCTTTGTGGTGTGAAAACCATGAAATTGAAATTATTTTAAAACGCAAACAAAATAGAATACTGTCGAGGTATATATAGATGTTCTCGATTAATGATGTTGATGATGCATATCTATGACTTTGTATAGAAACATTTTTTACCAAAGACGGTAAGCGAAACACTTGATATTACAGTTATGAGGTTCTGGATACACTTTGGTGATAGATTGCCATCTAGTGGTGAGTACTAGGTAAGACTGCATCCTTGATTCCGTAACTTCCGAACAACAGATATAAAGTTTTATTTATTTATTTCATATATGTATGTATGTATGTATGTATGTATGTATGTATGTATGTATGTATGTATGTACACACACACACACATACGAATTCAGTAATACTATTGTATGTTGAGGCAAGGCAACATGTATATAAGAATTTTAATTACTTATAACCCACAATATCCAATATAGTTTACGTCAAGCTTGGTGCTGCAATTAAGAAATTAAACAGCCGAATCGACTTTGTAAGAAAAAAAAGAAGGGAAAAAAAGGCCGTCTCGGCTTCCGTCGTCGTCAGCATCTCACGTCAACATAACAACAACCTGTCATGATAGATCCAACAGGGGAGAAAATTGGCGATTAGCTCTTGATAATTGATGTTAAAATATCTGACGCACCTGGATGTAAGATTAGTACAGTAAGGTAAGTAACAAAACGGTCCGAAATTAGAAACGCGCCCTAACTGTGGCCGAGGTCACAAAAAAGAAGGCAAAACGATATTTGGCAAATAAGCTAACCTAGCCTAGCGAAAGCAAATGTCGGTTTTCTGGGGCTAGGATAAATCTTGAAATAAATGTCAAGGCCGCTGTTTTAGACCTGACACAACTACAACGTCATGGTTTGTGGTCTTATCATACACAGGATTATTTTTACTGTCTTTTCCGGAGAAAGAACGAAGCTCGTGAAGCCACCCCCCGCAGTCGCAGATCGCCAAGAGAAAAAAAAGGTCTTGCTGAGCTAGTGTAGCTAACAAAGCTATCTCTGAACGCCGATCGCTTGTTTCTCTCCATCCGCCTTGTCACGGTTTCTTGATTTAAGCAGATGCCGAAACTACATCAGAAATCACATCACAGCCAGCTATCGTTTCCAATGTTGCCCGCTTTTTTCATTTAGCATTTAGTTTTGTTTTTTGTTTTGTTTTTTATCAGCGATGACGCGTTTATTGTAGCGACGACCCATCACATAATGGAACATCGGGTGTACATTGTCTTCGGTCTGTCGGTCACCTGAGCTTCACATTCCAAGACAGTATAGTCACCTCGGTATTCTGTCACTGTGTGCACACCTAGCACGACAAGCCTTAAAACGCTTGTGGTGGGTCATTGGGGTGGTTGCATCGAATTCGCGCAAGACGCGCATTGCTGCTGGTGCATTGCAGTTAACGCACGCCGTGGATGTTTGAACTTTCCTCCCCCCCTGCCCAGACCAGGTGGGACAGGCCATTCTTGAACCTGTCAGCGATCCAGCCGAAGAGACGGGGAACAGGATAGGGAAGCAGGGCGAGGCGGGCCCCGCGGAGCCGGTGGAGAAGATGGCCGGCAGCCCGGAGAAGAGTTCCACCGCGCAGGAGCTGAAGGAGCAGGGCAACCGACTGTTCCTGTGCCGCAAATACCAGGAGGCAGCGACGTGCTACAGCAAAGCTATCGTGAGTGATAGTCGCCGTCAGACGATCCCACCCGTCATAGCCATATCTGCTTGCGCCCCTATCTGATTTCCAGCGCAACCCTGTGTTCCAGAACCGCAACCCGTCAGTGGCAGTGTACTACACCAACAGGGCCCTGTGCCATGTGAAGCTGCAGCAGCATGACAAGGCCCTGGCTGATTGTAAACGAGCCCTGGAGCTGGACAGCCAGTCGGTCAAGGCTCATTTCTTCCTGGGCCAGTGTCACCTGGAGCTGGAGAACTACGACGAAGCCATCGGCAACCTTCAGAAAGGTCAGATCAAGCTCTGAGAAGATTGTGATGGTTTTCTTTTGTTCCTGAGGCGCCCCGAAAGGTCCAAATTATTCCAATGGCAATAATTTTATTTCCCAGATTGGACTAAATCAACCTTGTATACACTATCCTCTGGAATAGCACATTTTTGTATATAATTAGTGATGAACATTTCTCAAAGATTTCTCTTTTTAATTCAGACCCTACCACCTTGGTGGCAGGTCTGTCCAGTTCATTTTTGTCTTCGGGGGGGCGGGGGGTCAACTTTGTCTTTGACTTCAGTCATAGCATAAGTGTTACAGCGGCAAAAAGTGTTGTTCAAGAGCCATAGAATTGTAATAGTGCTGATGAAACAAGGAGGGAAGGAAGGACGTGCAGTTGGCAGCTAAAGGAAAACAATAAATCATCCAGTGGCAGCTAATATGGAGCTGCAGTTCTTTAGCAGAAAGTAGGTTAATAGCACAGTGTCTTCTGTGGCTCTGGCTTTGTGTTAAGTTTATGCAGCAGCAAAAGTCAGTGGGGAAAAAATGGTTAAATCCTCAATTTGTTGGCATGCAGGGTGAATATACAGGAAAAGTGACGCGAAAATGGTCCGTCCAGCTTCCTTTGAAAATCTAGAGTCGGATGAGATCAGATCTCCATCTCTATTTGGATCACTGTATATAAAAAAAAAAGAATTGTCTGCTCACAGTCATTCACTAGGTGCACTGAACACTACACACGTGTAACCAGGGCAAACTTGCTGTTTCCATAGTAACAGCAATGGTGTGGCTCAAACGCAATGGTTGAGTTTAAAATTGTGTCTGCGTTTTTGGACAGAAAGAAATAGAATGACTGACAGTTCTGGGCCTGTAGGTCCCACACTGTCAGACTCAGGTTTGGACAAAAATGTATTTGTTCTTGCCCATTAAATTAAGGCTTCATGTGTGACCGTGACAAGCCAACACGTGGCTTTAGAACAGTCATTCAGAACAGTGGAGCACTCAGACACACAGGCTACTGTTGGAAGATCTTGGTCACGTGCATATGATGTGGAATCTTGACTTTTGCTTTTCAAGTGAACAGCGTACATAATAGCGTTGTGCTTTCATGCTGCTTTCAGAATGCATGTCTAAAGAGTCACTTTATCCAGTGACATGACCAGAATTCCTGTTGCATTCCTGGACTGATGGAAAAGCAGAAATCCACACAGCAGAATTCTGTAGAAACCTCTGGGTTTTAACCAAGTTTTCCTCTCACGTTTCGCAGCTTACAATCTTGCAAAAGAGCAGAGGCTGAATTTCGGAGACGACATCCCCAGCGCCTTGCGCATCGCCAAGAAGAAGCGCTGGAACAGCATCGAGGAGAAGCGCATCAACCAGGAGAACGAGCTGCACGCCTATCTAACCAAACTCATACTGGCCGAGAAGGAGAGGTGAGGCTGCTCTGCACGCTGGCAGAGTTCTTCCCCCTGCTAACCTCTGGTAACCTCTGGGGCTTTTTGTTGTGGTCCCAGTGGTGAGACGGTGATAATGTTGTCTGAATAATTGTTCTTCTCTGCAGAGAGCTAGAAGAATACAAAGAGAAACAGGATGACAATCAGAACGGGGGCGACGTTGCCAAGATTTCATCAAAACATGTATGTTTTTTTTTTTTTATGTTGTTTTCTTAAATATTAACGTGAACCAGTCGATTAAAAAAACATTTTGTTCATTACCGCTCATAGGACAAATATCTCATGGACATGGACGAGCTCTTCTCTCAAGTAGATGAGAAAAGGAAAGTGAGTATGAAAATATTCTACCACTCTTCTTATTTTCACTCGTTTATTTGCTGATTTTCCATATTCTACTATTCCTGCTGCTGGAGGAGTGAAGTTTATTGCACTCAGGTGCTGTTTGTCCTCGCAGACACTCTCGCTCACGGCGCTCACACTGACTGCACACCATCACTGTAGGATTGTTGACATGGCAACAAGAGATTGAGGAAGCCGGAGCTCTGGCCGCTTTATGTGCACTTGTGACGGCTCATTTGGCAAGATTTGATGGAGACGATCTGTCGTTCATTACTGAAAAATGTCATGGGGTTGAGGGGGAACTACACCTGTTTCTTAGCTGAACCATCGCTCTTTCCAGCCGCGACTGGTTTCCCTGGTAACCATCAACATGTCATGGCTTGTGAATAGATGGGTGGTTGTCGGCTGAACTGGGAAGATGTTGCCATGTTATTGTGAGGAGGTGCAAAAGCACCTGGCTGTAGGCTGTGCTGTGTCTAAAGGGAAGCAGATTGAAGGTCAGGAGCAGTGTCATTGCTCTGGTGTGGTGGTTTCAAGCAGGGCGATGAGTGTTTGGACATTCGAAGACTTAATCAGGCTTCAAGGAGAAGCGGTGACGGCAGCCGTGCATGTGATTTACGCTGAGATCTCTGACGTGTAGCATGGTGCCACTGCTTGTCCCTCCAGAAGCGGGAGATCCCTGATTACCTTTGTGGGAAGATCAGTTTTGAGCTAATGAGGGAGCCGTGCATCACGCCCAGCGGAATCACTTATGATCGGAAAGACATTGAGGAGCACCTACAGGTAAGAGCTCTTCTCCTCATTCCTCAAGCCCACCTAGACCTCCCGCCCCCTGTTTATTTCTTCATTGTTGAATCCAGTGGCACGGCTTTACACAGTTAATTATCTCTCTTTAGGGCTCTAGAAAACTGCACATTTAGCCCTCTGTTTAGCGCCTCCAACAAAAACTCTCCAGGTTCCAGCTTCCAGCTTCCTGCCAACACTGATACCTTGTTGGACCTCCAGCATGTTCAGAAAGGGAGAAAAAGCTGTGAGGTGTTTTCAGAGCGTAGTGCAATCATATGGCTGCAGGTGTGGCCACTCACCTGTGAGTGATAGCAGTGCCTTTTGTGACATCACAGAGGGTGGATTTCTATACGGGCGCACCTAATTTAGTAATGTTGCTCTCAGAGCCTCATATTTGAACATAAACCCTAACCCTAATTTATCACTTTGAAAATGATCTGTCACTCCAACATGCTCCCTTTAAATCATAGGTGTCAAACTCTGGCCCGTGGCCCAAATTTGGCCCTCAGTGTAATTATATGCAAAATCACTAGTGGAGCTGCTAATACTACAAATCCCAGAGTGCTCTGCTGGTATTTTGGCACATCAAGCAGGACAGGACGTGCATTGAAGGATATTATTATGACTTCATTGGTTTATTGTTGTTGTTTTATTTTGAAATGTATTATTAGCCTGTGGAAAAGGGTTACTGTTGCAATTTAAATGAGAAGGCTGCAAATAAAGAAGAGGCATACGATTTCTATTGACATTTTATTTATTTTGATGACTTTTTTTTTTTTACTTGATATTCAACTTTGCATGTGTGCAATATGAAGTTGTTTATTGTCGAGCATTAAGCTTTGCTTGTTCCATATCCAGGTTGAAGCAAAACTTGTTTTGGTCCATATGAAAAGGTTCACTGTTACATCTGAAGGAATATTTCTTCCCCAATAAATACCTATTTATGTGTGTATTTGAGTTTGACACCCCTGCACTGAATGACTCTTCCAAGGCAGCGATGCTAACGGCAGCTTGTCACCTGCTCTGTGTGCAGCGAGTGGGCCACTTTGACCCCGTCACCAGGAGCCCGTTGACCCAGGACCAGCTGATTCCCAACCTGGCCATGAAGGAAGTGATCGATGCCTTTATCCAGGAGAACGGCTGGGTGGAGGACTACTGAAGAGACCCCTCCTTCCTCCTCCTCCTCCTCCTCTTCCTCCTTACACGTCAACACAACGTCTGGGCAACACAGTAGAAAACAAAGAGAACATCCAGCAGACAGATCACACCTTTCCTGGAGATGAACTGTTCTAAAGTGGGAAAAGCCACATGATGGACTACTGAGTGGGAGCCATGTATCTTTTCCCACCTTTTCATCCCCACTTGTTACCGTTGCTGCAAAGTTTCCTGCTTCAAACTCCCAAGGCTCGACTTTTCAAAGTCTGCTGCTCCCTTTAAATCTGCCACCATTTTTCATTTTTCAATTTTCCCCTGCTGTGTTTTATGTTATTTTATTTTTTTTGAAATTTTTCTCCAAACCTGCCCCTTCAGAATAAGGGAGGCCGGGTTTTTAGCTCCTTCCTGCCTCCTCCGTGTCCTCTGGGTGCCACAACCCCCCTGGAGGACATCAATGTTTCACACAAAACCATTCATAGAAAACACAGCACTTGGTGGTTGCTTTCATGCAAACGTTGGCCTTTTTCATGGCATTATCCTTCAGTATTTCTCCCCTCCTCCCCTTGTATTTTTTTTTTTTTTTTTTTCCAGAGCGTCTGAACTTTTTTTCTACGTCTTAATGCACACGTGCTGAAATCGTCCCAATCATGCCAAACACCTGTTTTTCCAGCCACTGTGGAAAAACGGGTTTGCAACATTTTACATCGTGATTATTGAAACATAGGCGCCAGTTCCATCCTCCACCTGCGGGTGGTGCTCTCAACGCACTCATCGCACTGTGACTGTAAAAGTAAACCTTTATGTTTCTTGCATATCAATCACCCCCCCCCCCACCCCCCACCCCAACAAAAGACAATGAAATGGACAACGTGAGTTGAATGTATGCATCGTGTACTGTCGAGGCTTCACCTGCAGCAATTCACTGTGTGTCACTTTTGAACCCGAGCCGACGCGAGGCGTCCTTTGAAACCGTTTTAACCTTGCTGGATACAATACACTAACTTTGATTGACGACGTCGGCTGTTGCGGTTGCTGCTCAAACCCACCGTTGAAGAATGAATCTGTCCCGTGTGTCGGTCATGGAAACAGAAAGTTGCCCGGACGAAGACGCGAGCGCTAACGCGGCCTCCGAGTTCGTCTTTGCTTTTCCTCTGCGTCGCCTTCACGCGGCCTCGGGCCTCTTAGGCCTCGCTGGCTCACACCTGGGTCTTTCCTTTACAGACGCAGCTTCCTCTATGCAGGTTTGCTTTCTCATCCACACGCAACACACACTTTAAGCTTTAGCAAAACTCCTTCCAGGAGTGATTGATTTTCCATGAAGAACAGCTTTGCACGTGCAGTCTGGACTTTTGGTTCCCATGCCAACAGGTTTTTCAATCAGTGAAGACATTTGGAAAATTCTGTTGCTGCATTTTGGATCAATGTTTCGTTGGCCAAGTGACGGCAGATGGTGGCAGTGGTGACCAGTGCAGCGCCGCTTCCAATATTTCTAGCAGGACATTTTGCAAGTGATCAGATAAATGTGCACCTGCTGTTCCGTTGTCTGCCTCTCATCCTCGGTGTCCTCTCACCCAACTCCAGCGCTCAGCAGTAGATCAACTCCATGGCCACGGCTCCTCCTTTTTGCACCATATCACTGTCGTCGTCGTTAATGTTGTTGTTGAGCCTTTTCTCCGCTTTTCCTCAGACTGTCTCGCGACACTCTCTCACTTTAACGTGCACTTGATGCCTGACGGCCCGCGTTTGCAGCTGGATGTGGATGAGATTATTTTAACCTTGTGGCATGTTTCGGTCCTGGCTGGTATGTGCAGGATTGCGTTCCTTAAATTGAAGACTGCAATTTAAAAAGAAAAAAAAAAGAAAATAAACACTCACGTAAGGTGGTGTGGAGATCCCCAAATCACCTCGATCTTATTGCGCCGCACTCGCTAAGACAACTTGGCAATCTATTTATGAAAAAGGAACTCGAGTCACAGGGAATGTTGAGGGCCGCTGCCATCACCAAGTCCACTTCTCGTGTTAGAAATGCTGGAAATTGCTCCAATCATCCTGTCCGTACCTCAGCCCCAGTCTTTCTCTATGCTGGTCTGCTGGCATTAATCTCCAAAAGACATTTTCAATTCAGTGCTTTTAAGAGTAAAAAAGAAAAAAATTAAAAATTTCATTGTGCATCTGTGATGAATTAGGCTTGTCAGTGGTTCATGTCTGGATGCCGACAAGTGTAAATACCTTGCTTGTGTGTGTGCGTGCGTGCGTGCGTGCGTGTGTGCGTGTGCGCCTGCGTGTGTGCGTGTGTGTGCTCAGATTTGACTTCACAACGGAGAAAAAAAACATTAGGGTTCTGTTTTTATTTTATTTTTTCTTTCTCTTGTAAAATCCTAGAGCTTAAGAAACTGTATTAAATGTAGATATGTTGATAACATGAATGTGTGTTTCAGTATCCGTTTGTCACCATTAAAATATAAACTTTGGGCTCAGTTGTCGTGATTTTGATGCGCCAGTCATGAACACAAACCACTCACCTGCAGTTTACGCCATTTTTGCAGAGCCGTGAGTCTCTTCTGATTGGTCCTCTGGTCTCCATTGTTCTTCTATGTGGAGGTTTGCTCACAACACCTTCTCTTAATTTCTTTATTTTCATATGTTGTATTTTTCTTTTTTGTCCAAAAATGCTTCATGTTTCTGTGCATTAAGATGATGAAGCTCTATAGTGGCTCATGCTGAAAGTTTATTCTGTTTCTCAAGGTTTAAAAAGCTTTTATTTAATTTGTTTGTTTTTTTTTAATCTTTAATTGTTAAATTTTATACACAACCATCAGCAGAATTAATGAGTGATGTCATAATTAATCTCTGAAGTCATAACTCTAAACAACACTTACTGTTATGGACTCACATGGTGGCGAAAGTGTGTGGTCATATCAGTCATGCCCCTGAAGCGCACACACACACACACACACACTGGGCCTATTGTCCGAGGTCCACTGGATGAGCTGGCGTCACACTCAGTGCCTGGAGGGAAGAGGACCGTGCACGGAACATCGGCGAGTTCCACTGAGTAACGTTGAAGGACAGCAAATCACCAACAACATGGTAGGAAGTGATTTTAAAAAAAGGTTCATTTTAAAGGCAAGTGTACGGCAACAATAGCTGTGTGTGTTTCTGGTTGCAGGATGTCAACTTTGCTGTGGTAGTTGTCGGGATCCTCGGATGCTCTCTGACTCTCTGCTCAGCCAGCCAAGGTTTGAACTCTGAAACACACTTCATTGGATTCTTTGAGTTTTCTCATGCACATCTATTTTGTTGCTTAAAAGATCAAGATTTATTTCTGCTGTGTCAAAGGGTTTAATACCTTGGCTGTAGCAAAGTATTTTCAGGCCACTGGAAACAATACTGCAGATTTTTATATTTCATCCCTGGACTCTGCTGGAGCTGCCGTGTGTTAAAACTCACCCCAAGAAAACTGCATATTTAGCCCTGCATTCACAGCCTGGGACAAAACCAGTCTGTCTTAACTTCCCGTTCATAGTGATGTTCTTCAGAGTGGGGGAGGAGAGGAGGTGACCACCGGGACGGAGTCATCTTTTCTAAAGTGCTGTTCCTACTGTGTCCCAGTATCTAAATGCCAATCAGCTCTTAGTTTATTGTCCTAACACAGGGGTGGGGAAACCTTTTGACTGCTGGGCCACAATGAGTTCTAAAATGTGACAGATGGGCTGGAGCAGGAGCACGGGAATGGAGTGTTTTGGTGACACACCTCATAGGAGAAAAAAAATGTATCATGTGATATCAAGAAAACGTGCTTTAATGTCAATTGAAAATGAACAAAAGCAAAGTTACAACAAAATAACTGTCTGTGAAGCCCTACTGTATTTATCTCTTTATTGAGATGACTCTTAATCTGAAAGAACGGAACCCTGACGCTCACCTCTCCTCTCCGTCTGCCTTCGCTCCAGTCGGCCTGACCGACAAGGTCCTGATCTTCCCCTTCGAGACGGACTTCAGCTTCGTGGCCCTGATCCCTCAGAAGGAGATGGCTCTGCGGGCCTTCACCCTGTGCATGCGCGTGGCCACCGAGCTGCCCGAGGAGCGCCAGATCATCCTGTTCGCCTACCGCACGGCCGACTACGACGAGCTCAACGTGTGGCGCGAGAAGGACGGCCGCATCTCCTTCTACATGAGCGGCGACGGGGCCGTCTTCCACCTGCCGCCGCTCACCACCTTCCGCACCAGCCTCTGCCTCACCTGGGAGTCCCACGCAGGCCTGACCGCCTTCTGGGTGGACGGCAAGCGCAGCACCTACCAGGTCTACAAGCCGGGCCACACCATCCGTCCCCAGGGCACCGTCCTCCTGGGCCAGGATCCAGATAAGCACCTGGGAGGGCTGGAGGCCACGCAGAGCTTCGTGGGGGAGGTGACCGACCTCAACATGTGGGACTACGTGCTCTCCAGGAGCATGATCCAGGCCTGGTACTACGGACACAAGGTCCCCAGCGGGAACATCTTTGACTGGGCCACCATCGAGTACGAGCTCAACGGCAACGTGATGGTGGTGGACGATGACTGACTGGCTGCTGAGGAGCCGCCTTCAGGTGGGGTGGCGGCCATGGAGGGCTTCACTGGACTGGTCAGCGCACTTGTTTCTCTTAGATTCAATCTGGCTTCTTGTTAGGATACAACAAAAATTCAAAAAGATCTTGTTTTACTTCCCAAAAAGTAACTTCAAATAGAAGTCGTAGGTCGGAATCTGTTGAAGTCTCAATGGTTTGTTGGCCGCCGTCGATCAAAACCGGCGCTGTGTTGAAGTCCCGAATGTGTCCATCGGGGGGCACTCTAGAAGTTTACAGCGAGCCCTTGTGTCAACTGACAGAGCTGATAGAGTTTGGTGTCATTGTGGTGAGACATTGGCTCACAGACAAAATAACCATATAAATTTGTATAAATTGAATTTTACAAATACAAAATCAAAATGAACTAACAGGTAATTCCGTGCAGTGTCTCCTCTCTTAGTATTAAAGAGAGCTGATGGTTGTAAATACCCTTTAATGTCAGATTGTAACAGCAGCAGAACTAATCTACTACTGTGAATATTTGCAGCATTTTGCAGACCCCTAGACCTTTACTGTTTGTGTTGCTGAAGGAGGTCTGACTGATGTGAAAATCCACCATCTGGAAACCCTTTTATTAACAGTTTGCAGAAAATCAAAACCTGTGACAACTCACTGGCAGGCGCAGTTCCTTCTCCTCACACCTAATTTTGGAAGCAGCTCTTGCGTTTGAACACCTCAGATCTTGAAAAAGAAACAACAAACAAACAAACTAACATCAAGCCGAGAGCACCCACTTTTGGAGGGTATCCAGCGGTAGTGGAAAAAAAAGGAGATGTTCAAACAGCACGACTGGGAGATGCATTATTTCTACTTTGATGATTTAATTGCACTCAGAGACAAATAGCAATTACCATGTTTAAAATCCATCGGCATGATGTCGCCCTCGGTGAGCCACCCCGCTCATGAATTTTCCATGTTTCAGCTGATGTAAGAGCGCTTTTGGGTCTGAAATAATAAAAATAACTTAAAAAAAAATCCTGCCATGTGCATAACTAATAATGTTTGTAATTAAAGAGCATCATTTCATCTTTGAACTCTGGCAGCCTCCTTTTCTTAATTTAAGCTCAGTTTGAAAGCATAATAACTTGTGTACATAATTTTAAGGGTGTGTGTGTGGGGGGGAGGGAATGGAGGGGGGTCATTAAAATTTATCACGATACTTTATTTTAGAATTATTAGCAGTGCCTTTGGGAAGAGTTGTACTTATTCTGCTACTGAGACTGAGAGGGAAAAAATTAGAATGTTTCATTCTGTCACATGTATCATATTGTATTTTATTTTTAAGACAAAATATTCTTAAAACTGCATCCTGCAGGGTTTTATTTTTATAAGGAAATTATTACTTTTTCACCTGAGCAGTGCATAAAAGATTTTTGGGTTTTGGACCCTTTATATGGGTCTTAATACCCTATATATGTTATATATTGTTAGCCTAATTTGTTTTCGGAAAACAAGAAAAAACTAATTTTTTTACCAAGCACATTGTTTTTTTTTTTTTTTCAGATATCACAATTTGGCCAAAAAATTACTTAGGCAATTATGCTATTAGGCTAACGATATATGTGTGTATATATATTTATATATATATGTATATATACATATATATATATATATATATATATATATATATATATATATATATATATATATATATACATATATACATATATATATGTGTATATGTATATATGTATATATGTATATGTATATATGTATATATATATATATATATATATATATATATATATATATATATATATATGTATATATATATATATATATATATATATATATATATATATGTATATATATATATATATATATATATATATGTATATATATATATATATATATATATATATATATATATATGTATATATATATATATATACATATATATATATATATATATGTATATGTATGTATATATTTGGTCTTATTTATCTGTTGTATATATTTAAAATCAAGGCTTTTATCATCCACATTATCATTTGCTTAAATCTCAGTTTTGGCTTTTTCTGGTTCTTCTCAATGCAGCATCCGTTTCCTCCCTGACGGTGAGGTGAGTGTTTCCCGGCTCGATTGGAGGTCTGCTGGTTGCTGTAGCATGCCGTCCAGATTGCAGAGGCCCTCTGGGCAAATTTCTCATATTGGGCCGCATGTATATAATTGTTATACATGGTTCTTGCAGGAAATCAAGTCATATGGAGCTGCTTCACTAACAAGCCCCCTCAGAACAAGCTCAAGGTCAGATCTTCTCCATCCAAGTGTTAACACAGTAACCCTGAGTTGCAGCGCGCTGTGCTTCCCCGCCCGCCGCCGCCATCGTGACCTCCTTGCAGAGACAACGGAGAAGTTTCCAGCGTGCAGCTGATGCAGGCTCCCTTGAGGGTGGGAAAGTGCTGCATTCCGACACTGCGTGTGTGCGTGTGTGTGTGTGTGTGTGTGTGTGTGTGTGTGTGTGTTTATTCTGACCAAATCACCCTTCGGCTCTCTCTCGGCAGCTAAATAAGGAGAAGGCAGGGCCAATGAGTTCTGACTGCGGGTCAGCAGCCAAATGTTCCACCTTCTTGGATGTTGCAATGCATCAATCGCGGTGCCCACTCACTGTGTGGTAACACCTTTGTGGACCATCTGCCCAGGCCTGGCTCCTTGGCCCTCTGGTACACACACACACACACACACACACACACACACACACACACACACGGTCTGTTATTTCCTTCCTTTTGCATCTCTGCCCGAGAGGGCTGCTAATACTTAATACATACATGCAAAGAAAATGTAATAATAAAAAAAGAATTACCACTGATATAAGACTTAACTTGATTGTTTTGAACTGTGTATTTTTAAATCTCTTTTTTATATATATATAAAAAAAACTTAAACAATTTCACACATAATTTGAAATGTGTAACTTTGAAAAAAAAACAACAAGAAGTCAAATTTCTTATTTTGGACATTCTGAGGTCACGCGCACTCAGCCGCAGCACTTGGCCAATGCAACAGACGGACAGAATGGGTGGCCGGGGCTCGTCTCCGATAGCGCATAATTATTCCCTCTGTGTCCCCGTATTGCACGTGTTATCCAACTGAGCAAACAGTTGCAGGGCTCCTTGTCCCGCTCGCAGACAGGGGCCCGCCAGTGTGGGCCTGTGAGATCTGCATATTGGCCCGTGGTGCTTTGAGCCTGCTGAGGCAAGGCGAGGCGGCGGCGCCACTGACTGCGGCGTCCGTGCGTGCGGAGCTGGTGAAAATGATTTCCACGCGAGAGGAGATAGACGGCGAGAGGGAGGTCCCGCGCGAGCTGGGGTGAGGGGAGACAGAAGGAGGGCCGTTCTGGATTCCTTCGAGCAACTCCAAATAGATTTCCAGGCAAAACATATTTGCATACGCAAGACAGTGCTACGAGCTATCTGAGTGAGCCGCGGCATGTGCTCACTGAACAGATGGGTAATTTTTTTAGAGCTTTCTTGCAGAAATTTCAGCCCATTAAATTGCGATCTTGGGCATTGTTCACCGCGCTTAGTGCGCACGCAGGCCCGTCAGGGTGAACATGTGCTAATGATCCGGCGTGGCGCGACGCAGATAAATGGACGGATCGCAGGAATGTTTTGGGATTGACGCTTTAAAGATCAAATGTAAAAAAAAAAAGAATGTATCAGTAAACAGACATGAAAAAAGTCACTACTTACTTTGCTTGCTTCGAGAAAAGCATGCTACAACACTGGAAATCAACCCTTTATGATGTCACAAAGGGCACTGATGATTAGTGAGCCTTCCAAACATCTCATGGCAGCCTTATTTCGAACGCCTTTCAAACATGTGGAAGCTTACAGTAAAGCATCAGCTTTAGTGGGGAGCTGTAAACAGAGGGATAATCATGCTGTCTTCTGGAGATTTACAGTTTGTTTTTGGATATTTAATCATATTAGGCTGCAGCGCTGAAGCCAAGGTAGAGAACTGAGGCCCTTTGATCTGTTCTGTAGTGTTGTGTTTAGCTGTAAATTAGAGTTCAGGTTGCTACTTTAACAGGCTGTAGTTTCATTTATATTGGTGCACAGTTGTGAAGGCAGGAAGGAGATGAACATGCCAACAGGATCACTGGGCAGGACCTGTGAACAAAGAGCAGGAGAACAAGACACACAGGGGGCGCTGGGATGTCACTCTCCACTGTACCTGTCAGGGTGCTGCTAGTTGTGTACGTGGCAACACTTATCTTTTATGAAGTTTCACAAAGCTGAGTTTCACATAGAGCTCCTTCAACTGATTGTATTAAGATTTTTCCAAACTGAATTAAAACTATTGGTGCCAAGTCGTTTCTTAAAATCAACTGAGCTTCAAAAAGATTTTTCCTGGAGAAACATAGTTTGGTCTTTGCTCTAGAAGAAAAGAAAAGTGTTCACAGTAGGTTTCAAGATATTTGTCCTTTGCTGTAGATTTGCATCTCCAACTCTGACTCTTGACTCTTCCTGGTCTGACGGAGGCTGCAGCTCTGACCCCAGTGCCACACTGCAACTCACTCTCTGCCCCCTGGAGGTTGTGATCTGCCGGTGCGGCCACTCGTCCTGCCCCTCTGGGCTGTATGAAAAATTCACCAGGCTTTCCCATTAGAGTCAGTCCGAATCAGGACGCAGGCGCTACAACAGCCACACACACACACACACACACACACACACACACACACACACACACACACACACACACACACACATACACACACACACACAAACAACCTTGCCTTTGTGTCAATACACACTTAGCGGCGCAAATGTTGTCTTTACGGGAACACTGGAGGCCGTCAGGCCGAGCCGACCGCTCCTCCCCCTGCAGGTCAGACACGGTGCTTCGATCCAGACGAGCCCAGGGAGGCGTCAGCAGTCCCGAACTGTTAAAAGCAGATGGACTCCAACCTTTTCATCTTTTCACACTGATGGTGTGCGACCTGACCTTTACTGTGCGCGACCGCGAGAGCAGTTGGCTGGAGCCGGTGCGTCCCCTCCGGGCAGGACGCTACCTCTGCATCCACCTCTGAGCACTTCCTGTTGTCAGGAAGTGCAAGGGATGAACCAGGAAGTGGGAACACAGTAAACCTCTGTCACCCCACTGAACTTTATTTGGCACAAACAAAATGTTTTTTGTCTCCTGAGAGGCATTTGCTGAAGCCAAGCCTCAGTTTAATCACCATAATTTGTTATTTTCTGTTGTTGCATGTTGTTACATGTTGTGTTCATTTGACAAACTGTTTAAAAGAAAAAGAGGGAGAACATTAAGAAAGCGGCCTCGGCCAACTGAAATGAATTCCTGATATTTTGTGGATTCCTCTAAAAATAAAAAAAAATAAAAAAAATAATAATCTCAATATTTTATCTCAAAATCTTCTATCTACAAAAAAATGATGAAAATGAAAAATAAATGTTTTTGGAATGGAAAATTGTAATTTTTAATTTCTAACAAAATTAACACAAAAAATAAATAATGCCTCGCTCTACAAAACATGATATCTTAGCTAAAACATTAAAAAAAAAATATAGTATAAAATCTTTTGAAAATGCTTTTCAAAATTGTTCATAATTTGCTCCATCTTGCAGCAAGCTACATCCATACATGTTACAGCAATCAAACAGAATTTAAATATAGGTTTGAGATATATAGGTAAGAGAATGAAGAGGATAAATTCCATAAAGAACAGTGAATCATTCCAACACAGCGGCCCACCGAAACAAACTGAGTGACTTCTTGCAAAATCCCTGTATAAATCCTCGTTAGCAGTGAGCAGCCCAGAGGAGCGCAGAGGTTGGGGGACGGCATTAGGCTCTGTGGTTGAATGCTTTGTGGCTTTTAGCACTAAATTCCCCTCCGTCGCCCCTGGGCTGGCCTCTCCTGTGAACATACGAGCCGTGCCGCAGCGCATGGCGCTGGGAGACGGTCCAGAGCCTCCTGATTAAATATTACAGCCCTCTAAATGGATGGAGATTAGCCTCTGTGGGAATGTTAGGGCTTAATTCACCCCCCGGCCAGATGTGTGTGTGTGTTTATGTCTGTGTGTGTGTGCAGACGTGAAGTGGGGGAGCAGGGAGGGTGGGGGTTGTTGTACATGTGCCCCCCACTGTAAATGGATTGCATATGCGCCGGGTGAAAGATGTTCTGCGGTTTTATGGGGTGAAACGTTGGCGAAGCGGCTCGGAGGTGCGAGCGGCTTTGCGGGTTACGGCCTCTTATGTAATCTGTCAGCCCAATAAAGGGATTAGGATGACGCTGCAGCCACACACACTTTTTGACATACTGAACTGTACATAATTAGTTATTTGATGGTGATGTTAAGTCTCTTGGTTGTGACCAAGCCCTCCTGCAGCACTGTCGCACACTCTGAGATCAATGGTCTGAAGATAATACAGCGGCTGTCTTTATGTCTGCCTCGTGTTCAGCTTGAGTTTGATTTTATTTTTATCTCCTCAGAACACTGGCGAGCCCTCTGTTTGCAGCCTTCTGCTGTGAGATGCTCAAGAAACCTTCCTGCTGAATGCAATGCTTGGTAGAACATTTAGAGGAAGGGGACAAAAACTACTGTAACACCTGGCTTGGGAGGGTAGTCGATAACCTGGGAGAGGGAGCAGTGCCCTTTGTGACATCATAACAGTCCAATTGACAGTACTGTCTCTGTTTTAACACACACTGTGTGAGTTGAAGCAAGTAAAAGAAGTTTGGGATTGACATTTACGACAGGATGGAGACGTTCCTGTTTGAAAATGATGCTAAAGTGAATTTTGTATAATGTGGGAGCTTTAACTCATAACTTCAACCAGGAGACTGTTTCATAATTGCAGTTTAATACATGGAAAGCAGCAGTGTTTGCACTTTTGTCACAACATCAGGCTGGGTCGAACACACTGAATACACACATACAGTCGACAACCCCGCAGCTGCCATGGCGAGAAAAACACAGACTGTGCTGATAAACTGACTGTCATGTTAATCGCAGGCTGTTTTCTCCGCTCTGTTATGCCATCTCAACGCAGGCTGTGAATTATTCACGGCTTGGTTTTGTAGTTCACCGCCTTCAAAGTGCTTTTAAGGATGCAAGTGCGTGATTTTCACGTCTTTGCATGAAAACCCCCAAACTTTATTATTTATAAACGCACTCCTAACCTCTATGGAAAGAGCAGCAGTGGGGGGCGGACTCCGTCTCCCGCCCTGCTCTCTGTGCTGCTTGTGTGTTTGTGCAGACGTGGCGTTCTGATAAACATGTGTCGTGCCCTGATCAGATGCATCACGGCGAGGCCGCCTCCTCGTTCCTCTCTTCCTTTTGCTGCCATAACGGGCAAAACACATTCATCAAAACGTGCGCCACATGTGTACACCGTCGACAGACAATGAGCACGCGCGCCCGCACACGCCGAAACGGTAAGAGCGTCGCACACTCACTCACACAAACACACACACACACACACACACGCACATGCACACAAGCACTCTGCGCCACTGGGCAGGGACTAGCCTGAAAGATTGAAAGCAATTAAAACTATCATCTGCAGTGGCTCTGGGCAGGCCTGTGGCTGCGAGGGGGGAGCTGCCACTGTGCATCAGCCTCTCGGTCTCTGCAACGCGCACTGACATGAGAGGGAGCGTCACAGCCCGAGCGCTCCCAAATACACACACACACACACGAGCTCACGAGCACCCACCACCACCACCACCAGAACCACCCCTCCCTGCAACGTGCACACATGTGCACCCACGGAGGGCTTTTGTCACACGGCTGTCATCGCTAAATCCCCGACGCTGATGATTCTTCTCCGTCTCCACGTCCAGGAGCTCTGAACATATGAGCAGGCTCAGAGCTGAGGGCAGCTTGGCAGCCGTCTGTCTGTCTGTCTGTCTGTCGGTCTGTCCATCCATCCATCCATCCATCCATCCATCCATCCATCCATCCATCCACCCATCCATCCATCATTCCTTCCTTCCTTCTATCCATCCATCCATCCACCCACTCATCTACCCATCCATCCATCCATCCATCCATCCATCCATCATTCCTTCCTTCCTTCTATCCATCCATCCATCCACCCACTCATCTACCCATCCATCCATCATTCCTTCCTTCCATCCATCCATCCTTCTATCCATCCATCCATCCATCCATCCATCCATCCACCATTCCTTCCTTCCTTCTATCCATCCATCCACCCACTCGTCTACCCATCCATCCATCATTCCTTCCTTCCAGCCATCCATCCATCCATCTATCCATCCATCTATCCACCCACCAATCTACCAATGCATTCCTTCCTTCCTTCCTTCCATCCATCCATCCATCCATCGACCCACCCACCAATCTACCAATGCATTCCTTCCTTCCTTCCATCCATCCATCATTCATTCTTCCATCCATCCTTCCATTCATCCATCCATCCATCCATCCGTCCATCCATCCTTCCATCATTCATCTTTTCCTTCCTTCCTTCCCCCCATCCACCATCCACCATCCTCCATCTATCCATTCCTTCCATCCTTCCTTCCGTCCATGCATCAGGGCTTATCCTCTGCAGTGGTGGTGTCTATCTAAATGATCTTGGGATGCACCTCACTAGTCCTGTGGATGTAATAAAGTGTCTGGTGGCTGTGTATGTGCTTGCACACACACTGACACTGACATCAACAAGGCCTTTTCCTCCACACTGAACTGTCGCTGACTTGACATTTTCTTTTTCAGGCACCTTTCTCTGTAGACTTGGTTGTGGTGTCGTGAATCCCAGTAGATGGGCGGGAAGTTGTGAGACACTCAGACCAGCAGCCCGTCTGGCACCAACAACCATGTTCACCACTTTCAGAGACACTTAAGTTCTATTTCTTTCTCATTCGGATGCTGACAAGTCGTCTTCACCACACTACACCGCAGTACTGCAGAGAACCACAAAGACACAGGGAGACCTTTCAGAAGGTGGGAACCCACCTGCTGCCTTCCAGCTGTGATGTTCGGTGTAGTCAGCTGTGAGTTCACCACCTTGTCGCCCTGGCGTCTCTGTGTGAAGTTGTTGTTTTTGTGCTTGTTTTGTTGTCGTGACTGTTGGACATTTGTTGAGATTGAGCGCAGGTACACAGTTGTAGGACTTTGTTATGTTTTATAGCAATGCCTCAGTCTGCATATTTCATAGTGAACAAGGTCAACTGGTTTGCGGCTGCTGACTGGAGGGTTGATCCATGACGTTATTACTTGCAACCGCGACCTGTTTTGCAACTTTACTTTGCAAGGCTGGAAGTGCGTGTTGAAAGTTTCCAAAATGTTCAGATTTCAAAACAGTGTTGTCATGCGCACGAAGGCCTCCCAAAAACATCACAATGGTTTTGCGCATGATGTTGAGGAGAGCTGCAGGTAAAAGCTCCCTAACGGGTTTGGAGATGCTTCAACTCTGACTTATCTGCCTCATTAGGCGTGTGGAGCGCCGAGACTCGGAGCTGTTTGGCCCAAAACTTGGGGGCACTTTACCTGCGTTCGCATCCTCAGAATGTCCGTGTGTGTCCGTGTGTGTGTGTGTGTGTGTGGAGCGGCGGCCCTTAACTAGTCTCCTCAGGACAAACCACGCCGCTGTTATCATCATCAACCAGCTCGCTACCGTTTCCTCCCTCCTCTCTGTCTCTCGCTGTGTCCTCTCCTTCCGATCAGCTCCCAACCTGTCATTCCCACTTAGCGTCGGCATTAGCACCGGTGCTCTCCTCGTCCTGTTCTCCTCCTCCTCCTCCTCCTCCTCCTCCTCCTCCTTCTCCTCCTCGCCACGTTTGAATACATATCTCCGATATCCAGTCCCTACTTAATTTGACAGGCCCCTGTTTTGTCAGTCTGACAGGCCCGTAGCGAGACACTAATAGGCCACGGAGACCACCAGCAAAGGCACCAGCCAGAGCGGGCCCTGCGGTGCCAGTCCCCATCACCCTCCACATCTCTCGGGGCCATGCAGACAGCAGAGAGGGCGTCCGGGGCGGCAGCGCTGTCACACCAGGCCACAGCAGACTGGACCAGGCCTCAGTGCTGACACCAGCTCTGTGTACGCCAACCATGCCCCCTTCCCAACCTCCACCCTCCAACTCACACACACACACACACACCAAAACAGGGCGAAAAGAGCAGCCAGTGGGGGAATCTGAGGATGTAATGACTGCGCCTGCCACTCATGACCAGGAAAGTCCTCGCTGTTTGTTTGATGGTGAGGCCATGACGGAGCAGCTGGGACTGTGTGTATGTGTGTGTGTGTGTGTTTGCGTGTGTGTGTGTGTGTGTGTGTGTGTGTTTGCGTGTGCGTGTGCGTGTCCCCTCAGGCCAACCAGTCTGACTGATGGTGACCTGTAAAAATCCCTTTATAGCTAATTGGTGAGCGGAGGGCAGAAGACGGAGTTTCTCTGGACCAGAGACGGACGGAGGCTTTTGTTCCTGTTTGGTTTTCTGTCCAGACAGGTTAGAGTGGATTTTAGCCACCCTCCTCCACCCTCCCCCAACCTCCATCCGTCCCCCAAGTCCACATTGGTCGATTTGAAAGGCCAGCCATCAACACTCTCTTACACCTTTTAGACCAGCTGGAAACTGGTACTGGTGCCAGAACTGGTACTGGTGCCAGATGACAGTCGATCCAGTTAGAGATTTCCATTGTAACACCACTGCACTTGGTTGGATTTAATGGCACCAGACATTCAGGACCAGAGAAAATACCTGGTGATACCTCGGAGCCACTTTTGGTTACTGGGTTCTGGTTCTGAAGAAACTGGTTCTAAACCAGCTCTGGGAGTGTCCTGCAGGAAGAGTTTGATGTGTTTTATTTTTGGTGAAGCTTACTTTGAATAGTTTGACGGCCTACTAAGTACTACTATCAACATTGTTTTTTCCTGAAAAGCCCTGTGTTTAACATTGATATCATAATCCATTGGAATGAATCAGAGAAGAAAATCTATTCTTGATTTAAAGTCACACAGAGTCACTAAAAAGTGAAGTCAAGGCAATAATTAAAAAAAAGATGTTTACCTACACTTGGCCCACATGTTTACCTACACAGTGGGCCAAGTCTTCACTGACCCAGAATTCAGCATAAGAAACACAGAAGTCCCCTTTATTTTTCAGGACGGGATTACAATTTCATAATAGCTAGAACTGATGTGACAACAGTTTCATGCACATAAAACTGTAGGTTATATAATCTGGCAGTTAATAAATCACCTTTTCTTTCCTCACCACTAGATTACACTCTGGGCCTTCAAACAGAACCCAACCGAATGGACTGAATGCTGCTTGTGTTTGTGTGGACGAATTGACCTTCTCTGGCCTTTCCAGGAGCAAATGACGGAATCAAGGACTGCTGTTTGTTTGTCGGGTCTTCAGGGGGACGAGAGCATCGCAGACACGGCGGACAAAACACAAGACCAACAGAGTGGTAGCCGTGATAGCTGCTGGACAGCTGCAGAGCGTTGGAGATCAGAGACTACAAGGTGTGATTTAAAAAAACAAACAAACAGGCATCTGCAGAGCGAACCCTCAGGTTTGTCCGACTTCCTGCGGACGTCATAGTTGCAGTCACCGTCCGTCGGGTTGCCAGTCTGGATCTCTTTGGTCTCTTCCCTCCTCTGAGTCGGACCGTCAGCAGACACTGTGTCAGAGTGGAAGGCGGAGGAGGTGGGGGGTGGGGACTCCCGGGGTCTTCCGTTTAGTGAATTATTAAGGTTTACTAATACTTCATAAATCTCCTCTTTGTCCTGTCCATTACCGGCCTGTCACATCGTCTCGCCGCGCCGAGACTGACTCGCCTGCTTCATCTTAATGACAGAAGTTAAACTGTGTTCCAGAGGAGACGGGGGAGGGAAGGGGGGGTGGAGGGACGGGGGTCAGGGGGGAAGGGCAACAGCACTCCGCAAGTAGGGCCCCAGGGCTGGATGGTATGGTGAGGGTGCACGTCAGTTCACATTCTGTGCGCGTGTACGTGCGCGTGTACGTGCGCGTGCGCGTGCATGTTCTCCTCACTCAGAAAACTGAAGCGCAAACGTGAAGCGGAGGACGGCGACTGGATCGGAAGACATCGGCGCCGGTCGCCGCCTCCATCGGTGCCTCCTCATTAGCTCCCGCCGCAGCGTCCAGCCACGCAACCAGCTCCTTCTCTCCTCCTCGCACCCCCACCTCCACCCCCACTCCTGCCCCATCACCCCCTCCTCCTCCCAAAACAGCAAACCTTGCCTCAGTGCGTGCCTGGCGGACTCTCTCGGCGGTCTCGACAGCCGAGCTGGTCGTTGCCCCGAGCGCTGAGGAGCTGTCGCCTCCTGTTAGTGTCGCTGTGGCGAACCAGAGTCCTGCCTGCTCCTTGATTAGAGAGTGAGGTGGAAGGAGCGCGCGGCGTGTGTGTGTGTGCGGGCGGGGGGTGGAGGTGTGGGGTGGGGGGGTGGCGTTGACAGAGACGCCACTCTAACCCTCCTGCGCACCGAGCTGCTTTTAAAGATCAGTGATTTGGTCAATTGGCCTGGCAACTCCGATCTCGCTGAAGGTCACTGATGACTCAATGGACCAGCACGGCGAGGCGGCGCTGTCGTGTCCCTGAGTGGGTGTTTTTCTTTTTCTTTTTTTTTTTGTTAACGTGTGCATGCACGGGATGTGAGCCGCTGACAAAATCAATGAGGGGAAAATCTATAAAAAAGATGTGGATCAGGATGTCACAGGAGATGCTCGTGTCTCCCGGAGATCAGTATCATGTCACCGGTCCACTGGGTCATGTGACTGATCCGAGAGGTCAGGTGATTGGTCCGGTGTGCTCGCATGGCGTCTTCAGAGGGAGGGCCGGGCCACCGTGAAGCCTGCGTGCAAAGCAAAGAGGTTCTCAACACGATCACAGCCAGTGTTTGTATTTCTTATATTGATAGATGATGGTTGCATTTCAGGCTGTTTTTATTGGGTGGGGCATTTTCTTCTGGTACTGGCAGGAAATTCAAATATTAAATTAGGTTCTGCAGATGAAGAGGGCTGGGAGGAAAACATGAGAAATGAGGAAAAAGAGGGGGTGAGAAAACAGACCTGATTTACATTCATGCTTTGACATCTAAGAAAATGTGCAAAATAAGGAGATCAATGAAACTTTAAATAATCCCTTATTGATGTTTTCTACAATCAATCAATACTAATGTCTCTCGTCTGTGAGTGAACACCCCAGAAATGGGAAAAGTTCATCCCCCTTTCAACCTCCAACTTCTTTTGCTTGCTCCACCTTTTATGAAGTGGGTAATACAACCCACAGTTCTGCAGATCAACTGTTTGCGATGTCACAAAAGGCACTGATAACTCAGCGGTACTTCATCCCGGGTTAGTGGTAACACCCTACAGAATGACTTTCATCCCTTCTCTCCCCTGAGCAGCAGCTTTAGCAGGATGGCTATAGCACAGCGTTTCCCCTTCAAAAAAGTAAAACCAAGGTTTGGAGGCTGTAAACACACAGCTATATGTTTTCTTTAGATCCAAATAGTTTTTTTGGTTTGCAACTCATCAACTTTGAAATGTTGCACTTCAGAGTTTGGATCAGAGGCTAAACAAAAGAAAAGTTTTAGTCCGTTCACACCCTGTAACCTAAAAAAGTGATGGATGGTGACTGACCTTGTGACAAACTTTGCACCGCCAACTGTCTGTCAGTCTGTCTG